>NC_140219.1:677500-902500 GCF_951802725.1 Rutilus rutilus | reverse complement strand
AGATTTTAGACTTTCTTTCAGTAACAAAGTATAGAACATTCTTAGGTCTAGGTCGGCTAGGTCTTTTTAGAAGAAAAAATCAGTCCAATTCGCGCGATGTACTCGCTTTTGTCCAACATGAAATTCATCGAGGTTTCGTGGTTTCCCAGGATACCATAATAGGCTACGCATTATTAAACTTGTTGATCCTCAAGGACGAAGGAGAGTAGGCTACACTTGCGCTGGCCCAAATGCACTCTGGCATATGCACAGCTATGATAAATTAAAACCGTACGGCATTGCCAATAATGGCTGTATAGATGGTTACAGGCGTTACATTCTGTGGATGGAGGCGTACACAACCAACAACAATTAATAATGCGTCTTATGGTAATCCTGGGAAACCACGAAACCTCGATGAGGTTGATATCAGTAGGCTATGCAATGATCACTGATCAAATGCGTTATTCTCTACATTTCATTTCGACTTTTTTTCTCGAAACACAATGACTTTATTCTCGAAATTGAATGAGTTTATTCTCAAGATTGCATTTCGACTTTTTTTCTCGAAATTTAACGAGTTTAATATCAAATTATAATGACTTTAATCTCGAGATGGTTTTATTTTTTATTATTGCTTGGCCCTAATCCTCTTCCGTACAGTGTGGTTGTAAAACCAGATGAAAATGAAAAATGTGCATGTTAAAACTGTTTAATTTTAATGTTGTAAATATGTATATTACTGTTGTAGACATATTAGTTTTGATGACGTGTTTGTATACTTAAATACTTCTGTTGAAAACAGATGAAACAATATGAATTTGTAGAAACTGGTTTAATAAAAATGAAATTTGCAAGTACAAAAACAACAAGAGTTTTTTGGGGGTGGAAATTTAGTTGAATTTTTCCAGCGATAAATGTAAACATGTCTGTGTCACATTCACCATCTGTCATCCAGAGTCCAAACAGCAAGGTCACAGTGGTTGGATCCAGTGACAAAGATTTGCGTCTGTGTCTGTGTGTAATAACTATGTGTTTTCTTAAGCTGAAGCTTTTCATTGGACAACTCGAGACAGAAGTCTTTGTCCTTTGTTTCTAAGGCCTGTTGCTGATGCTGCATGATCTATATTTGAAGGGACACTTAACTTCAAGGCAGCCTTTCCCACAGCAGTCACACATTGTAAGTCCATCAGGAGAGGCTCCAACTTCTGGAAACCTGTGGTTAATTATAAAACCACACTCTTCGACTTTTAGGTTAGTGTGATGTGGGGCTCTGGTGTGAAGGAAGTTCTTTTGAGCATCAGTCTCATGCTCTATTCCCCATCTGGTTTGTACGGTGGACACTGTGTGGGTTGCACACCTTTTTAATAACAGTCAGGGCTGGCTTTCCATACTGGTGGCAAAGACTACATGCATGTTTGAGGCAGTAATTCTTCCAGTCCAACTTGCATACCAAGCAGAAGATTTATGCTGTTGTCTTGTGCACATCTCAGTAGATGATGCCTGGTCATCAGTCACATTTGCAGCATCTCTGTATTTCTCACAGTGTAGTTGGATCATCACACAGAGATGTTGCAAGGGACTCGGGCACTGCAGAGGGCTGTACTGTGTCTGTGTACAGTGTGTAATAGTTTCCATCCCTGACAAACCAACAGCCTTGCTATGCTGCAGAAGTGTCGTCAAGTTTAGCGGGGGGAATTTTCCTTCTTCTGGCACGACTCCTTATGCCTGGCGCAGTGGAGGACGCAGTTATGCGCTGGTCAAGCACATCGGTGATCATTAGTAGCCTCCACTTTAAATAAGAGAGCGCCTACATGGGCACATGTCTCCGCTACTCCTGCCATGTGTGCACACTCCACCTCTCCACTGCTGCTGACGATCACCCATGGCTTTAAAGGGCACCTATTATGCCCCTTTTTAGAAGATGTAATATTGGTCTTGGGTGTCCCCAGAATGCATTTGTGAAGTTTCAGCACAAAATACCCCACAGTTAATTTATTATAACCATTTGAAAATGTCATTTTTGGGGCCTGTTTTAAAAAGAGCTGTTTTGTGTGTACCACTTTAAATGTAAATGAGCTGCATATCCCCGCCCTGCTGCTGGACCCAGATGATGAAGAGACTCCGGCACAGAATAAACACGAATGAGAATGGACTAAACGTATCGGAATGGTTATTTGATACATTTATGTACTTACAAAGTTTTAATCGCGTCCCCTTTGCCATTATGGATGTGCAACACACACGAACTGTGATAACGTTCGTGCAATTTTTTGAAACTACACACACTACTGTGATAATGTTTGCTAAGTACAAACGATTTATTTATTTATTTCTTAAGGGGAGGGAGATAGACGTTTGTATAGCCTACTGTCAATGGAGATAGAGCAGACCTTAATTTATTTACATTTGTAAATGCTGCAAAAAAATGCCTACGTGACATAAAACTGTCTGACGTTTGTTGAGACATCCTGATGACGACGACGACAATAAATAGCTTTAGACGCATTTGTTGTTGAACTGGCTGACATCGATTGAAATGACTATTTGCTCAAAAATAATAAAATACACTTACTTCTTCTGGAGGTGATGTTGGATCGCGAACAGTAGGAAACGATCCACACTCTAGGATTAACTTTGACCCTCGTTCACTAAACAGTCAGTCAGAAAATGATTCTTGTATTTAGGAAGTTTAAGTGGTGCCTTTTCTTCATAAATAAAATCCATCCGCTGCGTTTTCAGTGGCTCTGATGTCAGTGAAGACTAGTATGTCCATTCTTACATCCCACAACACACTTCTTAGGAGACATTACCGGCTGTCGTTCGTTGAAACAATGGAGGATGCAGATCACCGAGGGCGGGGTCTATGCCAAAACCAGATGTCAATCAAATCACGTCGGTGGGGCTTAGCTCAATTCTACGTCACAGTGAGGAAAATCTAGAACAGCTCGTTCTGAGACAGTGCTTATGATTTATTGAGATAGTAAAAACTACTGGGTGGATTTTTATCATTCTAGGGTGGTTTTGCTCACACACTGCCAACACACATTTATGTTCAAACACCATGTAAAAGTGAGTTTTGCATAATAGGTGCCCTTTAAAGGCGGTTCATTCAGTCGCTGAGAGTGCATGACCTTAACAAAGACAAAAAAAAGTGAATATTGTAATGAATATTGTAAAGTTAATGTATTTTCTACATAAACCTCCTATGTTTACTTTTGCAACCGCGCTTCAAACTTCTCTAACATTACACTTTATCTGTTGTTTAAGGCTATCTTTATTTATTTTTATTGTTATACAAGCTTGTGCTGTACAATGACAAATAAACAACCTTGTTGCCGGTGTCGTAGTCTACAACTATGCTAAAAGTTACTTTCGTTCGGACGACAGTGTTTTTTATTTATTGAATTTTGAAATTTATTTCTTTCTTTGTTGATTTATTTATTTATTTTTAATTATCGGTATACAATCCTGTCTTGTATAATGACAAATAAACAACCTTGTAGGCCTAATACCATTGTAACGTTGCCGGTTATAGAAAAATGCTAAAAGAAAGAAAGCTGGTAACTTACCTTCATTCGGACGACAGTGTTTTCACCGCTAACAGGCTTAAAACTCTCCAGGTCATGGACCCAACCATTGGTAAACTGAACGTGGGCTTCCAGAGACTTATAATTGTGAAATTGCTCTGTGGTATAGGCACTGACACCACTAACAAAATAAGGAAATATATCAGGAAATGTGATGGGAGGTACGGCGTCAGGGTCGCGGATCCACTGGTCTTTTGGGACTTCATAAGGATCGACATTTCCAATAAAGTTTATTTTTTTCAACATAGCGTTTCTTGGCGTCCGGTAGGAGTTTGTCTCTGTACAATCCACCTCGTTTTAAACTATTTTTAAGCATACTCAAATAAATAATTCATACAACCATGTGTTGCTATATAGTGTTGCTTGGTTACCGGCTTGTGTTTGTGGCCTCACAATATGGCGGATACTCCCCACAATACATTGCGCTATGACATCGCAGTGACGTCGGTTGTCATTCTCTATAGATACTTTGACTGCCTGTTGCTATGGTTACTCACAGCTGATGGAGCCAGCGCATTTATTTATTCATTTCACCAGTTTCACCAGAACTCCTTTCTAGGTGTCCTCTATCACTTTTTAATGGACACGCTGCAGCCAATCAGAATCGAGTATTCACCCAGACCATGGTATAAATATCTATAATAATAATATATTATATATTACGGGCCTAATTATATATCTAGGGCTGTTTTCCTGGTTGCATTCGCACCGCCAGGAGGAACTCTGAAGTAGGGAGACCAGGGGCCTCATTTATAAAGCTTGCGTACGCACAAAACGGGGCTGAAAACATGCGTACGCCAGTTCCTGCGCAAAAGGTGGGATTTATAAAGAAAAACTTGACGTGAAAATATGCGCACCTGCACGCAAACTCTGACCCATGCGTACGCACATTTTGGAGACGGAGCAGTTTGGCGACACCGATGGTGAGTTGGAGTTAAATGTCTTTTTGGTCACTTTTAGAATTTAGAATTAAAATTAAACATAATACAGAAAGATAATACAAATATAATTTCACTCACCAAGCCTGTCACTTGAAGCAAATATCCATTCCTTCTTAAATGTCCGCGCCAGCGAGCGCGTTGGGCCGTTTAGTGAAACTGACGCTTAAATAAATAAAATAATGATTTCAACTATGCTTTACTTCTGATATAAACATTTAGATTAAATATGCTATTCAAATTATGGAGTTAAACACTTAAACATGAAATCATACTGAAAAGTTACAACATTTTTTTATATTCAATCAATAGAAATATTTGTTGTGGATGCGATTGTTTTTGAACACTTTTCCTGTGGCGTGCTTTAATGTTTTAACCACAGAGATAATTGCTTATCATGATAATACCAGATTGTCTGAGAAAATAGTTTCGTGCAAATAATGCCCAAGGCCTATCTGTTTTCATTAAAAATATAAATCAATTAAAAATACAATTCGGCAAGTGGAAAAGACTTTCTCTGAAATGTATTTTACACTATTTGATTTATGTAGGCTATTCAAAAACAAGGCAAGGATAGACAACTACTTGATTTGTATTAATGTAATGTTTCTTGTACCGTTTATATCATTTGCATATGATTATTCATCCACGTGATAACGTTTAAGTTATCACGTGGATGAATAATCATATGCAAATGATATGTAGATGAGGATCTGCATAGTAAAACTAGGCGTTGTAAGCTCCATATATGGTTATTTCGGGTGGAGACGCATGTACGCACAATCTTCCGCTGACTGGGATTTATAAAGTGAATTCTGCGCAGGTTCTGGCGTACGCACGGTTTTATAAGTCTGAATATTTTTTTGCGTACGCCATTTTTGGCTTTTGTGCGTACGTACACTTTTAGTAAGGTTCCTACGCACAGTTTTATAAATGAGGCCCCAGATTTCTCAAATATGTTAGATACAGATTAAATAAATAGTTTTTCAGGTACAGAAGGTTTATTTAACATGTATACGTTTATAATACGTCTTTTGTTGTTTTTGATTTGCATTAATGACACAGACAGGTATTTTAGGCTGCTGTCAAGGCAAGTTTATTAATATAGCGCATTTCATACACAATGGTAATTCAAAGTTCTTTACATAGAAGAAATTAAAATAATCAAAAGAAATAAGAATAATTAAAACAGTTTAGAATAAAAAAAGAAAAGAAAATACAAACAGTCGGACGAACAGTGGCACAGTGCTCATTCAGTAAAGAAAGCTGAAGCTGGTTCCAGCATAAGAGCTAAAGCAGACTCGCCATGTTTAGAGTGAACCCTTGGTGTTTCTAGCGGATATGATCCTAATGATCTGAGTGATCTGTTGGGTTTTATTTTAGAGCAAATGGTTGCTACTCATTTGCACTCCCATCTGCAAATAATCTGTATGAGCCCCTTCAATCGGGATTCCCTAAACTCCACAGCACTGAAACAGCATTAGTTAAGGTCACTAATGACTCGTTAATCGCTTCTGATTCTGGCTGTCTTTCTATTTTCTGTTTGAAAGCTTTTGGGTCTCAAAAGCTACCCTTAACAAACTACAGTTGGTTCAAAATTGGAAACAGGACTGGAAACAGGACAAGGGATCATATCACTCCTGTATAGGAATCTTTACACTGGCTCCCTGTCAGATTCGTGTTGATTTTAAACTCCTTATGCTTACCTATAAGGCTTTGCATGGACTGGCACCTCATTATCTCTCGGAGCTTTTAACCCCTTACACACCAGCACGTGATCTCCGCTCCTCGGAAGCTGGCCTTTTAATTGTTCTGCTTACTCGTTTACAGTTTTTCTCGATTGCTTAAACACTATAACCAGGCTCTTGAACTAAAATTTCAAAACCATAATGCCATTTATCAAAAAGCACACCCATTTCACTAAACTATAAACACTATTCCCTGTTTTGACACACGAGTCAGATTTGTTGAACTGTCACTGCAAAACTCTACACACAAATCCCTTCATTTCTCATTGCTTAGACCATGTTGTCATTTAGAAAGTACTAGCATTCAATATTGTTCACTCAAGTCAGCACAGCTTCAGCTCAGTTACACACAATTACCGACGTGGAAACACTAAGAGTCAAAATTTAACACACATTAAAGCTCTAATATGTAACAATTTTGTAATAAATTATCCGAAAATAACTTGCACAGTGTGATATATTTCCTCCAGTTGTGTACTTACAATATCTCAAAAGTCTCCAAAGATTTTTTATTTCAGAGAAATTCAGATTTTAAATAACTGGCCGTCCCGGAAAAGAAATGTCGCCTCTTAGTGACGCAATGTCCGCTCTATTCTTTTTTTCCGGTGTGGACCATGTGATCAGAGCCCGTCTACATTCTCTGATGTGATGTTCCACCACACCGGAATATCACATTGTCAAATGCGGAAGTGGTGGTTATAGCGTTATCCATACTGTATGGTTATAGCTGTTATGGATTACGATTACTCTTTGGCGAGTATTGAAGTGGCAACAAAGCGAAAGCGTCCATATTCGGATACACGCAGACTGTGTGACAAACGGAGGAATAAAACCGGATTAAAATCGGCGTTTTCGAGATGGAGAGAGCTGCGCGACAATCTTGGACTTGACAGACAGAGACTCTGCTCTCGCGAGTGTATTGATAGACAGGTAAGCAAATCAATTATTTTTTATTGTACCAGTAACATAATAGTTACAGTAAAAATTATTTTAATCCTCTGAAGTCGGCAAACGCGCGGGCGCGTTTTGCTGGATTTTCTCCACATTGTAGCACTAAACTTAAATTACTCCGTCATTTATGGTCATACAGAAAAAGAAATATAAAAAAAGAATCTGTGATATTTCTATTTTTGTATGTGTCCACTTCCAATCAAATCAAAACATTGTGCTTTTGTAAAATAAAGAAAATAAACAGGGTGTGCGTTCTGCTTCTCCGTCGCGGTGAACTTTTTTTTCTTGAGCACGTCTATAAACTGAAACAAAACTCAGCGAATACTTGTCACACATTTATGAGCCATATACCTTTATAAACATTTAAGTGTGTACTTTTAATAGATATGAATTACACCACATGCCTGTAATAATATAGCATAACATTTCACGGTCCTTGCAGTTCAATAATTATGATGACATAAAATAATACAATCAGACATGCAGGTAATACAAAAACAATTAAATGACCTCATCCGTGATCATGATTAATTTATTCCATTTAGATACATCGCTAGATGGTGTAAACGCATTAAAAACGACATCTCCCATCGTCACCTCCTTCATAGCGTCATCAAGCTTCGCCTTTGTTATTGTTGGAAACTGCGCCCTCTTGTGGTCAAATACCAAAGTCACATACTGGAGCTTTAATCAGATCCTTCAATAGAGAGATAAAAGGGCCCAAATCAGTTTATTGCTGTTTGGAACAATGGATCCAGAAAGACATGAAGGAAGAGGGAAAAGAATGAGGAGGAGGAAGGGCAAGGACAAGAAGACAAGCAGTCTCAGATGAAATTCAAGCCACTCTAGTTGCCCATGTCTTTATCAATGGTATGACTGAGGGAGGCTGGGCTACGAGTAAGGCCAAATTTGAGTCGCTTTACCGTCGCCTCGAGAACCTTCAGGGAGGAGTGGTGGCAAACACAATTCTATCACTGAATAAGAGACAAACATTTCCAATAGTTTTTGATGAGGTTTATTTTCTTGCAAGAAAAGGCCAGCAGTCGTACAGTCACACAGAGTGACACAGAGTGTGATAGTGAAGGGAGGGTATCCTTTCTCCTTTATAGTCTTGACTCCCAGAATGCTAACTTTCTAGGCCAATGATGGTATTTCAGCCATATGTGGAACCAGTAACATGCGGTGAAATCTTGTCATCTTTGTAGGCTTTCCAAGTCATTAACCCAGCCATTAGTGAACTGAACGTGGGCTTCCATAGATTTATAATTACGAAACTGAGCCTCGGAATAAGCACTCACACCACAGACTAAATAAACAAAAATATCTGGAAATGTAAATCGTCGGGGTCTCGAGTATATTCTCTTGCAGGCACCTCATACGGATCCATATTTCCGATCAATGACATCTTTTCCATGTACCGTTTTCTTGCGTCAGGTAGAAGTTTGTCTCTGTATAATACATTTTGTTCTTTTAATCGACTTTTCAACATTGTTTCGTGTAGTAAGTGGTTGTTTTAAATCTCGCCCGATGTGGCCTCACAAAATGGCGAGATTTTGACATAAAATTCAATCTGAGGGCAAAGTTTGGTTTTTCAGCAAGAGTGAATGGTTTTGAGTGTAGAGCTTCATTTTGAACTGAAAATAGGATGTTTGGGGAATTGGGGGAGACGTTATGGATTTGTGTTTTGTTACAGTTTTTTACAATCACTATGGCAATTTTTTCAAAACTTTTAACAAATTTCCTAAACGCTTCACGCACCAACACACCTACAACAGTAACAACACACAACTGGCAAAACCGTTCATTTCATGCTCAAAATCACACATTGTAAACTAAACCCCAGCACTAATTTTCAAAATGCAATAATACACTAGCACAATACACTACGTCTACAAAAACACTGCAAACATGTTTCAAAATCAAATCATTTTTCAAAACACTGACGCACGTTCTCTTCAACAGGAAGATTTAGTCAATCACAGCACAGTGTCATAAAAACACTATCATCAGATGGAATTACAGAAACTGCATTACAGTTTTTTTTACGATTGCTATGACAGATTTTCCAAAACTCTTAACACAGTTAGCACTACATCCGTCTGTGTAAGCTATACTATTAACACATTTCTTGTTGCTTTAACATAAAATGCATACAATTAACACAAATTTAAAATGCTTGAACTTCTTTCACACACAAGCTCAAACAAGAACAAAACAATGGATTTTTACTGCCAGATTTACCAATGCTTTAACACTGTATGTCAGAACAGATAACACCATGTTCTAACCCTAACCTTACAGTAAAGTCAAGGTAAACAGCTGTTTATACTGTGAACTGAAACACAAATATATCCCCTGTATTTTATTATACAGTTTTTCTCGATTGCTTAAACACATTTGCCCACTCTGACATCACATTTTCAAAACAGTTAACACACAGGATAAAACTGAAGCTCAATGGCCAAAATTACTCATTTTGTTTGCAAAATGCTCTAACACTCAGAAAACATTAAAAACATGCAACATAAGCAAATATTTCCATCAAACACAACAACTTGGGGTCAAATTAATTTATTCTTTCAATCAATCATTACAAAATGGACAACAAAATACAAAATACAGCCATCAATATGAAATATGATACTACAAACTCGAATGGATACTGAAAAAAATAAAAAGCTACCAAAGGAAACTTATGGGTGGAAATACCTTTAAATATATATATATATATATATATATATATATATATATATATATATATACACACAAAAATGAATTTGTGATGTGCCCCTTCAGCTTCAAGCGATGTGCCCCTTCAGCTTCAAGCTCCATTACTCTCTAAGGCTACGTTTACACGTAGGTGGCTATTTTCATAAACGGACATTTCACCCCTCTTCGTTTTCAAAAATAACATCGTGCACACGAACCTGTGTATATGCTGTCAAGAGCATGCCAAACCTGTAGGTGGCAGTGTAACGAGAAGCTCAAGCCCACCTTAGCCAATCAGAATCCCGAAAATAGTCACATTCTGTGACGTCGCTACCTAAAACTCCGGTTTTCTCTGTTTACATGCAAACGTACAAACGAAGATTTTCAAAATCTCCACTCTGGCCAGAGTTTTTAGAAAGAATCGGTTTCATTGGCGAATCCTCCGTTTGCGTGTAAACGAAGGGCGCAAACGAAGGGAAATGTCTCCGTTTTTCAAAATAACCATGTACGTGTAAACGGGGCCTAAGAAAAAGAGCAAATTCATAAAGCAAATTATTCCAGTCGCATACAACTATGGTAAACAAGGTATTACAATAAATCTGTACCTGCACATACTGGAATCGTGCCTCCTTTACGATGTCAGAGTTTCTTTGAAATGGACCTCTGTACAGCTGCTTCATTCTGACATGGTTTTGTTTAATGACTCGATCTATAGTTGCCAAACTCACACTGCACTGTAAAAAATTATTCTTTGGTGAAGTAAATACTACTGAAAAAAACCAATGTAATTTACATGAAAAAGTTAGTCCAGGCAAGAATTAAAAAAACTAAGTAAATTCCATATCAGTACTTAATTCAAGCGAGTAGAAATGGAAACGTAAATATTAACTCAATAAAATTAAGTAAAAATTACTCAACTTTTCTGATACTGGGGTTCCCATCATGCACTGGACCTTGAATAATTAATGAGGTTCATTTTTCACTGTTTTCCAGCTGTATTTACACTGTTTTATCATTGCTTTTGTTGTCAGGATTAGTAACTTGCCATTTTGTGACATTTCGAGTAAATTTTCTGCTCAAAATGACACATTCAAACACAAAAATGATCCATCAAATGTTACCGTCATTGTGTATTGTCTACGAAGTATTGAGGTACTGTATTTGCATTCACATGAGACTTAACATTTGACATGATGTAGTATAAATTACTTAGATAATCTAAGTAAAGCACATACTATAAATGATTGGTATAATTCAATATTATTGTTTGAGTGAAATGTAATGCAAAGGAAATTTCAACTCAATCGATATTAATCAACCATTTACTAGCCGAGTTAAAATGACTTATTATCTTTGTTACTTTCACTTAACTAGGTTAAGTAAAGTTTACTTAATTCCATATTTCAAGTAAATTTAACTTAAAGATTTCTAATTAAAGCTACTGATGAATATGTTTAGGTTTTTACTTGGCAAACTTTGTAAATTTACTAGCATTTTCTGAGTGAAAAAAATTAGCAAGCTTTTTTCAAGAAAATCTTACTCCAAATTTTTTACAGTGTTTATGTGTCTAAATGCTCCCTGATCTGCAATTACTGCTGCCTGGATTTCACACAGTCTGATTGCATTGTTTGCCACTACCATATCTACAATGGCAGACTCCTGTTCAATACTAAATATCTTTCCTCTGCCACCAGTATGTGATAATGTGTGGATTCTGCAAAAAAGCATGTCAAAATTGACATTACTGTATGACAGTCACATAAATGGGATTGATAAAACATCTGCATTACTACAGACACAGTTTGTTCTGCTAACAGAGCAATACAGTAAAGCTGAAATACACAGAAATACAGAGGTGGCATCTTTTATAAATGGATGAGGACTGATTGCTGATTGAAGAGTTGTGCAAATGAGTTTCACACAGGTGCATAGAGATTTAAAATTATGCAAGTACTTTCTATCAGCTGTGAATAGATGTTTTCCTTTTGTTCAACACAGTGAATCCAATAGAGTTCGGGGTCTTTCAATGAGATCTCTGGTTACTGTTTTGACAAAGGGTGTGAAAAATGTGTGAAACAAATGAAAAAGTGTTAAAACATTTGCAAAAGAAGACTTCTGCTGTGCTAATAATGTGATGATGAAGATCAAGCGGATCCCAGTTTCATTTAGTGTGTCTTAGCAAATGAGAAAAACTGTATTGTTACTGAGAAATAGCTGATTGAATTATGCAAATAATGTGGCATTCCACCATTCCCGTGCAGTCACAGCCAGGTTTGACGCCCATCAGAGGATGATGTCTATTCTCCTTGCCCCTTACTTCCCTTTCCTCAACCCCATTGAGGAGTTTCCTCCGCCTGGAGATGAAAGGTTTTTGACCATAGTCCACAGGATCAAATGTCCCTCCTATGCAAAAGATGCTGTATACCAAGACATCACAGCTGAACACTACCAGGATAAGAAAGCCAAAAGATTCTTCCCAAGATGCCTTGCCAGGGAAGATATCAGGTGTGATGTGGATGAGAACGTAGACAAATGCAGAAGACTGTGCAGATTAGAAGATGGCCTTTTCTGTTTGTATATTTAGTATTTTCACATACAGTACAGTAATACTGTAAATGGCAGCTATATTGCATATTTTTGTTATCTTGCAGAAATGTCCTGTTGCAAATAAAGCCGTTACTGCAGCAATTCTGTCTCTGTCTTCTTTTTTTCATAAACCATACATTCTATAAAGCTACTCTAAGAAGGGGCATTTATTTTGTTGTATTGCAAAAAAAAAAAAAAAAAAAATGCATGAATTTACATTACAAACAAAACAAAAATGTAGAGAGACTTAAAAAAAAAACAAAAAAAAAACTGCAGAGCAAAACACAATCTATGATCAATACAATATACTGTCTGTTGTATAAGGGCAGACCTGACACATATAAAATAATGCAGTTTCTGTAATTCCATCTGATGATAGTGTTTTTATGTCATTGTGTTATGATTGATTAAATGTTCCTGTTGGAAGAGAACATGTGTTAGTGTTTTGAATAATTATTTGATTTTGAGACATGTTTGCAGTGTTTTGTTAGACATTGTGTATTGTGCTAGTGTATTATTGTATTTTGAAAATTAGTGTTGGAGTTTAGTTTACAATGTGTGATTTTGAGCATGAAATTAACCGTTTTGCCAGTTGTGTGTTGTAGGTGTGTTAGTGCGTTAAGAGTTTAGGAAACTTGTTAAATGTATTGAAAATTTTTTATGTATGTCAGGTCTGCCCTTATACAACACACAGTATACTGTATTGATCATAGATTGTGTTTTGCACTGCAGTTTCTTTTGAAGTCTCTCTACATTTGTGTTTGTTGGGTTTAGGTCTTTTGCTGCAGAAATTCAATAAAAAAAGACCCGTCTCAGAGAGCTAGAATGTACGGTTAACCTTTTGCAAATAAACTCTTTATTGCAGCAATTCTGTCTCTGTCTTCGTTTTTGTAATGAAAAAGAAAAAAGAAGACAGAGACAGGATTGCTGCAATAAAGACTTAATTTGCAAAAGGACATTACTGCAAGATAACACAAATGTGCAATATAGCTGCCATTTACAGTATTACTGTATGTGAAAATACAAAATATGCGAACAGAAAAAGCACCAGAAGAAAAAAAAGAAAAAAAAAAGATTAATCTTCTAATTATCTATTTGCATAACTTTAATCAGCTGTTTCTCAGTAAGAATAGACTAAAATACAGGTGATATATTTGTGTTTCAGTTCACTATATAAGCAGCGGTTTACCTTGACTTTACTGTAAGGTTAGGTTCAGAACATGGTGTTATCTGTTCATACAGTGTTAAAGCATTGGGAAATCTGGCAGTAAAAATCCATTGTTTTGGTCTTGTTTGAGCTTGTGTGTGAAAGAAGTTCAAGCATTTTAAATTTGTGTTAATTGTATGCATTTTGTGTTAAAGCAACAAGAAATGTGTTAATAGTATAGCTTACACAGACGGATGTAGTGCTAACTGTGTTAAGAGTTTTGGAAAATCTGTCATAGCAATCATAAAAAACTGTAAGTAAACGTGTAATTTATTCTGTTATGATTAATGCCTCATATGTATACACTCAAAAAAATAATCTGTTGAATGAACAATTAAATTAAGGAAAGGTTTTCCACGAAATTGAATTACATTTTTCAAACAAAATCGAATTAGTTTGAAATAATTTGTTGTAATCTTGTTGTATGAATTTAAATTAATTTAGTCATTCATGCTAGATCAAGTTTTGTCAGGTTAACTACATATATTTTTTGTCCTGCCTTAAAATCACCAACATTATAATTTTAGTTTATTTGACTCTATGGTCACTTCTAATGATAGACACATAAAACCATTTTTTACATAGTAATATAATATTACTTGTGCAGGTCTGCGTGTGAGGTTTACACATAGTGTTTGCTGAGTGCCCACAGCCTGAACACAAGGTTCAATGCACATATAGTGTAAATCTGAGCCCACAGACTAAACACAGTCGCCACTCTTCTGCATAATGGTAACCACAAAATTCAAAAACATTACAGAAAGTCCTCTAAGTTTCTAACATAACTGACTCAATTAAAAAAAATTTGGTAAACCATTTTTTTTTTAAATTACATTGATTACATTTAATGAAATTAAGCTGGAATCATTTCTATGAAGGGTTGTGTTATATATGCTCATTTTAATTAATGAAATTGAACAAAGAGCTAAAATCATTTTTTGAGTGTAGGCTTATAATAGGGTATTAAGTATAATTGTAACTTTGTATAAGAAACCTTATTGTTAAGAAAAACACTGTAAAGAGTTTTTATAAGAAACCCTTGAATCTGGTTCACTAGAAAAGACACTGAGACTTGTTTTCTTAAACGCGTTTATTAAGACATTGTCATTAAGAAAGACACTGAAACTGTTATTTTAATGTTCTTTATTACAAATATGGTTTATAAAGAAAAGACACTACAACTGCTGTTTGTAAAAACATTAAGAAAATGGTTTATAAAGAAGAGACACTGCAAATGGTCATGTAAGGTCATTTATTGAGAAAATGGTTTATATAGAAAAATATACCACACTGAATGTTGTAAGCATTTATTTATTACAGCAGAGTAAAGAGTGTTAAGTGAATATGCAATTTATTCTGTACTAACCAATGCCTCATATATATATAGGCTTATGTATGTTATTAACCACAATTGTAACCTTGTAAGTGGAGTATATATGCAGTTTATTCTGTATTAACCAATGCCTTTTATGTATAAGCTTGTGAATGTTATTAATCATGATTATAAAGTGTTGTATAAGAAAAACACTGCGACTTGTTTTGTAAGAGCTTTTATTGTGAATCTGGTTTATTAAGAAAGACACTACAACTTGTTTTGAAAAAGTTTTTATGATGATAATGCATGAAAAGAAACAATAATAATGTACTAGATGTTTAAGCATTTAATCATTTGAAAGAATAACATATAGTAGATAGAAACAACACTGAGTAGTGAAAAGCATGTATCGTAGTGAAGTAGAAATGGAAAGTATTACCTGTTTCTTTGCAGACTAAGTGTAGAAGACGACAAAGGATCCAAGCAAGGAAAAGAAGAACAAAGGAGAGGAAGGCTTTTTATAAGAAGCTCTTGGAGGAACTGAAAGGGTTAACAATAGATCAAGATTTTGGATTGGATAAATTGTCTCCAAGTGATTGAATATGTGATAAGGGGGTGTGATATGAAGTACAGTGTAATATGTCAATGTCAGACGCTGTAAATACCCTGACAGTCTCCTCAGTTCAATTGCCTGACACCTGCAGTTGAAGCTTGTGAACTGCTTATTGTACGCTTTGAGTTTTTATTTAATTTCATTTTATTATTTAGCATGTAAACCAATTAATTTTTAAATAATAAAGATACTTATAATCAAAAGAAAGAACCAGCCTGCCTTGAGTCTCTGCTGTATGAAGAGTTGAGCTGAACTAAACCACGGAGCAGTCTTTCGACTGAATTGTTTTATATTCTTTATATTTATTATATATTCTTATTGTTTAGAACGAATTTGACTTACTTTACCTAACCTGAGAATAAATAAAATTAGGTAGAAGGTGTTTTAGAGTAAGCACCATAAAACAAGAGGAATTGAACATGTATTAGAAAGAGCTTTGCTAAATAAAGGAGGAAAATGCAGTCATTACCGTCTATGTGTTGCGGACGAGATCCAGGAGATCCAGCGATGAAGAAAAGGTCCAGAAGGAGGAGGACGAAGAGGCGAAGAGCTTTATATGAGGAAGACCTGAGGGGCTTTCCAGAAATAAGGACAGTTCAAGACTTTGGGCTTGACCGATTGGCTGGACAAGACTGAATGTTTGCAGAGGGAGTTTCCAGGAGGAGAGACTTCTGAACATGTAAAAAAGTTAAAGGACTGGAATGACACAAGGACGTCTCCGGTGTTAGATGCCTTGCCATTGCGCCTCGTGAAGATGAAAGCTTGTAAATTATTTGGTTTTGATTTACTTTTATTTTATATATTAGTACCTTTGATGTAAACTAGTTAACCTGTATTTAATAAAAAAAATATATATAATTGAAATTAAGAAGCTCGTCTGCCATAAGTCTCTGTTGTACAAAAGATTGAGCTGAACTGATCACGTCTTCTGTGATCTAAATATTGTAAATATGGAAATTCAAATACTTATTATTTAGGACAGGTTTGACTTACTTTACCTAACCTGAGAATAATTAAAATAAGGTTAAAGATGTTTAAAATTACGCACCATAAAACAATATATATATTAGTATATGGGATTTATATTACTCTGACCATTCAAATATTGTTATAATTGGGAAAATGATTTGTAGATGGTAAGGAAAGACAACTTAAACTTTTAAATTACAATGAACTTTTTCTGCTAATGATGAAGGCATTTTGATTATACATTGTTTGCTTGCTTTTAGTAGATAGTAGTTTTAGTAGATACACCTACTTATGTTAAGCAACATATAACAATGATTTCAAGAGGAAAACCCTGAACCCCCCATACAGTATCTTTTGTCACATGGCCGTCTGATATACATGGGTATCTAAATGTAAAAGTAACAATAGCCTAGTAAAACATCTGGGCCCGTATGTATAAAACTTCTAAGAAATGCTCTTAAGAATAGTCTTAAGCTTTGACTTAAGTGTCAGAAAATACTTAGTAAAGAGTAGGACTTTTCTAAGAGTAAGAGACTTTTATAAAGCAGCTAAAAGCAACTTTCAGTAAAGTATAAGACTGATTCTTAAGTGCTTACTGAAGTGGGACTTAAGTGTTGTGAACTAAGGACTATAGTGATGTCAACCCAAAATGGCCGCCCTCAACCACTGAATCAGCCAATAGTGAGCCTGCAAGGGTGAGGTCACTGCAGCATGACACCAATCATTTAAACTAATTTTAATAAAATCATTTAATTAAGACACTGAAACTTTAATATTTAAATTTATTAAAAAAATGCTTTGCAGTGCATTGTGCAAAATTATCACAAATTAGTATTTATGCTGTGGAAACCCTTTTCTATTGATGCGTGTCTCCTCATTTACAGTTGGAGCAATTATGCAAACATGAGTTCCATCAATGGATCCAACAACTCAGGAAAGCCCGAAATACTCAATAAAGTGGCTTTATTTTACTGCGAGATTTGAAGATCAATTGGAATGTCAAAGAACTGCCATATAGTATTGGCCAAAAGTGAGGCCAAGGAAAATTGACACTCACCCTTTATTCAAATAGTATTAAAAATGTGCTAAAGATTTTGTACGCATATTGTGTAGTTGTGCTTGGAGTCAATTGTTTATTTGTGATAACACAATGAAACATGTCAAACTGTACAGACATCATTTTTAGCCATGGCTTTCAAACAAATGAACAAGAGAGGACAATGAAATATTAATAACTGACTATGTTGCAGACAATGTATGATTTTTTTCTTCTCCTTTGAGCTTTTTAGTTTTTTTAAAAAAAAAACCTGTAGCTGTAGTTTGCCCTTTTTTCAACAGTATTATTGATCTTCCTGGATTGACACCATTGTCTGAGAACTGAACTGAGCTGAACGAAGACATCACTGTTTTCTCAGAGCGGCTGTATAATGAACTAAATAGAACTAATGATCTTTTACAAAGGAAATGAATCATCATTGAACTAACTTAAGCTGCACAATGACACTATTTTCTTCTAGAGCTGCTGTACAGCCTAAACTAACTTTGTTGCATTATTTTCATGCTATCACTGTAAAGCTGCTTTGAAACAATCTGTACTGTAAAAAGTTACTTGACTTGAAATTATTTTGTCAGATAAATATCTTCACTAAGTTTTATTTTCCTTATATTTTGATGGTTTAAGCAAACTTGTAGGGTCATAAAAAAAAAACAATAAAAAAAAGTCCGCACATCACTTTTATCCACTAATGTGTTTGGTGTGGTCAGTGCCACAATAGTGCTATTAAGACCCTGCTTACTGTGGAATGATGAGCTCAAGTCAGTACTGCTGCTTTTTTCCAGTCAGCAACAATGTAATTATTAGTTTCCTTTCAATGCATTGCTATAAAATCAACTCCGTCATCATTTACTGTAACTCCAATACATCATATTTTCATTGAAAAGTGAGTGGCCTCCTCCTCTCTGCTGTCATCTTGTTACTCCTAACTAGGTTAGGAGACCTCTTCAGCTCTCTTAAATAATTTAGGAGCTGAGACCTAGTCTTGACACTTAGGAACCTTTATGAATCACACTTATTCTTAAGTCTAGGAATAAAAGTAAAATGACGTCATTCTTAGAATTTTGACAGACTTGAGACTAAAATTTTACTCTGAGTGGCTTTATAAATACGGCCCCTGGGCCCGTATTCATAAAGAATCTTAATGCAAAGAGTAGCTCCTAGTGACAAAATTCTAAGAAAATTCTTAGAAATGTGGGCGTTTACCCTTAAAATTAAAGAAAAACTCCTAGTAAAGAAAAAAGTAATTCAGAAAGCATCTTAACCCTTAAAAGAGGTCTTTAGGTCAAAATTGTTAGGAGCACGGACGAGGACTTTTAATAGGCTTAAGAGTTTCTTTAGCAGAGGAGAAAATGGCAGAAAGACGAAGAAGGAGAAGAAATGTGTTGCAGGCAATGGATGACAGTGAGTTAATAAGAGCTATAGATTAGATCGTGCAGGGATCATGTTTGAGACTGATCTTATTAGAGACACGCTAATATCTCCGACACAGCGCAGAAATGCCATAGTGCCTGAAATGAAAGTAATCACTACATTACGATATTTGGCAACTGGGAAAATTCCATGTTTGATACATTAAAACTAACATTCAAACCACCGCTTAAATAGACATGCCAGCAATCAGTGTAACTGGAAAGAGTGGAACAATTTTTATCATTCTAAGCAATCAAATACCTTATAGGAAATCAACAGCATGGTAAATAAAAAAAGGATTTATACACATATATAATGTGTGTGTGTGTGTGAGAGAGAACGATCAAATAGGAAAAATTACGCATGTAAGTTCAAAGTGGAGGCTTAGAATAGACCCTATACTTAAAATCACTTCTTTTTTTTCCTTCTTGGACAACCAACCAATCACAATCTTCAAAAGATTGTGTCATACATAGCAATGGGGTCAACCCCGCCTCCTCACTAAGATAAAAGTTTTTGTATTTTCCTTACTCAGAGTTGCTCTCAGATCGGTCCCGAATCGCTCTTAAGCTAAGACTCCTACATAAAAGTTTTTAAGCTAAATTAAGAGTTTTCTGAGAGGATTCTTAGAATCTTTATGAATACGGGCCCTGGGCCCGTATTCATAAAGAATCTTAATGCAAAGAGTAGCTCCTAGTGACAAAATTCTAAGAAAATTCTTAGAAATGTGGGCGTTTACTCTTAAAATTAAATAAAAACTCCTAGTAAAGAAAAACGTAATTCAGAAAGCATCTTAACCCTTAAAAGAGGTCTTTAGGTCAAAATTGTTAGGAGCACGGACGAGGACTTTTAAGAGGCGTAAGAGTTTCTTTAGCAGAGGAGAAAATGGCAGAAAGACGAAGAGGGAGAAGAAATGTGTTGCAGACGATGGATGACAGTGAGTTAATAAGACGCTATAGATTAGATCGTGCAGGGATCATGTTTGTGACTGATCTTTTTAGACACCTGCGCTACCAAGGCTTGAACCGCGCGTCCAGTCAGGTTCAAGTTCTCCTCCTGCTGGTCCATCCTCGTAGCGCTCCTGGACAGGAATTCAGCCAGGTCAGAGTCTCTTGCTGCATCCATGAGGTCAGATCGTTCTGTCACGTAAAATAAGGACAGAAGATGCAAATGCAAGAATAAGGTTTATTGAATGAACACGTAGTCAGAGATATAAAGCACACAGTAGATGGTCCCTGGTAGCGCAGGATGGCAGATGGGCAACCCGGATCCCGTGGTGTAAACAGGTGAGAAGATATCCTTGAAGACGATGACAGGAACACCAAACGAGTCCGCAGAGTGAAGAGACGAAACAGGATCCACAGAAGACGACAGGCAGAACGAACTCGACAGGAACACCACACCGGGAATCAGGAACACCAAACGAAGACTCACTACACAAGGGAAAATCCCACAACGATCTGACAAACACAAGACGAAAGACCATGAGCTAAAATAGAGATCGCTGATCAGAATCAGCTGGCGCTGATGACAATCAGCGGCTGATCAGCGACCACGCCCACACACACACACACAACACAACACAGCGCGAGAAGGAGTCAGTGAATTCATAAACCGTGACAGTCGCTCACACGACACCGTTCTAACTGAAAACCGTCAACGTGATCCGGCCGCTCATCAGATCAAAACAGTGCCTGGTGGCTCGAGAACGCAAAGCCTTGCTTTGTGCGTTCAATTTAGAATTTTGCACGTGCAAGTTGAAAGGCATTTGGTTGTGGATAGTAAAACATATCTGCAACATTTATCAAGTTCATGAATAATTGTGCTAGTCACTAGTCAATAGTCACAGTGGTGGACCAGGAAGGATTCTGGGAAATGAAGTGCTGAAGGCACACTGCTTTGTGCAGATGTCCTGAAGGGAGGGACAATGTGAGGGTGCTGTTCCTACACCAGGCAGTGATGAAGCCAGTCAAGATGTACTGGTGTAGAACGAGCTGAGGATTCAGAGGCTCATTCCAGATTTCCTCAGCCGTCTCAGGAAGAAGAGACACTGCTGTGCTTTCTTCACCACTGCCTCTGTGTGGACTGGCCATGTGAGTTCCTCTGTGATGTTAATGCCAAGGAATCTAAAGTGGCTGACCCCGTCTACTGTCAAGCCATTGATGGTGATGGGGGTGTGCGCTCTGTCTCCTGAAGTCCACCACTAGCTCTTTGGTGTTTTTGACATTGAGTGAAAGGTTGTTCTCCTGGCACCAGTGTGTCAGGGTGCTCACTTCTCTCTGTAGGCTGTCTCATCATAGTCGGTGATCAGTCCTACTACAGTCATATCGTCAGCAAATTTGATGATGACATTAGAGCCGTGCAGTCGTAGGTGTAGAGGGAGTACAGGAGTGGGCTGAGAACGCAGCCCTGAGGAGAAGTCGTCGTCTTGTTATCCTTTCTGATCAATTGCCGTCTGCCTGTCCAGGATCCAGCTGTTCAGACTTCAGA
The DNA here is from genome assembly GCF_951802725.1 of Rutilus rutilus. NCBI lineage: Eukaryota > Metazoa > Chordata > Actinopteri > Cypriniformes > Leuciscidae > Rutilus > Rutilus rutilus. The sequence continues at coordinate 880,938 of NC_140219.1, read as the reverse complement.
CAGTGTGTAATGTGTAGACTATGTGACATCAGTATAACGTATAATGTATTTAGCTTCTACCCCTTTAAACCTGTGATATTGTTGATCCCCTGCCACATGCCTCTAGTGTTGTTGCAGTCAAACTGTCTTTTCACCTTATCCCTGTACTTGTGTTTGGTTGTTTTGATGGCTTTCCTGAGGGCATATCTGGCATGTTTGTATTTTTCCTTGTTACCAGTATTGAAGGCTGAGGTTCACATCTTCAGGGCTGCATGGACCTCGCTGTTTAATCATGGCTTTCGGTTAGGGTAAATTTGGATTGTTTTGGTCTAATATGCACTTCCTGATAAAAAATGTTAGGGTGTCTGCGTAGACCTAGGCGTCATCGTCGGAGGCAGACCAGAACATTTCCCGGTCCACGTGATCAAAACAGTCTTGTAGCATAGCATTCGATTGGTCCGACCAGCACTAGATAGTTCTGAGGGCGTGTGCTCCCCGTTTCAGCTTCTGCCTGTGAGCGGACAGAAACAGAATGGATTTGCCGAAAGATGGACAGGGGAGGGATTTGTATGCATCCTTGAAAGGAGAATAGCAATGATCCAAAACCCGATCCACTGGTGTGCTGCAAATGATGTGCTGAAACTACTTTGGTATCATTGTACGGAGGTTGGCCTTGTTAAAGTCCCCGGAACAATAAATGCGGCCTCAGGGGCACACCGTGGCGTTTTATTTAAATTTTTCTTTGTTTAATTCTTGAAATACATTATATTCTTCACGGGGTACAGTTCCTTGAGTGCCTGAAACCAATCTTTAATGCTAATATATAAATTGCACATTTGCCTCTGGATACAAAAAGATTACACTGGTGTTTGACTGAAATGTAACATCTATGCAAAATAATCCTTGAAAGATTTCTCATTTAAGGTTATTCCTGTTTGGAATATGTGAATAATTTATGCTACTGCCCACTGACATGCTTTCAAAGCTATTGCTATCCAATTTTTTTGGCCTTCAAACACCTTAAAATGCACATATGTACAGTATATATTAACATGGTGTGTGTGTGTGTGGTGTGTGTGTGTGTGTGTGTGTGTGTGTGTGTGTGTGTGAGAGAGAGAGGGATTGTGTGTGTGTGTGTGTGTGTGTGTGTGAGAGTGATTGTGTGTGTGTGTGTGTGAGAGAGTGAGAGAGATTGAGTAAGTGTGTGTGTGCGTGTGTGTGTGTGAGAGAGAGAGAGAGTGTTTAAGTGTGTGTGAGAAAAAAGAGAGAGTGTGTGTGTGTGAGAGTGAGAGTGATTAAGCTTGTGTGTGTGTGTGTGTGTGTGTGTGTGTGTGATGTATTTTACACAAATTCCAATGGTTGTGTGATGTTTCTTTGTCAAGCCATGTTAATAATAAATTAGTTATGTTTTCTGCATCACTTTTAAAGTAATGGATCCTTAATAAATGTTTTATTGGGCTAAATATTTCTCACTTTAGATTCAGTCACACAAAGGTCAAGGCAAGTTTGTTATTGGGTATAGACAAGTTTATTTATTAATATAGCACATTTCATACAAATGATAATTGAATTGTAATTCATGGTAATTCAAAGTGTTTTACATAAACATTTTTTATAACAAATAATGTAATAAAAATAAGAAATAAGAAAAACAAAGAATAAGACATTGATTACAATTGATCTAAAATGTAATTAAAAGAATAAAAAGAGGACACATAATGATGTGTTAACCATTATTATACATTCATTTTATGAATAGTAAGTGTTTCTATAGACACTAAGCTTTAAATTTGCATCAATTCTCTTTATACATGAGCATTTATTTACTGTGAGTAAATGATTTCTTAATGTTTTGATAAATATTAACTCATTTAATACATGCTTTAAAATACATCAGATACAAGTTCTTAACAAATGATGAAAAAACATTATCTAAGTATTTACATATGAGCTAATTAAAAATGAATAATTTGTTAGTTACAGTAACAATGAATGAAGAACTCACTATTTGTATATAGTCTGTTTATGTGTTAACGATACTATTAATAAACTATGAATTAACTAATAGTTTGCAAATGATTTATAATAAGTTTATTAATGTATAACTGTTACCATGAAAAGAAGGCTCACACCAAGAACGATAATTATGAATATAACTATATCAGCGTCTACACCAGCTGATGATATCGTTGTTTATTATAAGCTTGTCTGTCTCTTTAAATGCTCGAGCTCGTTACAGCACGCTGGATTCTGATTGGCTGCCAATGTTTTTATCGTTCATCAGCTGATCAAATCGTTCTGAAAGTGATTCCAACAATATTGTTTTTCTGTGTCATTATCGATATAGTTGTGGTGTGAACTGCTATTCTTTAACCCAATCTGAAACCCATAAGTTTTACACAGAAAGCAAATGAAATGAAAAATAAATGTGAATTTAATTGAATTGGAAATAGAAAAGTAAAAGTTTTTTAACTGAAATATTTCTTGTTTGTTTAAATGCAAACCACATTTTTTGTATAATGTTACAGATGGAATTATCATAGCACAATACTTGTTATGCAATTTGTTATTTATCTTCATGTTGTGGTTGAAACATGTCAGTGGTAAATATGATGGGATAGAAAGACCTAAACTGTCACTTCTTTTATATAAGTTCTTTTAAACATGAAAACAATGGTCTGGTCTTGGTTATTAAACTGCTCCGGGTCGCTCTCCAGCCCTGTGTTTACTACATATCAGGACTGACCCAGAGGCCGTTCAGCTGATTTATCTAGAGTTTCTGTCAAACAATGAACTTAAGGCTCTGTATAACTCAGAGTCCACGTTCCTGTTACGCAGGTTCACAGACATACACATTGCTTCCCTTGTGTAGGCATACTGTATTCGCCACTCTTCTGGGTAACTTACTTTACGAATCAAACAAGCAGCCAGGTGCACAGTAGCTGTTTTGCCATGGTTCATGAGTATACATGATGTCGCAAATATGAGCATGTGCAGGGGGATCTCTCCGAATGCATTTACCAAACTTTCTGGGACAAGATATGGAATAATAACACGGTCTTCTAGTTCCATGCCTCTGTTCTGCATTAACTCGTGAAAACGCTTCCATGCTTCATCTTCAGGGGTCAGCGGGGATAGAAGGATCACTGGGATGTCGTGGCGAGATCTTCGCATGCTGTTCCAGTGATCTGGCAAAGGGTTCAGCTCCCAATCCCAGTACGCAATATTGTAAAACTCTCTGTTTGACACTTCAATGAAACCCTGAGCAATTGCAAATGCAGCTTTGGCGTCAATGCCGCAGTTCCACGGAGAGTAGAGAATGGTGTCTCTGATGTTAGGTGCGGGCACCAGTCCTCCTGCTGACATAAACTGGTCGACAATACTGCCATGAGCCACAAACACAATGTCTATGTGATCTCCGCCAGGCTTTATCAAATTCTCAAGAAATGGACTCAACCTCTCATGGCATAATCGTAGAAGATTCACAAATTCATTCTGATCAGGTAATGCCTTAAGCCAGGAGACAACTTTGTTGTCTCTACATGTTCCCTTGATAAAGTCCATTATTTTCTGTACATTTTCAGTCATCATGAGAGAATATCCCCCCATGTCCTCGATGAGGTTCTTCATTTGAAACAATTTTTGGTTGATTTCCCTGTAATGAGAAAAGTTGTACAGCGAGTCAGTTTCCTTCAGACATTCATTATTGTTTGCATTTTCAATATTGCAGTAATGTACAATCAGATACAAAATACAAAACATTTTGGCTTTGGCCAAGACAGATAAATTAATATTGATTTAAAATGTGTAGAAAATAAAATATCATACTGCATTGCATCCAGCTGTTCCTTTAGCCTTTGTTGGCCGTCCAGTATTTGCCTGGCTGAATCCCGTAAGAACTCGCAGGCCTCCGTGACCCGATCGCCCTTTACTAGTTCTACACTCGTCACAATCAGGTCGTACAGACACAGGCCTAAACCAGTCGCACCCTGTACATAGAAAGAAAGTCACAATCACAAAATCACTGTCTAACATATCAGGGCAATTCAGTGAATATATTTTATATTGTTCTCTTGAATAGTCACTGCAAGAGAATATCAAAGCCGCAATTTTCTTAAAATGAAATGCTTGAGAAAATAAAGCCGTTACCTCTGATCCTGCATCAGCAGCTTTAATGCCAATGAGTTCGATGTTCTTCACCATTTCTTTGGCCGACACCTTCAGGCTCCTCGTGATCTCAGGGGAATGATCGAGTCCCAGAGCGTGGCAAATAAAGTCCGAGGCCTCGGCTGGAGCCAGTCCACCAGGTGTCATGTGACGAAAGAACGTGGCCCTGTTGAAACCTCTGAGAAAGTCTAGGGGTACGGGAGTATTACTCCTTCTGGCCAGAGCACACATAAGTTGAGTGGCCATCTCACAGTCCAGCTCATCAGCATGAGTCCCGAGCGGCGCTTCTGCACACCCGTCCTTCAGTGTTTCTCCACACCTGTCCTTCAGATCTCGCAGTAGCTTCTGAATGTTCGTGCCAGCCTTCTCATCTTCCTTAAATAATTCAGTAGTTTTATTAAAGGCACTGATGGAGACAGGTCCCTCTACAGTGCTTGCTGCGCCCAACAATACTTCGCTGGCCAGACTTGGGAATACTGGTACTGCTACTGCAGATCTTGAGAGCGCAGATCTAACCACCTTAGCGATTTTGCTGCCCTGATCTTCCAGCTCTTGCGCAAGTTTCTCCAGCAATTCTGCACATTTCTCTCGGTTCTCCAGCCAGCGGAAGAGCGCATCACATAAAGTATCTGCTGGCTCCATGATTAGAGCAGGAACTGTGAAAAGAGAAAATGACATTTATTTCTCAAAAATAATCATTTGTTAATTACAGTAACAATGAATGAAGAACGTCTGGGTTTCTAATGTAACCTCTGTTCCCTGAAGGAGGGAACGGGATTGTTATATTAGACATGAACTGATGAATTCTGGTCTAGGCTGAGAGCCCAATCATCTTTGAGTGTAAACTAAACGAGCCAATGGACATTGTCATGCAAGCTCTTCATCGAGCACCCGCCCCAAAAAAAGAGTGTATATAAGGAAGCGCGCTTGCACACACACTCAGTGTTGCGCTGAGGAGTCGAGACGGTGTGTTCTACGCGCAGCACTTGACAAAGAAACTTGCATGCATGAGAAAATAAAGCGCGGGACGTGCTCGCGCTGCCGGCCTCAGACCCAGGGGGTCAATCGAGCTCTCGATTCCCGTACCACCCCCGGCGGCCGCCATTGGCTATCAAGACCATCACCTGCTGTTAGCACTCCATTGACTCCCATTCATTTTGGCGTCACTTTGACAGTGAATAACTTTACATCTGAGGCGTTTAAAGACTCTGTTTGTCCATTATTTATTTCAAAAGAAACACGACAATGTATAAAATGCTCCATTACCTTGTAACTTATGTTATGGCCCCGTAGAAGCAGTTTTTGTAAAAATAGGCTAACGATTGCGTCATAACGTATGCGACTCTCTGGAAATGACTGTATATATACAGGAGGAGACGCTCGCAGTCAGTCGGGGGGACGTGGAGGCATAAAGTCCGATAAAGTCAAGGGAGAAGCCCATAGAGAATTATAAAGCTTCTCCTGCTCCAGCTCATGAACAGCTCCTACTCACGCTCTCCGTCTCTACGAGATTCGGAAGGGAATGATTTAGATTTCTCTCGGCACAGCTACTAGAAGACAGACGGGTTGCTCACGTCACATCCACGTCGTCGAGCTCAGTGTGAGTCTGCGCAGTCGCTCAGCCATCAGGAAGAGAGTGCTTCTAATTTGCTTCACTTGTCTCCGTTGAAACCTATGGGGTCGCTGTGTCCAGTTTATATACTGTCTGTGCTCAGACCTGACGCCGTTCAGACAGCATGCGATCGCGACTTCAGTTCTCTTTCGCAGATTATTAGGTTTGAATAGTCAAAATGATAAGTAAAAATGCGCGTCCTTGGCGATTATTCACGTAAACACAGTCGGGTATGTCTTTAGTGAACGTAAACCGTTTGTCAAAATAAATCGTATATGTTCCAGTGTATTGGATACGTGCAGGTGTTAAAGGGCCGGACCGGCAGCGTAATATTCTGTGTGATTAATGTTCACCCAATCACCCAATGATTGACTGAATAAATTTAATCTATTTATTAAGAATTTTATAGAGTGAAGACCTTATTGTTTTCAGCTACAGAAGGTCTATTTAGCTTTAAAAAAAAAAAATTAAGCACTGTTTATTTTATTTGTCTCTTATAGTATTTGTCATATTGTTTTTAATTTGCTTTTTTGCTTATTTTTAATAACAAAGATTAAATTAAATTAAATATCAATATTATAATTATAAAATTACATTTAAAAAATATTAAATGACTCGTATCATGAAATGAGATTTTGGTCATCCCAACCTTTTCAGAGTTGTGAAAGGTCTGCAAATGTTAGCATGATTGATAATAATGTGATTGTTGCAAACATCTCGGTAAGGACGTTCACACTGACATGCAATTATTATTATTATTATTATTATTATTATTATTATTATTATTATTATTATTATTATTAATAAAGGGGAGGGAATGGTCAAAGCAGGGCAGGAACATGCTGGTCATGTGAAGTTTTAGCTTTTAAAATTAATTTATAAAAAATTATTTGTAAGTTCTGTCATATTTTCCAATTACTTTTACTGTTTTATTTTTTTGCCGTGGTATCGATTCAGTATCGGTATCGAGGTATTTTGCTCTGGTATCGGAGTCATAATTTTGGTATCGTGACAACACTAGTCAACACTGCACTGGCTCCCTATTAAACATTGTATACATTTTAAAATATTGCTGATCACTTACAAAGCACTAAATGGTTTAGCTCCGCAGTGCTTGAGCGAGCTCTTAACGCATTATAGTCCGTCACGTCTATTGCGATCTCAAAACTCCGGCCAGTTGATAATACCTAGAATATCAAAATCGACTGCTGGCGGTAGATCCTTCTCCTATTTAGCACCAAAACTCTGGAACAGTCTTCCTAACATTGTCCGGGAAGCAGACACACTCTGTCAGTTCAAAGCCAGACTAAAGACACATCTCTTTGACCTAGCTTTCACATAATACATTATAGACTTCTATAATCTAATGTTAGGCTGCATAGATTAGGTCAGCCGGAACCGGGAACACTTCCCATAAATCCTGATGTACTCGTTACATCATGAGAAGAATGGCATCTACGCTAATTTTAGTGTCTGTGTTTATCCCAAGGTTTTCCCGCAGCCTGCCGGATCCAGGCCGTATCCAGATCTGATGAAGGACCTTCGCCTGGACCCGATGACAACGCAGTGCTGAAGTGCCAACTAGTCTCTCCCTATGGAGGATCCCACTACCACTCTACAGATAAAGCGTTGTCAGGAAAATTAGTTTCGCGTACCTACCCCGAAGTGACAAAATAAAATAAAATTCTGAATCAAACCTATAAGGAAACACCAGTACTTTGTTTAGGCTTGGCTTGTAGGGAATTACAAAACCTGCGCACATATATTCAAACGCACATAACTATAGAACCAGTTCTTAATGCACATGTGAACGCCATCAGCGTTTCTCACAGGATCGCGTTTAAAGTCTGTGTAGAGAGAATGGTGTCGTCTTAGCGGCCCCTAATTATGACCGCCGCTAGCGTAGCTGCGAAAGCGGTCATATAGGGATTGTCAAAGTTTTTTTTTTTTTTTTTTCGTCATCTACTGAATTTTTCGTCAACGATACCAGGGACACCGAAACACCGGGGAACATGAAATTTGGTGGGCATGTAGCCCCACTAGACTTTTACGGAAAAATTTCGTTTGGTCCCCGGGGGCCACTCCCCCCCCGCGCTGGGCCCCCCCATACCCAAAAAAATGCAGTTTTTCCTAAATAACTACCTGAACCGTGGCACCGAGGATGAAGACATTTTTATGGTATGTTGGTCTTAAGGGCCCACATCAACCTAGCCCATAATCACTCATTTGTGATTTGCGCCCCTCCCATAAAAAATGAAAATGCAATATTATTCTGCTTTAATCGCCCCTATCTTCAGTTGAGATGTTCAGAACTGCACCATATTTCATGTGTATGATTAACTTGACATCCTCTGGGGGTATGCTAAGTTTCGTAGAATTTCATCCATGGGGGGGTATAAAATAAATTCATTTATGTGCACATTTAGTGACTGTACACTCATTGGCCTGTAGATGATGCTGTTGAGCGAAGGGTTGCTGGTTTAGGATGATACTGTCACTAAGGTTGCCAACTGTCCCGAATTAGGTGGGACGTCCCGTATTTTGGGCCTAATTTATTTGTCCCGTTCGTGACCTCCCGTGTCCCGTTTTTTGACAAGCTGATAAACCACTGACTGATACAACAGCAGCAGTGCTGACCACGACACTTGAGAATGATCACCGACACCTGTCATCATCCAATCACAGCTTTTTTTAATCAATGTTTTGAGACAAATCATTGTTTGATTTGCGAACATCCTCTGCCGTCGGGTCGCTTCCGCTTCAAGACGGACTCGTCTCGCGCTAACGGTAATTTCCTTTCACTGTCCACGTTTTGATTTCGGCTAATCAATTTTGGCGAATGCAAACAACGTGATTATTGTTCATGAGTCTAACACCCAGCCACGCAAGAAAACATGTAATCTACCTGAGGGAATAATATGCTCAAAAAACATTTCTGATTATTATTAATGTTTTAAAGCTTTTAGAAAGTACATATAAAGCTTTTGTAACATTATCTTAACTGTCACTTTTGATTAATGTAATGCATCCTTGCTGAATAAAAGTAGGCAATTACTTTCTTTATTTTTTTCCCCAAAAAATAATCTTACTAACCCCAAACTTTTGAACTGTAAGCCTAGTGTATAATGTTAAAAAAGCTTTCTATTTTAGATAAATGCTGTTATTTTGAACTATGGTTTGTTTGTAATGTGACTTTTTTCATGTATGACATTAAAATTATTTTTAGAATTAAATACATAAATAGGTTAAGCAATACAAATGTGTTTATGTCTGATAACCTTTTAAACACAAACTTAACTGCAGACACTGAAATGACGTACACTGTGTGATACAGTACAAATATTTTGAGTGTCCCTCATTTTCCTATAAATAACCACGATTGTCCCGCATTTTCCTTTTCTGAAGTTGGCAACCCTAACTGTCACACACACACATGCAGGAATACAAACAAACGCAAGCATGCACACACACTGACATCCACACGCACAGACACACACCCATACACACACATACAAATCCACATGCACAGACACACACACACGCGCACACACATGTACGCACGCATACATACACGCACAGACACACACACACACACAGACACACACATACACAAACACAAACACACACATACACACACAGACAGACATGCACATACTACTACTTTTTTTAGGTATATACATAAACACGCAATACAGCCAAATTGCTCCACGTCATTTATTTTTGTGGAAAGCCAGTGCAGGCCTGAGCGGCGGTCATATTTTGTACCACCATGCGGTACATCTAGTTTAATAACAAATGATCGTTGCGACGGAAGCGAATCAATCAAAACTAACTTTAGTTGGAAAATAACTTTATTAAAGAACCGCTATAAAGCCAGAACAATCTTACCTTAAATCATACGTTTATCTCTGTAAAGCTGCTTTGAGACAATCTACATTGTTAAAAGCGCTATATAAATGAAGATGACTTGACTTGACTTAGGAAATAAGAAAAACAAAGGCATTGATTAAAATGGATTTAAAATGTGATTAAAATATGTAAAAGAGGACACATAACTATTAGTGCAGCAGATTAATGGCATATTTCGAGAGAATCGTTCAAATTGGTATAGAAGCATGAAATTTGGCACAGATACTCTCTAAGGGTCACTCTTTGGGAAAAAGGCGTTGGCCATCCAAAAATTCAACATGGCGGCCATTTTTTCAAGATGGCTCAGCATGGGATTCAGTGTCAGCTGATCTAGTTTTACTTTCACTGTAGTTCTTGACTAGTAGTAATAGTATAGCTAAGTTTAGTGTCCCAAATGCTTTCTAACAGCCCCTCATCAATTAGCTAGTAATAGATGTATTTAGATAGCCGCACCTGAATTGACAGGTTGTGCCAGCATGGGAGAGCCGAGCCAAGGGTAAGCGGGGCAATACATGACTTGTTCATGTATGCTTACCTGGAAGGTGTACAGATCACATGGGACTTAAATGGCACTGGATGAATGATCGGGCTAGGTGTAGGTGACCCGTACCTAGTTGTATCCCATACCTGAATGTGTACTATGTCTATGATTGAGGTGGTTAAAGGATAACCCCTCGGCCTTAATCAGACAACAAACCTCCAAAATGGCAAATGAAAATCCCATGTCAGCCAAGAGGCCAACTGATTGGATGAAATGTTGTCTTTGTCAGACAGACACAAAGGAACCCCTCCAATCACCACCTACCCATCATGTTTCTCAACATGATGGCTATAAAATGATTGCCACCAACATTCCACTCTTTCACAAGATGAACAAAATGCCAATGACCCTGGACCTGGAACGACTGGATGAAGGTGGTGGTATAGAAGCTACTTTGAGAAGGAACCAAGCGAAGTATCACTACAATTGTTGACTTCGGTTCAACAACACAAAGTTACTTCGTGCCCAGAAGCAACAATCCGATGCTCAATGTAGTGAGACAGATGAAGGCCAAACAAAGCATCGCAGAACCATGATGCAGAAAAGTCTAGATGATCAGGTTTGCTTTTTTTTGTGATAACATATCTCCTAAATCTGACCTACATCAGGTAATGACACTGCAACTGAATGACAGACTACATGAATGTGCACAAACACTAAATGATTGCTAAATTATTGTCTCAACTAAGTGGTGCTGATGCCATTGCACAGGAGCTGAAATAACATCATTTGTGTCTCATTCATCTTTACAACAGAGAGAAACTCCACCTCAGAAGGCTTGAGAAAGAGTCACAGAGTGAAACGATTCAACCAGCCATCTTTCTTATGGCTCTTTCTGAACTGGTCACCTATATTGTTGAAACCAGTCTTAATTCTGATGGTCCTTTCGCCTTCCCTCTCGCAGATACAGTGGGGAGAACAAGTATTTGATACACTGCTGATTTTGCAGGTTTTCCCACTTACAAAGCATGTAGTCTGTAATTTTTATCATAGGTACTCTTCAACTGTGAGTGACGGAATCTAAAACAAAAATCTAGAAAATCACATTGTATGATTTTTTTTAAGTAATTAATTTGCATTTTATTGCAAGACATAAGTATTTGATACATCAGAAAAGCAGAACTTAATATTTGGTACAGAAACCTTTGTTTGCAATTACAGAGATCATACGTTTCCTGTAGTTCTTGATCAGGTTTGCACACACTGCAGCAGGGATTCTGGCCCACTCCTCCATACAGATCTTCTCCAGATCCTTCAGGTTTCGGGGCTGTCGCTGGGCAATACGGACTTTCAGCTCCTCCAAAGATCTTCTATTGGGTTCAAGTCTGGAGACTGGCTAGGCCACTCCAGGACCTTGAGATGCTTCTTACGGAGCCACTCCTTAGTTGCCCTGGCTGTGTGTTTCGGGTCGTTGTCCTGCTGGCACCCAGGCACGACCCATCTTCAATGCTCTCACTGAGGGAAGGAGGTTGTTGGCCAAGATCTCGCAATACATGGCCCCATCCATCCTCCCCTCAATACTGTGCAGTCGGCCTGTCCCCTTTGCAGAAAAGCATCCCCAAAGAATGATTTTTCCACCTCCATGCTTCAAGGTTAGGATGGTGTTCTTGGGGTTGTACTCATCCTGCTTCTTCCTCCAAACACGGCGAGTGGAGTTTAGACCAAAAAGCTCTATTTCTGTCTCATCAGACCACATGACCTTCTCCCATTCCTCCTCTGGATCATCCAGAATGTCATTGGCAAACTTCAGACAGGCCTGGACATGCGCTTCGGCTTGAGCAGGGGGACTTCTTCCCACTGCAGGATTTTAATCCATGACGGCGTAGTGTGTTACTAATGGTTTTCTTTGAGACTGTGGTCCCAGCTCTCTTCAGGTCATTGACCAGGTTCTGCCGTGTAGTTTTGGGCTGATCCCTCACCTTCCTCATGATCATTGATGCCCCACGAGGTGAGATTTTGCATGGTGCCCCAGATGGAGGGAGATTGACCGTCATCTTGAACTTCTTCCATTTTCTAATAATTGCGCCAACAGTTGTTGCCTTCTCACCAAGAAGCTTGCCTATTGTCCTGTAGCCCATCCCAGCCTTAAGCAGGTCTTCAATTTTATCCCAGATGTCCTTACAAAGCTCTCTGGTCTTTGTGGAGAGGTTAGAGTCTGTTTGATTGAGTGTGTGTACAGGTATACAGGTAACGAGTTCAAACAGGTGCCGTTAATACAGGTAATGAGTGGAGAACAGGAGGGCTTCTTAAAGAAAAACTAACAGGTCTGTGAGAGTCGGAATTCTTACTGGTTGGTAGGTGATCAAATACTTATGTCATGCAATATAATGCAAATTAATTATTTAAAAATCATACAATGTGATTTTCTGGATTTCCGTCTCTCACAGTTGAAGTGTACCTATGATAAAAATTACAGACCTCTACATGCTTTTTAAGTAGGAAAACCTTCAAAATCAGCAGTGTATCCAATACTTGTTCTCCCCACTGTATGTGCAACCTGTACCAGCAGCGTATCCTTTTTTCTAACAGTGGCCCTTCCTCTCTGTGGACTACACCTTGCCGTGGTGGAGAGGCTTGTGTATGAACTCCATTGAACCTATGGAGCTATGCCGGCGGGGATTTTCTATCCCTGGCAAGTTTAACTAAGCTGGACAGGTCAAAGAAGAGGAGGCAGACAAAGCAGACATTATAACTATTTGACAGAAATGGTGGCCATCTTGAAAATGGTGGCCATCCTGAATTTTTGAGTGGCACATACCTTTTTTCAAAAGAGTGTTCCTTGAAGAGTATTTCTGCCTAATTGTATGCTTGCATCACCATTTTAACAATTTAAATAATTAAGGCGAGACACTACGGGTGAATAGGGTAAAAATTATAACTAGCAGATATCACCATGAAACTTTCCCAGTTGATTACCTACATTAAGATGAGAAAAAAATGTATTAAAAGTTTTCTGGTTTTCTGTAATTTAATGTTTAAATATGCAAATTAGGCAATATCTAATTAAATATGAGCTAATTTGGACATATTTAAATAAACGAAATCTGAGTATTGGATAAAGCCAGATTAAAAATTATTTTTTCATTGTGTTCACATATTAGATGGGGAAAAAATACAGAGGCATTTATGGATATCTACTTTTGTTATCCTGTAAATCAGAATATACTGTCAATAGCTTTAAAAAATGATTTTAGCCCAGTTTTTTGGAATAAAATGTTATATAAATCAGGCTAGGAATAATATATTTACAGATCCCTCTGTTAATGTCTTCATAATATAACTAGGTACAAGACTGGAAAGATTGGTGTATATAGGTGCTACTGAAGTGGAGATTTCAGACTTGGAGTATGAGAGAAAGGTCATTTTGAGAAAACGGGCTTTAAAGATTTATCATCAGCCAATGAGATTGCGCATTCAGCCCTTTTACTTTCACGATTGGTTGCTGATAAAAAGGAAATTACCATATTTGAATCCGACAGCATTGTACAGTGAAGAGAGAGCTTTCCAGCGGTGCCTGTGATGACAGAGAGCAGACAGAGATCTCGGATCGGCGGGAGGATTTACAACGACAACTTTTGTTGAATTTACGCGAAATCTACAGACGCAAACAGACAAAGTGTAGTAAAATAAAGACCTAAATGTGTATTTCGGACTTTTTTTCACCACAGTCTGAAAGAAGACATGTTATTGAAGACAAATATCCAAAAATCTCAAAATTGACCAGTAAAAAAAACAAAACAATGTTTTTGCCTGCCATGTCTCACCTTAATATTCGACAGGAACAGTGGCCATCTTTAAAAATGGCGGCCATCTTGAATTTGAGGGACAAGCATCTTTTTCTATTAACATGTCCTTTAGAGAGTATATTTGTATAACATTTTATGCTTGGATCACTGTTTGAATAATTTATATAAAAAGCATTGAATAGCAATGGCGGCCATTTTGAAAAATGGCCGCCATATTGAATTTTTGAGTGGCCAACGCCTTTTTCCAAAATAGTGGCCCTTAGAGAGTATCTGTGCCAAATTTCATGCTTCTATACCAAAGTGAACGATTTTTTTACTAATCTGCTGCACTATATGTTTGTTTGTTTGTTACATTTATATAGCGCTTTTTCTGAGACCTCAAAGCGCTTTACATAGATGGGGGAATCTCCTCAACCACCACCAATGTGCAGCATCCACCTGGATGATGCGACGGCAGCCATATTGCGCCAGAACGCCCATCACACACCAGCTTACTGGTGGAGAGGAGACACTGATGAAGCCAATCAGTATATGGGGATGATTAGGAGGCCATGATAGACAGAGGCCAAGGGGCACATTTGGCCAGGACACCGGGGTTACAGCCCTACTCTTTTTCGAAGGACATCCTGGGATTTTTAATGACCACAGAGAGTCAGGACCTCGGTTTAACGTCTCATCCGAAGGACGGTGCTCTTTTGGCAGTATAGTGTCCCCGTCACTACACTGGGGTGTTAGGACACACACAGAGCACAGGGTGAGCGCCCCCTGCTGGCCTCACTAACACCTCTTCCAGCAGCAACCTGGTTTTCCCAGGAGGTCTCCCATCCAGGTACTGACCAGGCTCAGCCCTGCTTAGCTTCAGTGGGCAACCAGTCTTGGGCTACAGGGTGATTATGTTGTAATCGTACCATTATTATACATTAATTCTATGAATAGTAAGTGTTCCTATAAATAGTAATTAAGCCTTAAATTTGCATTAATTTACTTTATACATGACCATTTATGTACGGTGAATTAAATGTTTAGATGAACATTAAAAAATCATTTAAAATGAAAAATAAAAAATAAAAAATTGTTAAAGGATGAAAAATCAAGTCTTTACATATGAGCTAATTAAAAAAATGATTTGTTAATTACAGTAACAATGAATGAAGAACTCACTATTTGTATATAGTCTGTTAATGTGTTAATTATACCATTAATAAAGACAAATAATATAAGAGACTTTTTTGATGAATAATGTGGTTTTCCAGATCTGTCTGCAGTTGTTTTTAAAGTTGCATTTTGTTCATTTAAATTGCTGAGTAATATTGTATTTCATACTGTAATAGACAAAACTGTATATATATATATATATATATATATATATCTGCTATACAGTGCCAGCCTCCTCTCTGCCTGTTTTTAAAGCAATGCTTGCAGCAGATACTGTATATAAATTAAGCAGACTGAGTTGAGGTATTTTCTCGAGGACTCTGTTGATCAGGCGTGTTTACAGGCGTCAGCGGGATTTCAGGCGGACATTTTGACGTACCGGTAATCTTCAAATCCTGGCAGAACAACACCGGTTCTGATCCGAGACCCAGCTGGTACTGCCACACATACAGACGCTCGTGCGGCTTCAGCTCACATGATAGTTGCTCTTCCACCTCAGTCTCTTCTGTCCAGTTTTCCAGTTCAGTCTTCACACTTGAACCTCTGTAAAGTCCCAATAAGGTGAACTCGGCATTTGCAATTAACCCTGCGAGTGCTCCAGCTGTGATCTTGCCTGATGTTTGTATCTTCCAGTGTTTTGTGATCTGGGACATCTTCTCCTTATTGTATCCAACCCTTTTAGTAATTTTCTTTTGCCATGTCACTGGTGTGGGACTGTCATTATGTGCAGTTTCAATGTTCACCCACTTTCTGAATGCGGGGCCGCTGGTTATGGACAGCCCGCCTGGCAGGAAGTTCAGAACATTGGGGTGAACGGATAAGACATCAGTGCACTCATCATTGTTGAGGTCGGTCCCTTTGTAGTATTCAACTCCCCACTCTGAGGTTGGCTTGAGGAAGTAGAAGTAATTTGGCTCACCCCAGTAATAGAGACCATCTCTGCAATTGGGATGCAGGGGAAATTCATCAGAATCGGAGTCATTACTCAGGTCTGCTGTTCTTCTGTAAATGCCCTTCTCCTGGAAGATGATGTAAAACCAGCCAAAGGCTGACAGGTAATGGTCTCCGCCCCGACAGTTGGGATGAAGGGTGAAGACTGCAGAATCAGTGTCTTCTGTCAGGTCAGTGACTCTGCGGCAGGAATCACCCTTAATGATGTAAAACTTGCCTTTTTCGTCAGCTAAGTAATGGTCTCCGTGTCGGCAGGCGGGGTGCAGAGCATGAATACTGAGGTCTGACCCTGCTCTGAAATCACTCGACCTCATATAGCAGCCGAGATCAGAGCGGATGATGTAGCAGTGAGAGCTTGATCCACAGAAATCAACTCCTTTTGTTTTGCGCCTGGGAACAATACCTGCCATTTTGCCTTAACCTGCAACACAGGATAACAACAAAAAAGTTGTGAATAGTTCACTGTTTTCTTTCCCAGCATTTACAGGGTTAATGATGAGAGTTTAGGACGTGCGTATGAGGAAATATAAGAGCTGCTGTTCCTGATGTTATTGCTGTTCTGCATTAAAGCTTTAAACAAAAATCTCCTTTTTTTGTCTTTCTGAACACATTACAATACTTTTGCAATCACTTCACCAGAAATCTTTCTTCATCTGTACATTAATTATAACTTTTGTACAGGGAAAATAACTTTTGATGCATCGGTCTAATTTAATCATCTTCATCTATTAATATCTACAGATTTGTATGCATGAATTGTGCATTTCCAGTTCTCAAAACAGTTAATAACAAAACAAAACTTTATACAAAATACATCATGCTCTTCTTCGCTAACCGAACAAACAGTTCATTGTCTGTGGCTGTGTTTGTGCGCACGGGAAATATGCTGCGCATAACAATAGAAAACAAGGAGAAACACGCAGTCACATGCTCAAACAATCAACAACGTCGCTCTAGATGTGTAAAAACAAGTGGAAAGCGCGAGTGCGCCGCTCTCTCCTTTCCACAAGCGTTTGCTCTCCCGTGGCGTCTGTCGTTGTTATGCAACCGTGAACCGCGCTCTCCATGATGACAAGGAAGTATCAGCAAAAGATTCATTGATTTCTAGCCCTTGCATTAGCTTTACTACTAGATATATTTATGGAGATGAAAAATAATAAGGTGCCCTGTACAGCTATGATCAGCTGTTCGGCCGAGCATTCAATGTTGTTACGCTGCAAGCTGATCAGTTTCAATTTCATGATTAAAATGACATAATTTGGAAGCGGATAATTTCTTCACAAACAGCTCATTATGACTCAATGTTAGAATGCTGCACCTACACTCGATAGTGTGAATAAGATCAGCGCAACGCAGACCACTGCATTGACAGCATGAAACATATGATCTGTCTACGGCCAGGGCTCAGCGGAAGACAGAGAATACCGGTGTGATGAACAATCGGGTCCGGTGTGATCATAGACAGTATATAAACTGGACACAGCGACCCCATTGGATTCAACGGAGACGGTTGAAGTCAATTAGAAGCACTAACTTCCTGATGGTCGAGCGTACTGCGCAGACTCAAACTGAGCTTGACGACGTAGATGTGACGTGAGCAACCCGTCTGTCTTCTAGTAGCTGTGCCAAGCGAAATCTGAATCATTCCCTTCCGAATCTTGCAGAGACAGAGAGCGTGAGTAGGAGCTGTCCATGAGCTAGGAGCAGGAGCAACTTTTGCTAAGTATTCAGATTAATTATTTTGTCATTTTGCCTCCACGTCCCCCCGATCGCCCGCGAGCTTCTTCTCCTGTCCATACGGTAATCTCTCTACTGTGCGACAGAGAGTCGCGTGGTTATGACGCAATCGTTAGCCTATTTTTACAAAAACTGCATCTACGGGGCCATAACGTAAGATACAAGGTAATGGAGCCTTTTATACATTTTCGTGTTTCTTAAGAAATAAACAATGGATAAATGGAGTCTTTAAACGCCTCAGATGTAAAGTTATTCGCTGTCAAAGTGACGCCAAAATGAATGGGAGTCAATGGGATGCTAACAGCAGGTGATGGTCTGCTAGCCAATGGCGGCGCCTGGGGAAACTTCAAAATAATATGAAACCCTGCCACTGTGTGACCCTGTTCACCACACCGGTCCAGCGCTGATTGAGGAATTAAAAGTAAATAAAAACAGTTTGACATCTTTTTTCTCGCATCTGTGAATTTATTTTTTAATCATTTGTTCTGAGATGAAGCGAATATGTTTGTGCGGGAATTTCTCGCACTATAAAAGCTAACCTTGCGGGAATGGTTTAAATTATGCGCAATCCCCACATTCCCGCAACGAAATTCAAGCCCTGAAATGGCAGCTGGATGTGTAACTCTAGCATATGGCGCATATGTCATATAAAGTTAGGCAAGGCCAAACAGCGTTATCCATGTTGTTTTGCGATTGCATCGCTAGAGTAAGCTAATAGTGAAACTGATAGCGTTTTTCATTTAATTACAATATGACCCTTGTGAAAAAGAAGTGTGCTTAATTGTATTGAAAGCGCACTTTTTGTGTGCTTAAAATAATCAAAGTATACTTTTTGAAAAGTGCACTTGCAGATAATATAATAAAATTAAAATTAAAGACCACTTATGTGTACTTAAAGGGAATACACTTTAATGACAATATTTATTAACACACTTAAGTGCACTTTTTACAAATGCACTTTGTAATAATATCTAATTAAGTTTAACGTAAAGTACACTTTCATCACAATATTTATAAACATACTTAAGTACAATTTTTACAAATGCACTTTGTAATAATATCTAATTAAGCTTAACTTAAAGAAAGTACACTTCCATCACAATATTTCTTAACACACTTAAATACACTTTTTAAAAATGCACTTTGTAATAATGTCTAATTAAGTTTTACTTAAAGAAAGTACACTTTTATCATAATATTTATAAACACACATAAGTGCACTTTTTACGAATGCACTTTGTAATAATATCTAATTAAGTTTAACTTAAAGTACTCTTTCATCACAATATTTATAAACACACTTAAGTACATTTTTAAAAATGCACTTTGTAATAATGTCTAATTAAGTTTAATTTAAAGTAAGTACACTTTCATCACTATATTTCTTAACACACTTAAATACACTTTTTACAAATCCACTTTGTAATAATATCTAATTAAGTTTAATTTAAAGTAAGAACACTTTCATCATTCACAAAATTTCTTAACACAGTTAAAAACACTTTTTAAAAATGCACTTTGTAATAATGTCTAATTAAGCTTAACTTAAAGAAAGTACACTTTCATCATAATTTTTATAAACACACTTAAGTACACTTTTTACAAATGCACTTTTTAATAATGTCTAATTAAATGTTACTTAAAGAAAGAACACTTTCATGACAATATTTATAAACACACTTAAGTGCATGTTTTAAAAAATGCACTTTGTAATGTCTACTAAGTTTTACTTAAACATACATTTGAAATAATTATGATTTATAGTGTTTTAAATTTATTAAAGTTAAAGTTACAAGTTATTAAAGGAAATTTATTTTGATGTATTGACTAATATATACTAAATAAAATAACAGTTTTAATGGAAAACATGGAAATTAATAGATTTTAATTCCAACTCAAGTGTGTTGTCCAAAATTAATTTGTTAATGTATTTTAAATGTGTTTTGTCTATAATATATACTGTGTGCATTATGCAGTTGAATCTGCTTATACATCTGCTTATACAGTATAATCCAGTACAACTTATTGTTGACATTTTTATCACCAGCCCTTGCTCTATGAACTCAACTAGTGTCAGCTTTCTACATAATATTTGAAAATAAAATGTAATATATGAGAGGAGTCTAATAGTAATGTGTTGTAGCTACTTTACATCTGTGAACATAATACTTTCAATATCATTATGTTGTTCTAAGTCAATTAAACACACATTTAATTGTATTAATTGCGAGCAAAAGTTAAACAAATGTAAACAAAATTAATTTGCATTTAAATTCAGTTAAAATACATTTAATTTTAATCACACTACACTACATTGAAAAAAAGATTGACTTTTAGTTAGGTTAATGAGTAAATTTTTGTGAACTTACAGAGTTTAACAACACAATGAGTTAGAACAACAGAAAAGCTTTTTCGATCATATTCAGTGTAATCGACACTATAATCCGACAGAACAACATAAATATGGTGGTTTTAGAAAAAAAACCCGAGCTTCTAACTCCACCCGGAGCGTGTTATTTGTTTTGCAAAAATCCACCGCTCCCGCTTCATCAGGTCCAATCAGCGCAGGGGGGTGTGAGATCTGACTGTCAATCACAGGTCGTGCACACGCCACAGATCCTCTCTCCCTCGCGCAGACACGCACGTTACAATATCACATGCACACGCCTGTCGCCTGAAGTTCGCCTGAAGATTGTACGAAGCGTGATGGCGGAGAGTAAATCTAATAACAAGCTTCCAAATCCTCGGTTATTGCTATGGATAGATTAGCCAGGGCAGCCTACCTCCGAGTCCATGGTGTTGATTGATGCTGAAGAGACGCGCGCGTTCACAGAAAACCAGGCACACACACACTGACGAACACGACCTCTATGGGAGGGTGCTCTTTGGTAGTAGTGGGGGAGGGGCATGAGAGTTGTAAACATTCAAAATTTTGGCTAAATCGACCCAATCTGCCAGACTTGCCGAATATATGAATATGTTGTTTAATGCGCATGCGCGAGAAATACTACGTCATTATGACGCACTACTTCACTAGAGGTTGAAAAATGCGCTATGTTTTGCGATCCGTGATGATACTGAAGCTAGCCAAACAAGAGAACAAAAGGAGCACCACGTTTGGATGTTTGTTTGCAGATGAGACGTTATGCTGATAATCAGTCAAGTAAGTATATATCTTGATGCTTTCTTTAGTTCATTTTTTTTCACCGTAACATGCCAGTTGCTGAGTGCATTTTAATCGCAGATATTATAAACTCAATAGACTCAAATGAATCATGTTTTCAATAATTTATATATGATTGCATTCTAATAATGTCTTACATTGTAATGTGAGGAAGGCGTGTGTGGTCGTGTTCGAGGAATTTGGTTGCTGTTTTAAAAAAAATATTAAACCGACTTTTTAAGTTATTTTAAACAACCTAGAACTACTAAAAATTTGCTAAATGCTGATCCAATATTGTAACACTCGACGACGTTTATATACATTTAATACAAATAATCAATCTTATAACCACCATAAATATTTAGGCCTAATATATTACCCACCTCTAGAAAAAAATGCTTGTAAAGTGTTCAATTTCATTTTGTTTTTAAACAGTTGTTCAATTACTAACGTTATTTGTTTTGGAATATGTAATATTTTTGTGTTTATCTGGATTTAAACATTCATTTTGCAGGATCAGTTCATATTTGTTATTGGAGATACAGTGCAAGCGGTGTGGAATCACAGACCTGTATTGATGAGGATCATGAGGTGATGTTACAAGATTTATCATGACAGCACATCCTGATCAAGCTAAAACACTACTTTCAAGCATAGACAGTATAAGAAGTGGACAGAGCCATCTCATTGGATCTCAATTGAGACAAGTGAAGCCCATTTTCAGCGATTTCTTAGCACTTCCTTTCCTGACGCGCAGACTCAAACAAAGCAAAGCGTTACACGGACCACGTGAGCAACCCGTCTGTCTTCTAGTAGCTGTGCCGAGAGAAATCTGAATCATTCCCTTCCGAATCTTGCAGAGACGGAGAGTGTGAGTAGGAGCTGTCCATGAGCTAGGAGCAGGAGCAACTTTTGCTAAGAATTCTGATTAATTATATTGTCATTTTGCCTCCACGTCCCCCCAATTGCCCGCAAGCTTCTCCTCCTGTCCATACGGTAATCTCTCTACTGTGCGACAGAGAGTCGCAGGTTATGACGCAATCGTTAGCCAACTTTTACAAAAACTGCTTTTACGGGGCCGTAACGTAAGATACAAGGTAATGGAGCATTTTATACATTGTCGTGTTTCTTTAGAAATAAACAATGGATAAATGGAGTCTTTAAACGCCTCAGATGTAAAGTTATTCGCTGTCAAAGTGACGCCAAAATGAATGGGAGTCAATGGAATGCTAACAGCAGGTGAAGTTCTGCTACAAGATGGTGGCACGCGGCCGGCTTCAACTTCGGGTCGACTTTCTTCCCGCTTGCTTTCAAGTCACTAACTATCCCTATAGCTTTTAAATGCTTTGAATCTTTTGCATGTGCAAGTAATAAATTCCCACCTGTGCATTTACACATGCGCCCATAATCATCATATATTTTATAGGTAACAAACCAAAGGAAGAAGGCTTGCAGCATTGCTGTGTCAACCGTGGTAAATACAGGAACAGGAACATCCTTCATGAAGATAGCTATGTGGGGCAAGCTTAAAATGTAAGAATACCTTTCTTAATTTGCATTGGTCCTGGGTTTGCAAGGGTTATATATCTATATCTGTGTAATTGATAAAGTTATGCTTAATTCCCTGTAAAGTAGCAATAAAAAGGTTCTCTATTTTGAATCACTTTAAGCCCAGTGTCAGTAAAGATGGCGTAGTCAGTGGAATCCTGGTATTTGTGGGAAATAGAAGGAACCTTGCCCAGCTTTCTGGTGACTGAGGTAATCAATCACATCACACATTCATCAACAGTTAACAGTCAAAAGTTTACATACACCTTGCAGAATAAACTGCTTCATCAGGGTAGTACTAAATAAAAATAAAACGTATACATTTTTGTGATCCCTATTATTGCTAAAATTGTTAACATTTTGCAGATACTGCAAGGTGTATATCAACTTTGAAGCGCAACTGTATCTCTATCATTCAATTGAGCCAAATATAATAATGGACTGGATATGTATTATAAACAAATTTTCTGTTGTTTTTTTTTTTTTTTTCTCAAGGCATTTTTTCCATTAACATTTCCAGAAAGAAAGAAAGATATTTAGAAGAATGTTAGTAACCAGACATATTTTGGTACCATTGACTTCCATAGTAGGAAAAAAAAATCAATGGTCAATGGTACCAAAAACTGTCTGGTTACTGACATTCTTCTAAATATCTTTCTTTCTGTTCAGCAGAAGAAAGAAATTCATACAGGTTTGAAACAACATGTGGGTGAGTATATGATGACAGAATTTTCATTTTAAAGTGGAGTATCCCTTTAAGAGCTAAATAACAAGGTTCGGTAACACTTTTAATTAGGTCTCATTTGTTAATATTAGTTTATTTTTTAGCCAACATGATCTAACAGTATAAGCACAATAAGACTCGAAAGATAACGTAACTTAGTCCAGTATCCAGGCACTGGTAGACAGGATTTTAGTGCATGTGAGCTTCACATGTACGCTCTGAGAAATGCACGCGTTAGAACAGTGCATCAGCACGCGAATTAAATGTTTAACCGACAAGGCATTAAAGCACATGCAAATTATGAACTTTTGTGAACTGCAGTCTCCTGTTCCGCTGCGTTAACATTTTATGTGAATATACGTCGCGTTGTTCAGTATGTTGGGACAGAGGCGCCAGAACAGATATAATGCACGATTCTGCGATATTTCTACAAAAGCAGATCGTGGAGACATTTTAATCGTCCACGATCAAAAATCGTCATATCGCACACCCCTAATCTAACCAAGACTATTGTCTTACTTAGGGCCTGTTTACACCTGGCCACTTCATGCGTTTTCTCAGATCGGATAGCTATCTGATTTATCAAAACGATTCCATTTACACCTGGTCACTTAAATGTGTTTTTGCGAAACGGATTTAAATCCGATCTTCAATTCCCGCGCTATATGCAGATTTAATGGAGTGCACGTCACGAAAGCAACAGATATGTGCTGCATTTTATTGATCATCAGCTAAAATGTCTAAATCAAAGACCGCAATAAGAGGGAGCAGTAACAGCCCTGGTAAGATCATTTCGTTTCTTTACTTTTAATGATGATGATTGTGTGTTAAGCGTCTGCGACTTACTTTCACTTTGATTTGCGATAGTTTGCACGTTGGCTTAATGAATAGATGCTGAGCTTCTCATCTGCGGTGATGCGTGTTCCAGTAGCGTCGTCATAACTGGCTATAATATGACATATAGCCTATAACACACTCTCACACGTTTATATTTTAGCATTTTTGGGAGGAGTACAATTTACATATGTGGTTTTAACAACCAGATGCATTTACACTTGTCCAGTTTCGTCTGGAATGCGGCCCAGACCTCCTCCTGAAGTGGTTTGAGCGATCGGATTCAAATCCGTCTCGAATGCGTTTCGGAGGGCATTTACACCTGGTCTTTTCATGATCGGATAGCTATCCCATCACAGAACACGCATGAAGTGGCCAGGTGTAAACAGCCCCTTAGACTAATAAATGCTTAAAGTATTATTCATTCTTAGTTCATGTTAACTGAAGTAGGTAACTAATATATTTTTGTAAAGCATTACCCAAAGTTCTCTTTCCAAAACTGTTTGTGTTTATGCATAGTGTTTCTTGGGGTTTTCTTGTGCATCAACAAAAAGGTTTTTATGTATTTCTTTTAGAGATTATTTTGTCAGTAAATTTAGAGGGTTTTACATTTAGTTTTTGTTGATTGTAACATTGCATTTAATTCACACTTAAGTGTATTGTTAACTGACATTAAAGTATATTTTAAATCACATTAATTGCATGTCATTATATTGTGTAGTGCACTTTAAGTATATTTTAAAAACACTAGAAGCAATTATGAAAGTAGATATAAAGTTGTAATAAAGTACCAATTAAGTTGTTCCAAAAAATCACTCTTAATGGCAACTTATTACATTTTATTTCAACTTAATATATGATATATTTGAAATTAATTACACTTAATGTGCATTAAGTGCGCCGAAAAGATGGCATTTAATTCACACTTAAGTGTATATATTTAAAGTATATTATTTATGTAATAAGTACACTTTATAAAAGTACACTTAAGTGCACTTTTTTTTCACAAGGGGAGGACTGACGGTAGGCTATAAAAATCAGCGTTTCTGTGTAGGTGATGACAACCATCTTTACAGCAGCAATCAAAGCATCGCTAATTACGGTAGACCTTAATTTGAGATAGTAAATTTGTTCCTAATCAAAGGGAACACTCGAGCACAGAACAGCTGGGTGAGTTTTGTATTGGCTTATTGGATACAGTAAATGAAGACTGTCAACTTCTTTTCAATATTATTTCATCACCCAAAACACTCCCACTCTCTGCTGTATATTCATAACCCAATTTTTCAAAAACAACAACCAAGCCACATAAACAATGCCATTGGCACTAGTCTACATTGCAAACATGTCTCTTAATGCACATAATGTTTCACCTTTTTGCACAATCTTGAAAAAGTACTATTGTTGAAATTCTCAGATCAAGCAAACTTCAACCCACCCTTATCCACTCCCTGCTAACGTTAGTGAACCGCACCCGAGCGAGCACACTTCGCAGTTCACCTGGAAATGCATTTTTTATCTCTACCCTTCATACATAGTTTTAGCTGTCCTGTCGACTTCTTGCTTACAAAGTTACACTACAAATACATTTCTGTTAAAAAAAGTATGGTAACAAAACAGCTTGTAAAATTTATTTTATAAGGCTTTTTTTTAATGAATTATTCTTAAATCATGTAAAAAATGGCTTATAATCACAAGCACAGGAACACAAATACAGGTCTTCAAATGAGCTCTGAACGCTCTCTATTAGAAACACACTCACCTAGACGTGTGTATCAGCACTGGATCTGACGGGCAGCTTCAGTCCGAGAGAGAGAGATATCTGACTCCTTAAAACAAAAACAAAATCGTATAGTTTTTTTGTTTGAAAAAAAATGTTTGAAGCAAAAACTCACTTAATTTTTTTTTCTTTCTCAGGAAACCAGTCATAATTTCTTATGTAATTTTACTCATCTAGTAAATGCTTGTTGATTTAAGAATATTTATATATTTGGACTGGAAACAAGACAGAAATACTAAGTAAGAAAAGCATGTTTTGCAGTGTAGGAAACGAGCTCTTTATGTGCTGAAGGGGAAATGGCCACAGCACACACTGATAAACCAGATAAAGATAAAGTCTGCAGTGTTCAGCTGCTCTTTAAGCTGAACTGCAGTAAAGTGTAGGAAATGCTCTTTAACAGCGCCACTGCTGACACGCGGTCACACCAACACTTGATTGAAGAGCTTCTTCTAACTCAGAGCACACTCGATGATGATTACAGAGCAGAACAACACACACTCGGCTCTGAAGCGAAAGCTTGAATGTGCGAGTGCAAGAACGCTTCCTTATATTCCTCATATACTTCTCGGGTGTGCTATGGCAAATCTTGCACGCCAGTGTCCATCGGCTCGTTTAGTTTACTATGAAGATAATATGATGCCATAATGAATTGCATGCGCAGGGTAAGATTTGTGAAAGTGTAAGAAAAAAATATTTGCAGCATTTAACTGTTATTCGTAAGTGTAATTCATGTATTGTGAAGCTGCAGCTTCATGCTAACGCAACATAAATAGGATCTGTATTCTTCTGACTTCCATTTTTCAGCGCTAACACTTTTGGCACGGTTTTTGAGCACAAATACGGCCAAAAGCAACAGAGTCAGGAACTGCAAAACAGATTCATTGCGTAAAATCAAACTTTGTGTAAAAAAATAAACTGTTGCAAATGTCTATATGACTTGTTGTGTACATGAGGCAAAAAAGTTACCGAAATAACCGATTTGTACAGTTGAGTCTTTCCTTTACCTGCGCTTCCAGTTTTGGCACGGTTCTCTCACTCACTGAGTTTTGCAAGTGCAAAGAGGAGGGCGGGTCCACCTTCTTCATGTAGCCAATCAGATGAGCTTCTCGCTGACTCTAGGTTTACTCTTATCTGATTGGTTCAATAAACACGCCAATCACCAGAACACATCTTTATCTTCATTTGGCTCAGAAAAGTTCTCGTTGCCGAAATGGTACTTTTAATGCACACATGTATACATGTTAAATAAATAGATAAACAAACAAATAAATAAACATACATCATGATTGCTTAATAAGCTGTGCACCATTAGGCTGATTAAGGCTGACTAACATTCATACTGAATTTCAAGCTGGTGTTAACGTTATTGGATTGAAATTTGATAAATTATATAATCTGTTACACCTCTGAGCAGATGTTAAACTTTACAATCAAAACATTTAATACCCATTCTTTATGTAATAATACCATTCTGATGCAGTGTTTTTCACATCATGTCTCTGTTTATGGTAATTAACACTCAGTTATATACAGGTGCTGGTCATATAATTAGAATATCATCAAAAAGTTGATTTATTTCAGTAATTCCGTTAAAAAAGTGAAACTTGTATATTATATAGACTCATTACATGCAAAGTGAGATATCTCAAGCCTTTATTTGTTATAATTTTGATGATTATGGCTTACAGCTTGTGAAAACCACAAAATCAAAATCTCAGAAAATTAGAATATTACATGAAATCACACAGTAATTACACAGTAATCCCATGGTCATTGAACCAGGTTTTGGTTATTTTGGCAGTGTGGGCCGGTGCAAATCCTGCTGGAGAATGAAGGAAGCATGAAGTGCTCTGGAAATGTCCTGGTGGACGGCTGCGTTGACTCTGGATTTAATAAAGCACAGTGGACCAAAGTCCTCTTTTCTGATGAGATCTCATTTGGAAACCAAGGTCCCAGAGTCTGGAGGAGGAATGGAGAGGCACACAATCCAAGATGCTTGAAGTCCAGTGTGAAGTTTCCACAGTCTGTGTTGGTCATCGGCTGGTGTTGGTCCACTGTGCTGTCCACTCAATGCAGCCGTCTACCAGGACATGTTCAGAGCACTTCATGCTTCCTTCAGCAGACAAGCTTTATGGAGATGCTGACTTCATTTTCCAGCAGGATTTGCACCTGCCCACACTGCCATAAGAACCAAAACCTGCTTCAATGACCATGGTGTTACTGTGTAATTACTGTGTGATTTCATGTAATATTCTAATTTTCTGAGATTTTGATTTTGTGGTTTTCACAAGCTGTAAGCCATAATCATCAAAATTATAACAAATAAAGGCTTGAGATATCTCACTTTGCATGTAATGAGTCTATATAATATACAAGTTTCACTTTTTTAACGGAATTACTGAAATAAATCAACTTTTTGATGATATTCTAATTATATGACCAGCACCTGTATATTGTCTTGGTCGCACTGTCAATATTCATTCTGATTAGTGATTACTTTTGTGTGACTGATCAAGCTATTTTATGTAGCTAGCATGAATAACAAAATGCTTTCCCTGTGTCCAGATTTGACTGTAATGAAAAACTAATACTAAATCAAAAACTTTCACAAAAAGTAACTAATTATGTCTGAATAAAAACCCAGCAACCAGGGAATATACAGCCTCTTGATATGATTATATATAGGGCTATACAGCCATCTAGTGGTTACCCGATGGCATTGCAGGTGATAAATGGTGCATAATTTAGAGATGCTCTTAAAATACACGTTAAAGGGAAAAAATATTATTGTAACTCATTTAAGTAGCCTATGCATGCAGTAGTGCAGATACTAAATTTTCTTAACACACCAGCTCAAAATTCAGTATGGACTCATATAGGCAGCCTAATGGTTCACAGGCTATTAAGCAATCATGATCTATTTGTTTATTTATTTAACATGTATGTGTGCATTAAAGGGTTAGTTCGCCCATTTAAGACATGAAGTTGTATGCAATCCTTACCAGCACTATAGTGCATACACACTGACCCACTCTGTGGTCACCTCCCTGGTCAGAGTTCTGGCCGCTGGAAGTTTTTCAAGAAAGTATTCCCGGTTAGTTTCCGGGGCCTCAAAACTGTGCGTTTTTACGTGAAAAAATTATATGCGTTTCAAAGCTAAGGGTCTAAACATTTCATTAATTGTTATTAAGGATGTAGCACTGTCTGATCATTTCTGTATTTTCTTTGATATATTGATCTCTCCTGCCACTGAAGCTAGATCTGTGTCTGTCAAGAAGAGATTCTTAAATGAGAACACTAGTGTACTATTTATGAAGGCTATATCCTTAACACCAAGCATATCTGCAGACTCTGTTGATTTTCTCCTTGATTCTTTTAACTCAAAAGTTAAAAGTGTAATTGATGATATTGCTCCTGTCAAAGTCAGGAAGAAGAATGGCAGACAAAAAGCACCTTGGAGAAACTCAACAGCAGTGCAAAATATGAAAAGACAATGCAGAAAAGCAGAGCGCATGTGGCGGAAGACTAAACTTGTAGTCCATTATAACATCTACAAAGACAACCTTCATGCTTTCAATATGGAACTAGGCAAAGCTAGACAGACTTTCTTCTCAAATATTATAAACAGTAATTTAAACAACACACACACTCTTTTTGCTACTGTAGAGAGACTGACAAACCCCCCCAAGCCAGATTCCCAGTGAAATGCTCTCAGACAGCAAGTGCAGTGAGTTTGCTTCTTTCTTCTCTGAGAAAATCAGTAATATCAGAAAGGTGATCAGCACATCCTTGAGTTGCACTGAGGTTAGACAGATCAGACCACCTGAGAAAGTAGTTACTATGTCTGACTTCAAAGAAATTGATGGCAAAATTTTGGAAGAAACCGTACAGCACCTTAAAACATCAACATGCGCTCTTGACACACTTCCCACATCATTTTTCAAAAGTGTGTTAAACAGTTTAGAAGCAGATCTCCTAGAAGTGGTAAATGCTTCACTTCTCTCTGGGAGTTTTCCAAACTCCCTGAAAACTGCAGTTGTCAAGCCCCTCCTGAAAAAGAGCAATCTGGATAAGACCATATTAAGCAACTATAGACCGATCTCAAATCTTCCTTTCATAGGTAAGATCATTGAAAAAGTTGTCTTCAATCAGCTGAACAGATTCTTATGCTCGAATGGATACTTTGACAATTTTCAGTCTGGTTTCCGACCGCACCACAGCACAGAGACAGCGCTCATAAAGATAATAAACGATATTCGCTTAAATACTGATTCTGGCAAACTATCAGTGCTGGTTCTACTCGACCTCAGTGCTGCATTTGACACTGTTGATCATAACATACTTCTTGACAGGCTGGAAAACTGGGTGGGGCTTTCTGGGATAGTCCTAAAATGGTTCAGGTCATACTTAGATGGGAGAGGTTATTATGTGAGTATAGGTGACCATAAGTCTGAGTGGACATCCATTACATGCGGAGTCCCTCAAGGCTCAATTCTTGCGCCACTCCTGTTCAACCTGTATATGCTCCCAATGAGCCAAATAATGAGAAAGAACCAGATCTCTTACCACAGCTATGCAGACGACACACAGCTCTACTTAGCCCTATCGCCTAACGATTACAGCCCCTTGTACTCCCTGTGCCAATGCATTGATGAAGTCAACAGTTGGATGTGTCAAAACTTTCTTCAGTTAAACAAAGACAAAACTGAAGTCATTGCGTTCGGAAACAAAGATGAAGTTCTCAAGGTGAACGCATACCTTCACTCTAGGGGTCAAACAACTAAAAATCAAGTCAGGAATCTTGGTGTGACACTAGAGTCAGACCTTAGTTTCAGTAGTCATGTCAAAGCAATAACTAAATCAGCATACTATCATCTGAAATATATTGCAAGAATTAGATGCTTTGTTTCCAGACAAGACTTAGAGAAACTTGTGCATGCTTTCATCACCAGCAGGGTGGATTATTGTAATGGACTCCTCACTGGCCTTCCCAAAAAGACCATAAGACAGTTGCAGCTCATACAGAACGCTGCCGCCAGGATTCTGAGCAGAACCAGAACATATGAACATATCACACCAGTCCTCAGGTCTTTACACTGGCTCCCAGTTAGATTTAGGATTGATTTTATAGTATTATTACTAGTATATAAATCATTTAATGGCCTAGGACCTCAATACATTGCAGATATGCTCACTGAATATAAACCCAACAGATCACTCAGATCATTAGGATCATATCAGCTAGAAATACCAAGGGTTCACTCTAAGCATGGCGAGTCCGCTTTTAGCTATTATGCTGGAACAGCTTCCAGAGGAGATCAGATGTGCTCCTACAGTCACATTCAAATCCAGACTCAAAACACTTCTGTTTAGCTGTGCATTTACTGAATGAGCACTGTGCCACTGTTCGTCCGACTGTTTGTACTGTATTTTATTTTATTTTTCTAAACTGTTTTAATTATTCTTATTTCTTTTATTATTTTAATTTATTCTATGTAAAGCACTTTGAATTGCCATTGTGTATGAAATGTGCTATATAAATAAACTTGCCTTGCCTATTTATAAAAAAAAAAAAAAAGTGTTCTATTAAACAATACCTACTTTTTGACTACTTTTGGAGTTTACTTTTGTGTGTGTGTCACTTAGAAAGCAACAATTAATTCCTTCCAAGTGTCAAAGACTGAGCAAAAAGGCTACCTTTGTTCCAAATCCTGTAACTTTTCTTTACTTTATGCAATCTCTACAAAATTTGCAGCTCACATGTAGAGGGAACATCACCAAAAAAGAATTTTCCTCCTACTGTATTTCCTTCCTGAGTTATTGCATGTTAAATAAGAAAGATAAATATATATAGATTGTCTTTTATCAGCAGTTTGAAGCGTGTTCTATCAAACGATACTAACCTTTTGCCTCTTCTTGCTATAGTTTTGGAGTTATGAGTCTTTACTTTCGTCTGTGTCACTCAGAAAAAACAACTTTAAAAATACTTTCAGGGCTTAAGGGGTTAATTATCTAATTAAGAAAAAGTTAACTAGTTACAAATACAGATAAGAAGCAAGATAAAGAGATAAAGTAGACAGGAGAAGAAACCAGTAGTCAAAAAAACAGTTCAAATCAGCAATGGTGGATATAAAGAATATACTGTGATGTTTGACATTTAAGAAAATCCAGATGAAGTCCTGAAAGTTCCTCTAATAAACCCTGCCAGTGTCGGCAGAGCAGATATATCAGGGCAGACTTCAGTACTTTCACTGAGATCATGAAACAAACAATCGCAAACTGAGGTTTTGTTGCTTTTCTTTCATTCATGTTATTCATTGAATGTTATTAATAGTGAATAAATCTATGAACAATGTACTTACGTGTCTACTGTATCAGAGAAGTAATCAGTCTTCAAACGCCAGCAGTCTGAGAACACGAACCTTCACTCGATTTGACTGAATTACAGCAAACACTTCTTAACAACTTACAAGCTCAAGTGTGTGTCTCGATGTCCTCTGCATATTTCTGAGAGTTGGAGGATGTCTGTGCTGGGCAAAACTTTGTTGGGACGTTTTATAGAGCTAGATCTAATACGGGAACCACAACTATTCAGGGGTGTGTTTACCGAAAATATCGTTAGCCAAATATGGTTTGCATGACGTGGACTCAAAAAATCTGTATCTTGAGTCAAACGTTACATTATTGAACAGGAAACACACCTGTGTCTGAGTTAACTTACTGTAACTCACTGCGGTCAAGCCAGCCGCCAGAAAAAACACTTGCATTATGATAATTTAATCTATCTATCTATCTATCTATCTATCATTATTCTAATTGAGAGGCCCATAAAAACCTCATTTCTAATAAGTAGAAAAAAAAAATCAATGGCCAGCTCTTATAAGGGATGCCCAGTATACAGTATACACACCTCATCTGAAACAAATTTACTGCAGCATTTTAGAGATATATGTCATTTATCGACTTCACAGGCCTAAAACGTCCGTATTTTCTAATAAGTAGAAAAAACTACTGGTCAGATTTATTTGGCGCACATCTCTCTCTCTCTCTCTCTCTCTCTCTCTCTCTCTCTCTCTCTCTCTCTCTCTCTCTCTCTCTCTCTCTCTCTCTCTCTCTCTCTCTGTCTCTCTCTCTCTCTGTGTGTGTGTGTGTGTGTGTGTGTGTGTGTGTGTGTGTGTATGTGTGTGTGTGTCAAGTCTCCTTCACTTATACAGCGCTTTTAACAATATAGAGTTTCACAGCAGCTTTACAGTAATAACAGGAGATTACAGTAACAGAGAGTGTTCAGGCTTTACAGCAGATCTAGAATAAAGTTATTGTCCAGATAAAGTTAGTTTGATTGATTCACTTCCGTTGCAAAGATCATTAGTTACTTAGGGAGTCTCAGTTTGGTTTCATTCGCTCGGGACAGCCTGTCAAAATCACACACACACACACACCATCCTTACCCTCACTGACCCCTACCACCACCACACAGCTCGCCCCACTCTTTCAAAGACGAGGAATTGCTCCTAAATTTTTCAAAACCGCCAAGGCATGTGGAGGAGGGTTTTTTTTCACTTATATTGAGTCATTCAGGAGTG
The DNA here is from genome assembly GCF_951802725.1 of Rutilus rutilus. Lineage (NCBI taxonomy): Eukaryota > Metazoa > Chordata > Actinopteri > Cypriniformes > Leuciscidae > Rutilus > Rutilus rutilus. The sequence goes on along the minus strand of NC_140219.1, from coordinate 847,509 downwards.
ATCACATTTGCATGAGTTTCGAGTTCTACCCCCCACGTCAGATCACTGCCCAGCGGCCAAAGTACACAGGACCACCTGGGCGATCTTTCTCTCTGTCTCGCTCTCGTTCTTTCTATCTTTCCGGTGGTCACTCTTTCCATCCGCTTCGCTCGCTCTCTCACGGTTTCCTGGCTTCAAATGTTTAGTGACTGGGTAATGTGGGTGTGTTGAGTAATGTTTGCTGGGGTGTGAGATTTGATAAAGATTACTTTTAACAGTGTTATTAAATTAAATAACTTTAAGTGAGCCTTAAATGGTGGCAAAGGTAATATAAATGTAAAAATTGAGAGAAATATTTTATATTAGTATACTAGGTTATATGTTTATTTATTTATATAGTTATTTATGTATTTATTAGGAATAATAATCAAATGGCGCCAGCAATCCAGAAAGCGGACCCTGCTACTATGCGGGATAAACACTAAAGAAAAACAAGATTTATTTATTAGGAAAGTAAGAAAATCTCTTTATCCCTGATACATTTCCGTTTTATAAGTTTATTATTATATTATATTATATTATATTATATTATATTATTATTCCACTTTTCTTTTTTCAAGCTTGACTGTAGAGGTCATTAATGAATGGTGTTTTATGGGAAAGAGCTGTGCGTGAAGATTCTTTTAAGCAAGTGTTCTTTTGTGCTCCACAGAATAAAAATTACAGCATGCGGATTTGGAATGACATTTTTAGATGAATCATCCCTTTCAGTGGAGACAGTTGAAGTCATGAATTTGCTTACCAGTTGATTATGAGTCTCTTTGTGACACTGTCTGTGTGTTTGTCAGTTTTGTCTGTAGGGTTAATTTTTAAACTCCCTGATTCTCATCATAGAGTACAGCAGTCAATCTGTGTGAGAGCATTCCATCTTTCCTGCGAATGTGTGTCCGTGTTTGTGTTTGGACTTTAAATGCATGAATGTGCATTTGTACGTGTGTGTGTGTGTGTGTGTGTGTGAGGAAAGCTGGTCCTCCTGTAAATTTCCACAGTGAAAGGCTGCATTATAACCATGTCCATATTTCCATGACCTCAAGCCAAGCCCTTCCAGTCTTCTCTGTGCGCTGCGTTAGTGTGTGTTTGCGTATCTGTTGCACATGTACATGGACGTCCTCTAACTTTTTTCCAATGAATGGCCATGGATTGATTTGATTGATGTGAAAACCCAACAGCGCACACTTGTTGAAGTGATGAACTTTTGGAGCTTATGTGGGTCTCAGCGATGGGGAATAAGGGGATTAGGGTTTATTTACAGCTGAAAACATACTGCATTCTTACATCCTGATATGTTTACATTGTCCATGCAATAATATTTGTTTTACATTTTATGATACAGTAAATAAATAAAAAATAAGCTGTCGATTCAATTCCCTTTACCCAACTATAAAAATGGATAGTAATGTTAATTATCAATTATAAAAGTGTGTATATACACACACACACACACACACACACACACACACACACACTTATATATCTAATTGATATCTAGGGCCTAATTATATAATAATAATATATTATATATTACGGGCCTAATTATATATCTAGGGCTGTTTTCCTGGTTGCATTCGCACCGCCAGTAGAAACTCTGAAGTTAGGAGACCAGATTTCTCATGGTGCAATACGGGACGGGATGGACAGGTGCACAAATACGTTAGATACAGATTACAGTTTTTCTCAGTCGCTTTGGTGCATTTCTCACATCACTATTTACATTTGCACAACAGTTAATGCAGCTCTCAGAACAATTAGTACAAACTGCAAAACCTAGTTGATAACCTGCAAAAGCGTGTCACTTGCTCTAAATGGATCATTCCTCAAAAGCAAGTGTTCATGTCAATGAAAGTGTCAGTGTCATCAAGATGAAAAGTCCTGACACCATTGTCTATGAACAAGATAGTCAAATGGCTTAGTCATGTTTTCATTATGACAGTTTACTCTGTAAATGTTTTCCAATGTCTTGGTGACACTACCTGGAAATGCTCAATACAGCACTATATACTATTTGCACAGCCATTTGAAAAATACAGTAAAGTTACACATTACTGTATTTAGTGAGGTAACTGAGTACAAGACACTGAATATGTATGTTTCACATTTTTACTGCATATGCTCTTTGCAATTCTAATTTGTTCACAGCATTGTGCAAAAGAAAAAATACACCCTTACAACAAACATAAACTCCCTTTGGGTAGAGCTGTGCACAACTGTACATAATATTGCAGTACATATTGGAACTGAACATACAACATACATAGTACGGTAATCATTCATGCACATCCAGACGCTCCTCTCTGTCTGGCCACATAATTTCATTTACATCACAGCGAATATCATCTCTTGCAATGCAGTGAGGAAAGTATTTCAGGAAAAAAAGATTTTGATTTTTGATTTTGACAACTAGTTCAACATTTTTGTATGTAATGACTCAAGCAATGAAATGAGGACTATTAGTTTTATATGGAATGACTATTCAGCATTCACAAGTATAGTTAATTTTGACTGACATGACATAAGCAAATGATAATGTTATAAAACAGCAGAGAGTTGTATGAAAGCAACTGATGAATGTCCAAAAGCATTTTTAATTTGTTTGAAGGAATGAGAAACTGCTACTATGATGTGCACAAATGACTAAATGTTGTGGAGGTTGAACTAACTGTTGTGCAAATGTAAATAGTGATGTGAGAAATGCACAAAAGACTCAAATAAACTGTTTTTCAGGTACAGAAGGTTTATTTAACATGTATACGTTTATTATACGTCTTTTGTTGTTTTTGATTTGCATTAATGACACAGACAGGTATTTTAGGCTGCTGTCAAGGCAAGGCAAGTTTATTAATATAGCGCATTTCATACACAATGGTAATTCAAAGTGCTTTACATAGAAGAAATTAAAATAATCAAAAGATATAAGAATAGTGAGCCTACGTGTGACGTACAACACAGAAGCGCTGCGCTGTTCCCTTTCGTCAGCAGGGAACTCCGACGCCTCGTCGGGGGAGTTACCCTGACGAATTGGAATCACGCTAGGGAGACCAATTGCCTTCGAGTGAATTAAAACGAGCCAATGAACATTGGCATGCAAGATTTGCATTCCGCGCCCCGCTTACCAGTGCTGGTATAAAGGCAGAAGCAAGCACATACACAAAAGCTTTTAGCTTCGGAGCCGACCGATTGTGTCCTCTCTGAGTGAATGAGCTTTAAGATTGTATTTATCTTACGCTCTACGAGTCTGCTGTTTCGGGAAGGGACCTCTCTGTGTTGGTGAGACGGCGTTTCAGCGACCGCGCGATTTCCTGTCTGCCGGCTGCGTCTACACGCTGTTAATTCAAAAGCTGTTTTTACAGCTGGTAAACGGTTGAGTGCGCACAGCGGGCTTGCAGTTTCCCCGCTGTGTTGCCGCGTTGGGTCCCCTGTGTGCTTCAGCACAATAAAGAGAGTATTTTCTTCCTGAAAGAGCAACACGAGTGAAGATCGCGTCCTTTTCAGGACGTTTCACTCGTGTGTTTCTGGATGTGATCGTTTCCTGTCCTCATTGACGGCCACGTTCGTTGTTTCACATACCTAATCAGTGTGTGAGACTACGTTCGTGGGTGGTTCATGTTCTCTCAGGAGTGCATGACCACGTCGGCACGTTGTTCGTCTCCCCTTTTTTAAAAGGCTCGAGCCGCTCGCGTGCCGTGTGCCGTCGAGCGCCGGCTGACAGCGCGGGTTGTCACGGCAACCCAGCGCGCGTCATTCGGCGCTCTAGATGCGCGATCAAGACTCGTGTACCTCTACGAGGTTGAGTCCCTTTGCTTATTCCCCATCTAGTTCCTTTCCAAAAAAGAGGACTACTTGGCTAATAGCATTGGTGATCTGGGGGTTACAGTGTGGAACGTCTCGCCAGGTGAAAGACCCTCACGAGCTTCCCACTCCTCTGCTGAAACATGCTGAGACTGTGTTCTTGGGTGGTTTATGCTTTCTTATGAGAGCATGACCACGTCGACGCGTTGTTCGCCTTGCCTGAAGGCTTGAGCTCCCAGCGTGCCGTGTGTCATCGAGACGATGGCCACGTTCACTGTCTTGCATGCCTGGTTGACGGCCACGATCACTGTTTCACATGCCTAATCAGTGTGTTGTTCTCTCATGAGTGCATGACCACGTCGGCACGTTGTTGGTCTCCCCTTTCTCGTAAAGGCTTGAGCCGCTCAGCGTGCCGTGTGCCGTTGAGGCTTTCGGATGGGATTCTGGTCTTTCTCATGAGGGACCAAGCATTTCATTCGGGGCCCCAGGGGAGGGCAGATGTCGATTGCTACATCGGAGAGAGGGCTGTTATACTCTGAAAATGATGCTGAGTTCCTACTATAATGGTGTGTTCTCATGCTGAAGATTCAGACTTGACAGCCACACTTTCCTGGGCTTTTCTAAAGTGCCTGGATGGGTGTGAAAATTTTTTGGCAGTATGGAAGCATTTTGGTGCCAATATGGCAAGCCAAACATGCCTAAATCTGCAGAAGTTTTTCCTCTCTCACTACCCCTGCACATTCAGTGCACGTGGGTAGTTCTGACTCGGAGTAGAGCTGCGCTTTATGACTGACCGTGATTAGTCACAGCGCTGGCCTTCGGTCAGACGATGTCCACACTGGTGGTCCAGAAGCCCCCCAGAACCAGCCCGCTCGGTGTTCGTTTCCCCCCAGCAAAAGGAAGGGAAATGACCCTGAGAGGAGCGACCCAGAGTATGTGACATCTGCTCATCGGGGGTGTGTGTCATCACCACTCCTTCCCCCGGAGGAGGGCCGGGTGGAGAATTTCGTTTCTGTTCCGCCACTGGTCATCCAGTCAGCGGTACCCAAAGTTTGAGCAGTCCATTTCCTCTGAGTCACTCACGGTCCCCAGCGCTCAGATGACAGTGAGGGCTATGGCCTTGTCGCTCTCGTCTCTCGCTGGGCGAGGAGGAAACCAGGACTCGATGTCCCCGGGCCTCGCTCCTCGTTTCCCCTTACGGTTGAGACTGGCAGTAAAATAAGGCCAGTCTCCTCCGTTCGAGAGGGTCAGAATGGCAGTGAGCGCCGCCCCCGAACGGTGCCACTCCCGCTCCCCTCTCCCCAGCTTGCAGATAGCAGTGTCGCCACCTCGTTCACGTCACTCCTGTCTGCAGCTGGGCGGGAAGGCTCGGAGACCAGCAGCCGCCCTTGGGCCTCGCTCCTCATCTCCTCCCCTTCCCTCGCCAGGCGACAGCCCGCAGTAGAACACTCTCGGGTCTTCTCTGCCGTCTGTCCCCCGGTGGAAGCAGGTAGGTGTTGTCCAAGTACACACCCTGACCCCGCTCTCGGCCGCTGCAATGCCACCGGAGCCGTGTCCCTGCCTTCCACCTCGCTGCCCTCCGCGGGTACGCCGGTGGTGCGTGTGGGCTCGTTGCGGCGGTTTCTCGGAGCCTGGTTTGCGCTCCTGAGGCCGTCGCGCTGGCTCATCCGCACCATCCGGCTCGGCTATGCAATTCAGTTTGCACGCCGGCCTCCCAAGTTCAGGGGCATCCACTTCACCCGTGTGCGTCCGGTGGATGCTTCTGTCTTGTGGAAAGAGATCGATGCCCTGCCGGCGAAGGACGCGATCAAGCCGGCCCCTCCAGCCAATATGAGGTCAGGTTCTACAGCCCTTACTTCATTGTACCCAACAAAGGCGGTGGGTTACGGCCAATCCTGGATCTGCGAGTACTGAATCGGGCCCTGCACAAGCTCCCGTTCAAGATGCTCACGCAGAAACGCATTTTCGAATGCATCCGTCCCCGGGATTGGTTTGCAGCGATCGACCTGAAGGATGCGTACTTTCATGTCTCGGTTCTTCCCCGACACAGACCATTTCTTCGATTGCTTTCAAGGGGCGAGCATATCAGTACAAGGTCCTACCCTTCGGGCTGGCCCTTTCGCCCTGTGTCTTCACGAAAGTTGCGGAGGCGGCCATTGTTCCCATGAGAGAACAAGGCGTTCGCATTCTCAACTATCTCGACGACTGGCTCATTCTGGCACACTCGCGAGATGTGTTGTGCGATCACAGGGACATGGTGCTCCGGCACCACAGTCAGTTGGGACTTCAGGTCAACTGGGACAAGAGCAAACTCTGCCCCGTGCAGAGGTTCTCTTGTCTCGGTATGGTACTGGACTCGGTCGCCCAGACTGCGCCTTACGGAGGAACGCGTCCAGTCAGTGCTCAACTGCCTCAAGTTTTTTCGAGGCAAGTCAGCGGTCCCACTGAAACAGTTTCAGAGGCTCCTGGGGCATATGGCAGCCGCAGCCGCAGTAACGCCACTCGGCCTGTTGCATATGAGACCGCTCCAGCACTGGCTTCGCGATCGAGTCCCGAGGTGGGCGTGGCAGAGCGGCAGCTTCCGGGTCAAAGTCACCCTGCACTGTCGCCAAACCTTCACCCCTTGGTCGGATCCTGGGTTTCTACGGGCCGGAGTGCCCCTAGTCCAGGTTTCCAGGCATGCTGTGGTTTTCACAGATGCTTCTGCCAAGGGCTGGGGGGCCACGTACAAAGGGCATGCAGTCTCGGGTCTGTGGACGGGGCCCCAGCTGCATTGGCACATCAACTGCCTAGAGTTGCAAGCAGTACGCTTAGCCTTGTGTCGCCTCAATGGGCTTCTCAAACACAAGCACGTACTGGTCCGTACGGACAGCACTGCGACCGTTGCGCACATCAACCAAAAAGGTGGTCTACGCTCCCGTCGTATGTCGTGACTCGCCTTCCTCCTTCTCCTGTGGAGTCAGAAGCTTCTGAGGTCGCTTCGTGCCGTTCATGTCCCAGGGGAGCTCAATCGTGTGGCCGACGAGCTTTCACGTCGGTCCTCCCTTCCGTGAGAATGGCGACTCAATCCCCAGGTGGTCCAGCTGATTTGGCGAATCTTCGGAGCCGCACAGGTAGACCTGTTTGCCTCTCCGGACACGACCCATTGCCAGTGGTATTACTCCCTGACCGAGGGAACTCTCGGCACGGATGCCCTGGCACACAGCTGGCCCCGGGACCTACGCAAAGATGCGTTTCCCCCAGTGAGCCTTCTTGCACAGACTCTGTGCAAGGTCAGGGAGGACGAGGAGCAGGTCCTTTTGGTGGCCCCGTATTGGCCAACCCCGACTTGGTTCCCAGAACTCATGCTCCTCGCGACAGCCCTCCTTGGCCGATTCCTCTGAGGAGGGACCTACTTTCTCAGAGAAGGGGCACCCTAGTGCACCCGCGTCCAGACCTTTGGAAACTCCATGTCTTCTGGTCCCTGGACGGGACGCGGAGGTTCTAGATGGCCTGCCACAGGCTGTGGTAGATACCATCTCTTCAGCTAGAGCCCCCTCTACGAGGCGCCTCTATGCTCTGAAGTGGAACCTGTTCGTCGACTGGTGTTCTTCCTATGCGGAGAACCCACGAACTTGCCCGAACAGAGTTGTGCTCTCCTTCCTACAAGAGGGCTTGGAGCGAAGGCTGTCTCCCTCCACCCTCAAAGTGTATGTTGCTGCAATATCCGCACATCACGATGTAGTTGAAGGTAAGTCTGTGGGGAAGCACGACCTGGTCATCAGATTCCTTAAGGGTGCTAGGAGGCTAAATCCACCTCACGATTTTCACCCTGTACCCTCTTGGGACTTAACTTTAGTGCTTAAAGCACTCCAAAGTCCTTCCTTTGAGCCTTTTCCGACAGTTGAGCTTAATTTTCTGTCCATTAAGACAGCGCTCCTGTTAGCATTGGCATCCTTCAAGAGGGTAAGGGATCTGCAGGCTTTTTCGGTCGACGAATTGTGCCTAGAGTTCGGGCCTGGCCTTTCTCATGCTATATTGAGACCCCGGCTCGGATATGTACCCAAGGTTCCTACCACTCCCTTCGCAGACCAGGTGGTGAACCTGCAAGCGCTGCCCCTGGAGGAGGCAGACCCAGCCCTAGCTTTTCTCTGTCCCGTCCGGGCCCTCCGGGTTAATATAGACAGAACGCAAAGCTTCAGGACCTCAGATCAGCTCTTGTTTGTTACATAGGCCAGCAGAAGGGGAAGGCTGTCTCCAAGCAGAGGTTAGCCCACTGGCTAGTGGATGCTATCACCAGGGCTTATGAGTCCCAGGGTGAGCCCTGCCCACCCAGGTTGCGGGCTCACTCCACTAGGAGTGTTGTCGCTTCCTGGGCTCTGGCATAAGGCGCCTCGCTAACAGACATTTTAAGAGCTGCGGGCTGGGAGACACCGAACACGTTCGCTAGGTTTTATAGCCTACGTGTGGAACCTTTTTCCTCCCGAGTACTTGCTACGGCCAGTAATTAGAGGGAATAGGTGTGTCGGCTTGCGACGCCATTCCGTGAACGGATACGTGCGTCTTCTTGCTCCGTTGGTTACCCAACAAACGGCTAACCTCGTGAGTTCCTCCATCACCCCCTCCGGTGCCAGGCGTTGCGGACCGCCCGGCACCAGGTCTGCTACCTTCAGTAAGGAGTTGCTAGTAGACTGGGTGCTTTTTCCAGTGGTCCCTGCGGCGACCCGTGATTGCCACGTGCAGTTCAGCCGTGTCTTCCCCTTGACAGACTCATTCTGTCGTCCCTGTTGAGTACGCTCCTCACTCCTCCGGACTGGGACTACCTTCATGGACTGCCATATGTTTCACTACCCTATGTGGTTAGTACATGTGTGTATTTGAGGGCCTTCCTCTAGGCTGCCTCAGCTTCCGCAGCGTCCCCCCCCCCCCCCATTATTTCCTTGGGGTCGGGCACGCTTTCCCAGTGTTATCCAATATCCACTGATTGGGTCTTGCGGAACAGCAGTGTGATTCCCTAGCTAGCTCCCGCAAAATTTCTGAAACTGCTGCAGGGCTGTAGCTTAGCTGGGCGCTGGAAGGGGCCAGCACCATGGCGTTTTGGTAGGGATCCCAATTCGTCAGGGGAACTCCCCCGACGAGGCGTTGGAGTTCCCTGCTGACGAAAGGGAACGTCTCGGTTACGTATGGTAACCCTCGTTCCCTGAGTCCAGGTTTTAAGCATTTGTTTCTCTCCTGGAATTCATGTATGCATGTATGTTTGTAAGCAAGACACACACAGTAAGACAAATGGTTAAGAACCTTTAACTCTTTAGGTATGGAAGATAATTTAGCCAAGGGGGATTATAACACAAAAGAAATATATTTGAAATATATTTTCAGAGTATATTTTGGAATATATGCAAATATTTGAAATTGGCCCATTAAATATATTTCACACTTAACATCATAATATTTTTGTTATATTTCAGAATATATTTCAATGTATTTTTTTCTGTATAGGTCCCCAAAAGTGTCAAAAATATATGTGGCATATATTCCAAATACATTGAAATATATTCTGAAATATAACAAAAATATATGATGTTAAGTGTGAAATGTATTTATTGGGACAATTTCAAATATTTGCATATATTCCAAAATATATTCTGAAAATATATTTCAAATATATTTCTTTTGTCTATGGGTTAAAGGGGTCATTCTCTTCTAAATCAGCTAGATGTGGCCATGCTGGGTGTGTGGAAAACGCCTCGGTTACGACTGTAACCTCGGTTCCCTGAAGAGGGAACGAGCGTTGCGTCGAGTTTGACGCTATGGGAACGCTTTGCGTGATGATATCTTGAAGCACATGTAAAATCAGTCCAATGGCGTGGCGGAGCGTCAGATGCGGGTGACGTCACGTACCAGGAAACTATAAAGCCTGCTTGAAAACAGAGAGCGACAGCTTCGTAAAAAGTCTGAAGTAGCCGCTGACAGGCATGAAGGAGATATGGCAAGGTGACGCAACGCTCGTTCCCTCTTCAGGGAACCGAGGTTACAGTCGTAACCGAGGCGTTCCCTTTCAAGGGAACTCGCGTTGCGTCGAGTTTGACGCTATGGGAACGTCTATACCAACGCCACCATAGCTACGAATGTCTGTCCTGTGTGAAATCAAGTGAGCAGCACTAGGAAGACAGAACATGAGACCCTGGAGTAGAGTCCAAATCCAGAGAGTAGAACCTGACGAATGTGTGCGGTGAGGACCAGCCTGCCGCATCACAAACGTCCTGTAAGGAAACTCCTGATATAAGGGCCTTGGAGGCCGCCATACTCCTAGTAGAGTGCGACCGGACAGCCATAGGAGAAGGCTGTCCGACTGCTTCATAAGCAAGCGAAATGGCCTAACCACCCACTTGCTCATCCTTTGCTTAGACACTGGATATCCCTTGTTAGGGGACCCGAAACACCCAAATAATTGGTAGTTTTAAGCCACAGGGCAGCTCTGTGGACATAGCGTCTAACGCCCGAACTGGGCAAAGCAAATAGTTCTTTCCTGGTCCGTGAAAAGGAAGAGGACAGAAGGCCTGCAGAAAATAGTTAGAAGGAACAGAGCTTTCAGTGTCAAGAACTTCTCTGGAGCCTCCTCAATAGGCTCAAAAGGGGCCAGGGAAAGGCCTTGCAGCGCAAAGGACAAACCCCATGGAGGGACCCTAGAGCAAACTGCAGGCCTCAGCCTCAAGTGCCACGAAGGAAACGAGATACCAAGGGGTCTTTCCCCACAGAGATTCCACCCAAAAGCATGTGGTAAGCACCTATGGCCGCCACATAAACCTTTAAAGTGGACGGGGTTAGACCTGCAGTGAACCGTTCTTGCAGGAACTCCAGCACTGTACCAAGTGGGCAGTTAACTGGGTCCAACCGACAGTCACTACACCAAGAAGTGAATAGTCTCCACTTCAGGGCATAAAGTTTCCTCGTGGAGGGAGGAACAACCTCAGTTGAGAGACCTGACACTATGAGCTGGGCCCCCTCAGAGGCCAAGCCCACAGGTTCCACAGTTCTGGGCGGGGGTGAAATATTGAGCCCCCTGCCTGGGACAGAAGGTCTCTCCTGACGGGTAACTCCAGGGGAGGCCCGTCGAGGAGAGACACGAGGTCGGGAAACCATACTCTGCCCGGCCAGTGCGGGGCTATCAGAAGCAGGCAAACCCGGTCCCTGCGAACTCTTTCCAGAACTCCCGGGAGCAGAGCAACTGGGGGAAAAGCGTACAGACGTAGCCTCGGCCACGTCTGCACCATAGCATCCAGTCCCAGAGGAGCTGGATGCGTGAGGGAGAACCAAAGTGGACAGTGAGACGTCTCTCGAGACGCAAACAGATCCACTTGTGCTTGCCAAACTCCCTCCATATCAGCTCCACCACCTCGGGGTGGAGCCTCCATTCCCCGGGCCTCAGCCCCTGTCTCGACAGAGTGTCTGCTCCTATATTCTGGACCCCGGGGATGTACGCTGCCCTGAGAGACAGCAGCTTTCCCTGGGACCACAAGAGGATATGGCGTGCCAAGTTGCATAACGGGCGCGAGCGCAAACCCCCCTGGTGGTTGATATAGGCGACTACCGACGTGTTGTCCGTATGTACTACACATGGTGTCCCCTGAGACCTGTGATAAAGCTCCTCAGAGCCCGGAAGACAGCTAACATCTCTAGGCTATAGAATGCCAGGAACGATGATGGTCTTCCCACAGACCTTGAGATGAGCGACCCTCAGGATCGCTCCCCAACCCGTGAGGGAAGCATCCGTCGTTAGCAGTTTGCGACGACAAGGAGCTCCCAGCACTGGGCCCTGGGACAGGAACCAAGGTTTCTTCCACATAACCAAGGCACGTAGGCATCACCGCGTGACCTTGATTGTGCGAAATGGGTTGCCCCTCGGGGAAAAACCCTCTGGTCCTGAGCCACCACTGCAGGGGCCTCATGTACAGCAGTCCAAAAGGTATCCCGTTGGAAGCTGCTGCCATGAGACCCAACAGTCTCTGGAACTGTTTGACAGTGAGTAGCTGGCCTAGCTTTACACTTCTCACAGCTGCCAGGATCGAAGCGTGGCGATGACAGGCGCGCCTGCATCGACACTGAATCCCAAACCACGCCTAAAAAAGTGGTCCTCAAAAATAGAGAAGCACACTCTTCTTGCCGTTCAGCCGTAACCCCAACTCTTTCATATGGGCGAGAACAACGTCTCGATGTTGAACCGCCATCTAATGCGACTGAGCTAAAATCAACCAATCGTCGATGTAGTTCGTGATGCGAATACCCCGGAGGCGCAGAGGCGCCAGAGCTGCATCCACGCATTTGGTGAAAGTGCGGGGTGATAAAGCCAGGCCGAATGGAAGAACTCGATATTGGTATGCTTTGCCCCCGAAAGCAAACCTCAGGAACTTCCAATGACACGGACGGATGGAAATATGCGTCCTTGAGGTCTATCGTGACAAACCAGTCCTCGGACTAATCTGTGGCACGATTGTCTCAATGTTAACATTTTGAACTTGAGCTGCATGACAACTCGAAGACCTAAAATGGGACGCAATCCCCCGTCCTACTTTGGAACTATGAAGTACCGGCTGTAAAACCCGGTTTCCCTGTTGGAGGGAGGTACATATTCTATGGCCCCTTTCTCTAACAGAGTGTTTACTTCCTGTTCCATAACCAGAACCTGCTCGGGGCCCACCATTGTGGGCAGGATCCCCATAAACCGCGGTGGGCGTTACCAGAATTGTATCTAATACCCTTTTTCCACGGTCTGCAGGACCCAACGAGAAACATTTGACAGTAGCTTCCATGCTGTCAAAGATTCTACTAGAGGTACCAGTCTCTCGAGACTGGTTTCTGGATTTTGTTGCTGTTGAGTAGTCGGTTCGTCGCCCTGTAACGGCGCACCGGCAGGGAACGACCAAACAGACTGCTCTAGCACCCTCCTCAGAGGGGGCGGGCATCCCGAGGCCACTACGTTTCCAGGTGGACCTTGAGATATGTGCTCGCCGGAGACCGCTGCGCCCTGTAACACCGGAGGCGGCAGGGTTGGCAGAACGGTCCCCTGAGGGCACCGAAGAGAGACGGCCCCGTATTTTTCTCCTGCTGTTGAGCAGTCGGTTCGTCGCCCTGTAACGGCGCACCGGCAGGGAACGACCAAACAGACTGCTCTAGCACCCTCCTCAGAGGGGGCGGGCATCCCGAGGCCACTACGTTTCCAGGTGGACCTTGAGATATGTGCTCGCCGGAGACCGCTGCGCCCTGTAACACCGGAGGCGGCAGGGTTGGCAGAACGGTCCCCTGAGGGCACCGAAGAGAGACGGCACCGTATTTTTCTCCTGCTGTTGAGCAGTCGGTTCGTCGCCCTGTAACGGCGCACCGGCAGGGAACGACCAAACAGACTGCTCTAGCATCCTCCTCAGAGGGGGCGGGCATCCCGAGGCCACTACGTTTCCGGGTGGACCTTGAGATATGTGCTCGCCGGAGACCGCTGCGCCCTGAAACACCAGAGGTGGCAGGGTTGGCAGAACGGTCCCCTAAGGGTACCGAAGAGAGACGGGCACCGTGAAAAGAGGTGTTGACCGCTGCACTTCGGGGGGGGGGACTACCCTCATTGTCCTGAGCCCTCGAGCATCAGGACAAAAAATTTACTAAGAGAACCAGCCTCTCAAGACTGGTGTAGATGTTACTCGAGCGACCAATTCAGTGCCCTGTATGGCAAACCGGCAGGGAACGACTGAACTGACTGCTCTAGGACCCTCCTCGGAGGGGGCAAGCATCCCAGGACCACTACGTTTCCGGGTGGACCCTGAGATATGTGCTCGCCGGAGACCACTGCGCCCCGAAACACACAAAGTGGCAGGGTTAGCATAAATGGCAAAGACATCGTGTATAAACACACGCGGAATAAGCCTTGCCCACCAGAGATATATTTTTTATTTTTTATGTCACTCTGAGGGGCTTATTTAGGCAATGCCGAAACACTTAGGGACGATGCTGTTGCTAGAGAGAGATAGCTCGCGAGCATCTCTCCCACCTTTGGCATCTCCTCATAACCATGTCTCTTTAACCAGAAAATAGAGGAATAATCAGATATATTTGGAATTAAACACTCTATATGACACTGGTTTCTCCCACGATCTCGACACCTCAGTATGGAGATCGGGGAAAAACGGCAGATTTCGGCGTTGTGATTGTGCACGTGAGGGCAGGAAGCGTTCGTCAAGTTTATTATTTATTTATTTATTTATTTGAACGAACGTCCTGTTTATAAGATTGCCACACAATACATAGTCTATCGACTGCTCTTGTCTCTACATCCAGCAATTCTTCAACATTAACAACATCCAGTTCCTCAGAACTGGACAATTGCAGTGTTTGTGTAACCATCAGGGGGGAAGAAACCGCCGCGCGTGCTTCCGCACCCTGATGAGAAACACCGGGTCTATCAGGCAAGGGCTGAGATAAGGCAGAGCCCGTCTCAGACCCCGCTGATAGATCCATTTGCGAACCCCAGGACTGAGATCGCCGCTGTGCCTCGGCAGCAGCGGGACCCGAGCCCTGGGGAGCGCGAGCTTCCCGGAAGAAACTCAGCCGGGATCGGAGCAAGCGCATGGACAGCGCCTCACAATGCACACAAGCCAGCACCCTCGAGTGCTGACTGGGCATGCTCCTCTCCCAAACAAACAATACACAGAACGTGAGTGTCCCTACCCATAATAAAAACGCGGGCAGGGATGCACACACATTCTGAACTGATCGCTGGATTGCATAATGTGACAGACAACAATAAATAGACAGAGACAGATTTCACATAAAGCGCTACTGAAGACACAGAAGCTGTCGCTCTCTGTTTTCAAGCAGGCTTTATAGTTTCCTGGTACGTGACGTCACCCGCATCTGACGCTCCGCCACGCCATTGGACTGATTTTACATGTGCTTCAAGACATCATCACGCAAAGCGTTCCCATAGCGTCAAACTCGACGCAACGCGAGTTCCCTTGAAAGGGAACTACAGAGGAAAGACCTTGAAGAAGGAGTTTAAGAAGGGAATTTCCTGGGCTGGCTGTCAGGTCTTGCTCATGTCACGGGGGAGCTGCTGTGATTTTGTGACTAAGCCTTATGGAGGAGAATAAATATATTTTAAAATACAATTTGATTCTTGGTGTCTCTTATGCAGTGATGATGATAGTTTAATTATTGTTTTTGCCACATCAATTGGTGTTAGAAGTTGGTAGTTCCATGGTAGTTTCTTCTGGTCCTGAGTAAAGCGGATTGACGATTGATCATCCTGAAGCACTAGGCTTTAGTCTTACCTCGTGAAATTGAGAGAGAAGAGCAAACTGCTATCAGGGCCAGGAGGAACTCCATTGGAATCAGAAAGAACCAAGTGGCAACAGAAGCATCTCTGGTAAGAGACAGTCTTTTTTGTTTTGTGTGGTGGTGTAATTGGTATGACTGTGAGTGAACCATAGTGGCTGAGACTATTTCTTTGGTGCGGGTATAGAAAGTTACCGTGAGGCGGTAACTAACTCGTAAAAGTGTCCGGAAGAGCCACACCTGATTAATTTGGTGAACCGGAATCAATCGAGCGCTGGAAAGTGCTCACGAAAAGATTTTGAGTAAGCCGTAATTACAGGGCACTGGAAAGTGCAGACCTGGCTGATTTTGGGTTAAAAAATCGGATCTGTCTGAGACGTCTGAAAGATTGGTAGAGGTTGAGACGTCTGAAAGATTTTCCGTGTTGGAGGAAAATCCAAGGGAAATAGAAATCAGCCAATATCGGGTCATCTCACGGTAAGCTCGATAATTTTTATACACCAGTTTTCTGTCAAATGAAAGAATTAAGGGCAAGAAGTTGATCAAGTACCATGGTTTTCCCAGGGAGGGAATGTTAAGTGTCACTAGGCTGACAGCAGTGAGAGACGTGTGTGTGGATTGTAAGCAAACAATTGTGTACTGGTTAGATGCGAGGCAGAGCGAAAAGAAAGGAAAAGGAAGCAGAAGGAACTAGCATGTAGGGAAAGAGGGAAAGATGAGAAGAAATGTAGATATGAAAATGTATTTTATGAAAATAATTTTTTTCTGATAGAATTTATGGCACTATTTATGAACGCCCGTTAAGTCAAATTAAGTGATATAAGGATGAGGAATGAACAAAAGTTTTATTAAGCAGAATGGGGGAAAATTCTATATTTTAGTGGTAAAATAATGATGTCTAGAGAATTTTCCTAACGAGAGTTGAAGGAGCAAGCAGCTATAATGGCTGTCTGTGCACTTTATTGAGATATGAGTAATATAATATTTTGAGTTTTGTGAAACAGCAGAGATAAGTGGGACTGAGAAAATAATGATAACATTACAGTTGAATCTGCAGACCAGAACAAACAAACCAGTGAAATTAAAAAGAAAATGATACAAATCTCAACTAGAGGTGAAAGTAACAGAAATTTCTAGTATTACAGTTTTTCTCGATTGCCTAAACTCATTTCTTGAAACTATGCCTCGTATTCTCAAAACTGTAAACACAAATCCATAACGTCTCCCCCAATTCCCCAAACATCCTATTTTCAGGTCAAAATGAAGCTCTACACTAAAACCATTCACTCTTGCTGAAAAACCCAACTTTGCCCTCAGACACACACACACAAGCCCTCAGACACACACACAAGCCCTCACAAACACACACAAGCCCTCACAAACACACACACTACAACATAGTCTTACACACTGGTGCAATAAATTCAAAACAACATTTCCAAAACTGGCAAGTTATGTTGCACACTCTGCAGCCGCTCTGTGTGACTGTACGACTGCTGGCCTTTTCTTGCAAGAAAATAAACCTCATCAAAGACTATTGGAAAAGTTTGTCTCTTATTCAGTGATAGAATTGTGTTTGCCACCACTCCTCCCTGAAGGTTCTCGAGGCGACGGTAAAGCGACTCAAATTTGGCCTTACTCGTAGCCCAGCCTCCCTCATAGTCACACAACTGACAAAGACATGGGCAACTAGAGGCTTGAATTTCATCTGAGACTGCTTGTCTTCTTGCCCTTCCTCCTCCTCCTCCTCCTCTTCCTTATTCCTCCTCGATCTCTTCCTTCATGTCTTTATGGATCCATTGTTCCAAAACTCAATAAACTGATTTGTGCACTTTTATCCATCTATTGAAGGCTCTGATTGAAGTGTGTTAAATTTTGACTCTTAGTGTTTCCACCTGGATAATTGTGTGTGTAACTGAGCTGAAGCTGTGCTGACTTGAGTGAACAATATTGAATGCTAGTACTTTATACATTATAACATGGTGTAGGCAATGAGAAATGAAGGGATTTGTGTGTAGAGTTTTGCAGTGACAGTTCAACAAATCTGACTCATGTGTCAAAACAGGGAATAGTGTTTATAGTTTAGGGAAATGGGTGTGCCTTTTGATAAATGGCATTATGGTTTTGAAATTTTAGTTCAAGAGCCTGGTTATAGTGTTTAAGCAATCGAGAAAAACTGTAATGTGGGTTTGAAAGTAGATCAGTGTTTACAGTTTTTTCTGAATGCTTAAGCGCTAATCGTGATTCTTGTAGCACAATTTCTAAAACTATTAATATGTATAGCAAAACCATTCACTGAGTTTGCAAAACTAAAAGCACAAACACTGCTTTGCACTCAGTTTGCAATTTTGTAACACACACTTTGCAAAACTGTAGGCACAATTCACTGCACAACACTCTTTTTGCAGAACTTTAAACACAACTCACTGCTTACACTCAATTACCAAATTTCCAACACACTCCTAGCAAAATAATACACATGTATGGCAATCATTAACACTATTTTGCCAACTGTCTGGCACACTTTCACATGTGAAAACTGTTTTAGATAATAGGTTCACTTTGCAATCAGCCTAAGCACTATAAATAAGCCACAGGTAAGCTGTCTGTGTGGAGTACAATGGAAGGAGCTGGAAGAGTGAGAAGAGTGAGAATCAGAGGAGGCCGAGGGAGAGGACGTGGAGGTGAAGAAGTTGGAGGAAGAGGACGTGGAGTTGAAGAAGTTGGAGGGAGAGGACGTGGAGGTGAAGAAGTTGGAGGAAGAGGACGTGGAGTTGAAGAAGTTGGAGGGAGAGGACGTGGAGGTGAAGAAGTTGGAGGAAGAGGACGTGGAGTTGAAGAAGTTGGAGGGAGAGGACGTGGAGGTGAAGAAGTTGGAGGAAGAGGACGTGGAGTTGAAGAAGTTGGAGGGAGAGGACGTGGAGGTGAAGAAGTTGGAGGAAGAGGACGTGGAGTTGAAGAAGTTGGAGGGAGAGGACGTGGAGGTGAAGAAGTTGGAGGAAGAGGACGTGGAGTTGAAGAAGTTGGAGGGAGAGGACGTGGAGGTGAAGAAGTTGGAGGAAGAGGACGTGGAGTTGAAGAAGTTGGAGGGAGAGGACGTGGAGGTGAAGAAGTTGGAGGAAGAGGACGTGGAGTTGAAGAAGTTGGAGGGAGAGGACGTGGAGGTGAAGAAGTTGGAGGGAGAGGACGTGGAGTTGAAGAAGTTGGAGGGAGAGGACGTGGAGGTGAAGAAGTTGGAGGGAGAGGACGTGGAGGTGAAGAAGCGAGAGGGTTAGAGGAAGTTAGAGGAAGAGGACAAGGAGGAGCAAGAAGAGGACGAGGAGGGGAAAGAGGAAGGGTAAGAAGAGTAAGAAATAGAATAACTGATGACATCAGAGCTACAATAGTGGACCATGTCATCAACCATGGGATGACCCTGAGGGAAGCTGGCCAACGGGTTCAGCCTAATTTGAGCCGCTACACTGTGGCAAGCATCATTAGGACATTTCGAAATGAGAATCGGTAAGTACTTTGTGGTACTGCCAAACTCTAATGAGAAACACAACAGTACCATACATGCAAAAATACTGAAATTGTTACTTTACAGAATTGCTAGACGTCCAGATGTTGGGGGCAGAGGAAGAATGTTCACTCCAGAGCAAGAGACCCATATAGTGAACATGGTGATTGCCAATAATGCAATAAGACTGCGCGAAATACAGCAGCGCATAATTGATAATGACACCATCTTTCAAAATATACACAGTGTAAGCATTTCTGCACTAAGTC
Source organism: Rutilus rutilus (assembly GCF_951802725.1). NCBI lineage: Eukaryota > Metazoa > Chordata > Actinopteri > Cypriniformes > Leuciscidae > Rutilus > Rutilus rutilus. The sequence goes on along the minus strand of NC_140219.1, from coordinate 828,618 downwards.
GTGTACTTGCGCGCCACAGAATAAGAATGAAGCAAATTTACAGAGTTCCTTTCGAGAGAAACACAGAACGTGTAAAGCAACTGCGATATGACTATGTGCAGGTAAGCTATAGTGTCATTGGTTCTGAATTTGGAAGTGCATACTGTAGTGCTGTGCATGGGCCTGATGTGTTGCATTTGTTTTGTCTTGTCCAGAGAGTGATGGAACTAGAAGCAGATGCCATGGGACATGAGCTACTTTTTGTAGATGAGGCCGGTTTTAACCTCAGTAAAACCAGGAGACGTGGCAGGAACATTATTGGACACCGTGCCATCATCAATGTCCCAGGACAACGTGGTGGTAACATAACCATGTGTGCAGCTATAAGCCAGAATGGTGTTGTTCACCATCATGCAACCATAGGCCCATACAACACTGCACACATTATTGCATTCCTGGACACCTTACATGACATGCTCACTGTTCAGAGACCAGAGCATACCCGATATGTCATCATATGGGACAATGTTAGTTTCCATAGGGCTGCTTTGGTCCGCAACTGGTTTACAGACCACCCATCCTTCATGGCACTCAACCTCCCTCCATACTCTCCATTCTTAAATCCCATCGAGGAGTTCTTCTCTGCCTGGCGCTGGAAAGTGTACGACCGTCATCCTCATCAACAGGTAGCCCTTTTACAGGCAATGGAGGAGGCATGTGGAGATATTGACCAGGCATCATGTCAGGCCTGGATACGGCATTCAAGGAGATATTTTCCCCGGTGCCTTGGGCTGGAGGATATCGCATGCGATGTGGACGAAATTTTGTGGCCGGACCCAGAAAGACGACATGATGGAGGCTGATTGTCTTTTTTTTTCCTTTTTTTTTTGTGAAATTACTATTTTGTGTTCTGACTTTGTCTTTGGTCTTTGGTTTTGATGAGTGTGAAACACCAATACTTGAAGTTTGGATCCTTATATGTTTACATGACACTATGACAAAAGTATGATCTCAAATTGACATCTGTACACAGAGAAAGCAAAAGCCAGATGTGTTTTGTATTCATACCATCAGTGTGTAGTTGGCACATTGTGTGCTTAGTAGATGATGACTTGTGTTTACTGTTTGATACGAAAACACCATTTTTACGAAGGTGTGAAGAGTTAATCTAGCTGTGTTCGCTTTTGCAAGAGAACTACAATGTTTTGATAATTGGGTGAAAGGTTTTCTTATTTGTGTGTAGAGTTTTGCAAAAATAGCCAATAGTTACAAAAAATGTGCTTAAGCAATCAGAAAAAACTGTAAATGACGATATCAAAGTGTTCGTCTAAAGAATAAGAGATAAAAACAAGGTCAAAATATTGAAATATTGAAGTCTTAAGGGAATCCTTTTGAAGGAACAATCTATAATAATATTTTTTATAAGTGTATTGATCAAATAAGCAGAAGCAGTATTACTGGATTAACAGTTGCTAAATGTAAAATGTGTAGAAAGGCATCTGATTACAGTTTTTCTCGATTGCTTAAACACTATAACCAGGCTCTTGAACTAAAATTTCAAAACCATAATGCCATTTATCAAAAGGCACACCCATTTCCCTAATCTATAAACACTATTCCCTGTTTTGACCCATGAGTCAGATTTGTTGAACACAAGCAACATAACTTACCAGTTTTGGAAATGTTGTTTTGAATGTATTGCACCTATGTTGCGACTATGTTGTAGTGTGTGTGATTTTGAGGGCTTGTGTGTCCTGTCTGAGGGCAAAGTTTGGTTTTTCAGCAAGAGTGAATGGTTTTGAGTGTAGAGCTTCATTTTGACCTGAAAATAGGATGTTTGGGGAATTGGGTGAGACGTTATGGATTTGTGTTTTGTTACAGTTTTTTACAATCGCTATGACAATTTTTTCAATACTTTTAACAAATTTCCTAAACTCTTAACGCACCAACACACCTACAACACACAACTGGCAAAACGGTTCATTTCATGCTCAAAATCACACATTGTAAACTAAACTCCAACACTAATTTTCAAAATACACAATATAACACATTTTAAATGTGTGTTAATTGTATGCATTTTGTGCAACAAGAAATGTGTTAATATAAGCTTACACAGACGGATGTAGTGCTAACTGTGTTAAGAGTTTTGGAAAATTGTTAAAAGTAATAAAAAATCTGTCATAGCAATCGTAAAAAACTGTAAGTAAACGTAATTTATTCTGTTCTGATTAATGCCTCATATGTATAGGCTTATAATAGGGTATTAAGTATAATTGTAACTTTGTATAAGAAACCTTATTGTTAAGAAAAACACTGTAAAGAGTTTTTATAAGAAACCCTTGAATCTGGTTCATTAGAAAAGACACTGAGACTTGTTTTTATAAACACGTTTATTAAGATTTTGTCATGAAGAAAGACACTGAAACTGTTATTTTAAAGTTCTTTATTACGAATATGGTTTATAAAGAAAAGACACCACAACTGTTGTTTGTAAAAACATTTATTAAGAAAATGGTTTATAAAGAAGAGACACTGCAGTTGGTGATGTATAAAGGTCATTTATTGAGAAAATGGTTTATATAGAAAAATATACCACACTGAATGTTGTAAGCATTTATTTATTACAGCAGAGTAGAGAGGAATTGAACATGTATTAGAAAGAGCTTTGCTAAAGAAAGGAGAGAAATGCAATCATTACCGTCTATGTGTTGTGGACGAGATCCAGAAGATCCAGCGATGAAGAAAAGGTCCAGAAGGAGGAGGATGAAGAGGCGAAGTGCTTTATATGCGGAAGACCTGAGGGGCTTTCCAGAAATAATGACGTTCAAGACTTTGGGCTTGACCGATTGGCTGGACAAGACTGAACGTATGCAGAGGGAGTTTCCAGGAGGAGAGAGACTTCTGAACATGTAAAAAAGGTAAAGGACTGGAATGACACGTCCATCAGACGCTGATTCACCAAGGACGTCTCCGGTGTGAGATGCCTTGCCATTGCGCCTCCTGCAGTTAAAGCTTGTAAATTACTTGGTTTTTATTTACTTTTATTTTTATTTTATATATTAGTACATTTGATGTAAACTAGTTAACCTGTATTTAATAAATATATATATATAATTGAAATTACAGTTTTTTTTACAATCGCTATGACAGTTTTTTCAATACATTTAACAAATTTCCTAAACTCTTAACGCACCAACACACCTAAAACACACAACTGGCAAAACGGTTCATTTCATGCTCAAAATCACACATTGTAAACTAAACTCCAAAACTCATTTTCAAAACACAATAATACACTAACACAATACACTATGTCTAACAAAACACTGCAAACATGTTTCAAAATCAAATAATTATTCAAAACACGAACACATGTTCTCTTCCAACAGGAACATTTAGTCAATCACAGCACAATGTCATAAAAACACTATCATCAGATGGAATTACAGAAACTGCATTATTGTATATGTGTCAGGTCTGCCCTTATACAACACACAGTATACTGTACTGATCATAGATTGTGTTTTGCACTGCAGTTTCTTTTTTTTTTTATTCTCTACATTTTTGTTTTGTTTGTAATGTAAATGCATGCATTTTGTTGTTGTTGTTTTTGTTTTTTTGAAGCAGAAAATCTTTTTTTTTTTTTTTTTTTGTCGCTAACAAGCGTTTGTCCAACCAGTTGTTCAAAACTCTAAACACAATTAGCACAGCATCGGTCTTTTGTGGCCATACCATTCACACATATGTCGTTTTCACACAATATGCAGTCAGTGAACACATTTCCACAATACTTATATTTTCTTAACAGACAAGCTATACCTCCCAACAACACACAACACACAACATCCCACAATAGCAAAAACAATATTCCAAACCTTAGATACAGTATGAAAACCTCTGCTTCTGCAATGATATCAGTTCAAAAACAATATATCTCAGCTGATAATAAACAAACAATTGAATAATTGACGACACACAGCTGATTTATGTTGGGTAAATTTGGCCAACCACAGCTGATTCCTGCCTGGCTTTTTTTATTTATTACATTGACACTTATACAGTAAAATGAGGACTTTGAGGAGTGATGTTTTTGGAAACAGAAACAGAAAAAGACAAACACTGTAATTTCTGGACGAGGAAGAGTAAGAGCAAGGGGCCCAGGGAGAAGAGCAGGCCCAGGGAGAGGGCAAGGTAGAGGTGTAAGGATGCGTGGTGGTGGCATTCCAAGGGCTGCAAGTACAGTAGGCAGTGATGGAATTTGTGCCACTATCATTGACCATGTACAGTAATCAACCACGCCTTTCACTAAGAGAGGCTGGTGAAAGAGTGCAGCCCAATTTGAGGCGGTCAACGGTTGCCTCCATTATTCGCATCTTTCAACCAACCAACAGGTTAGTATTGCATTTTACATGGATTGTTTCTATTCTCACTTGACATGTCAATAAGGTCATACTGTAATGCATATGTTGAATTTTTTGTCTCTCTAAAGAATGCAACGTCTTCCACCCTCTGGGGAAAGAGGAAAGCTCCTCAATAATGATCAAGAGCTTGCCATTGTAGAAATGGTTGTTGCAAATAATGCAATAAAACTGCATGAAATTAAAACTAGAATTGTGGAGGACCATGAGATATTTGGCAATATAGAAAGCATCAGCCTCACAACCATTACACGGACATTGTCCAAACATAGAGTGCGGATGAGGCAGCTCTACACTGTTCCCTTTGAGAGAGTCAAGGAGCTACGACAACAATATGTCCAGCTATAGTGTATATTCAATTCAATGTCCAGTTCTATAAGCTTTGCACTTTGCAAGTAGGTAACCTACACAGCAATAGGTTACAGTACAGTATAGTATACAGTAATGACATGATTTACATAAACTTTGTCTCAGAGAGTTATGGAATTGGAAGCCAACCAGGCCCCTCATGAATTCATATACATAGATGAGGCAGGATTCAATCTGGCCAAAAGGCGTTGACCTGGACAAAATGTAATTGGAAAAAGGGCCACAGTTGATGTGCCAGGACAGAGAGGGGCAAACATTACCATGTGTGCAGCAATGGCAAATGCAGGATTACTCCTTCACAGATGTCAGTATGGACCCTATAACACCGAGCGCCTCCTTGCCTTTCTCAGTGATCTCCGCCAGCGCCTGGTTCCAGAGCAGGATCAGGAGGGCAAGGGCGTCGCACCCGTGGGGGATGTGGGTGTTTTAACACCCACACTTTTCCCGGTGAGAGGGTTCAACACCCGCACTTTTTCTGCAGTTTTTCCGCAGTTTTGCACAAACGCCTTACTACAGTCGCTCCTCCGTTTCTCTGGCCGCTCTGTGTCAGCGCTCGCTGCGGCTGCCTCCTCTCAAACATGCACCGGCTTTGAGTGTGACCGGCTGATGATTGGCTGTTCTGCCTTAAGACTCCCGCCTCAGGTGTGTTAGATTTATCGGTCAGCTCGTGCTGAGGAGGCGGGAACTTATTGTTATGGTTATTTACATCTCCCTTTTCCAGGTACTTTGAACGAGTGTTTAACAAAAGTAACAAAAGTTATTTTTCGTGGATTACATCGCTTTAACAGTCAAAAACATGCAAAAATTATGTCAATTTTCGGTCTTGGTGAGTATCCTCTAAACACAGTCAGTTTTGTCTTAAATAAGCATAAATCGCACATGACCGTATAATGAAAACAGGATCCGTGCACGAGCTCTTACAGTGACAGCAGCCATATGTGTCTGTCATTAATTTGGTTGTCAAACAAAACATAGCTTTCATTTTAAGGAATCAGGATTAATAGCCTATGTATTTAACTTAGTCAGGACTAAAATACTACCCAGTGTTATTTTACATTTGATTACTTTATTCAGTCTCTGTAGTAAGTCAAGTCAAGTATATTTGTATAGCGCTTTTCACAATACAGATTGTATCAAAGCAGCTTCACAGTATTAAATTAAAATAAAATAATACAACAAGGTTTGTTTCTAGTGGAATTTATTTAGTATTTAGTATAGTGTTAGACCTAAGCAAAAACTTTTCTCTTTATTTCTCTTTATTGGTATCTTTATTCTATTGTAGGCTATTTATTTGTGCTACTTTTTTCAATTTAATTCAAAGATTGAAATCAAGCTTCCTTGTGTTGTGTAAATTCTTTAGAACAAAATTACCCAATTGTAAAAATACAATGAGTGAGCATACATTTAGGCGAGATAAATGTAATAATAATAAAAAAAAGGCTAAACTCCCCCCTCAAATTAAAAATCCCCGCCATAAGAATAAGGGGGGATTTCCCCCCCATTTTCCAAAATGAAATTCAGGCCCTGACTCCAGTCTTCAGTGTCACATGATCCTTCAGAAATCACTCTAATATGATGGTTTGATGCTCAATAAACGATTATTATCAATGAGAAAACAGTTTTTTACATTTTTATTTCATGATGCTATGATGAATAGAAAGTTCAAAAGAACAGCATTTATCTGAAATCTAAAGCTTTTGTAACATTAAACACTACCCTTCAAAAGTTTGGGGTCAGTAAGAATTTGTATTTTATTTTTGGGGGAAAGAAATAAAATAAATTAATACTTTTATTCATCAAGGATGAGTTAAACTGATCAAAAGTTACTGTAAAGACATTTATAATGTTAGAAAATATTCTATTTTAAATAAATGCTGTTCTTTTGAACTTTCTATTCATCAAAGAATTTTGAAAAAAATTGTACACAACTGTTTTCAACACTGATAATAATAATTAGATTTTTACATCAAATCCTCATATTAGAGTGATTTCTGAAGGATCATGTGACACTGAAGACTGGAGTAATGATGCTGAAAATACAGCTTTCATCTGAGGAATAAATTACATTTTAAAATATATTAAAATAGAAAACAGTCATTTTAAATTGTCATAATATTTCACAATATTACTTTTTTATCAAATAAATGCAGCCTTGGTGAGCAGAAGAGACTTCTTTTAAAAACATTAAAAAAAATCTTACTGATCTAAAACTTTTGACCAGTAGTATATATATATATTAAAGATTATTAAAGTATTTCTGATTCTTTAGCAAGTCTACAGTAGTGTATTTTCACAACTGAGTTTTGACTTATTTTCCGTGTGTGTGTTTTTATACTTTTCTAGTATCACTCATTTAAATGGGAAGCTTTTTATATCTTGTATGTTATACCTTTTGTACCCTTCTGTCATTGTAGTCATCGTTTTTATTGTTAATAAACAAACCACATCCATCCCCCGCACTTTTGAAAAGCTTGCTACGCCCCTGCAGGAGGGTGAAAACATGAGGACCTTTACCTGGGACAATGTTGCTTTCCATCATTCGCAAGCAATAACAGCATGGTTTGCAAGTCCAGCAAGTCCACCCAAGCCTGGTAATTCTCTTCCTTCCACCCTATTCACCTTTCCTCAACCCCATAGAGGAGTTCTTTTCTGCATGGAGGTGGAAGGTTTATGACCATCAGCCACATGACCAGATGTCCCTCCTTGGAGCCATGGATGCAGGGACATCACAGTTCATGATTGCCAAGGGTGGATCCGACATACCAAGCAGTTTTATCCCAGGTGCATCGCCTTGGATAATATCAGATGTGATGTTGATGAAAACATGTGGCCTAACCCTGAAGATCACAGAGATTAGATACAGTAATTTTGTGCTATTTTTAGTTCCCCCTTTTTTAAAATCACACTATTGCTGCGTTCCAGTCCACTTTTAGACACGCACTTGCGAACTTCCCTAAGCACTTCCCCTCGGGAATTCCCACCGCCATTTTGAAGTGCGTTCCACTTCGTGAAGTGGACGAGGGAAGTTTATATAGACAGACTCTCGTTCCTCCTCGATTTTGACAGAGTACCTATATGTGACGGGACCTATATGTCCCACAATGCAGTATGATTGTGACATCACCACAAATCTCGTCTAATCACCACCACAACAAACAACTCTATGATATATTAATTATATATATTTTTTAATTTAAAACAACCCACACACACCTATATACATTTGGAAACTGCATTAAACAAATTCTTAAAGGGACAAAAATGTAAATAATAAATCAACTCTTGAGCTGATTCCAAGTGATCAAGGGCTCAGGACGTTCCAGTTCAGCCCATTGCAGTTTCCGCCAGTAGTGGGCACTCATTCTTCCTTTTAAATCTAAACATGGAGCGCTACTAGTGACCCCTAGTGGCGAAGATAAACATAGCCCCCAGATAGCATGCCTTGTAACTGGCAGTGACTGTTACAACCGTGAATTCCCTCAGTGGCCAGAATGGTTGACACCGTAGAGTGAGGAATTCCAGATCAGAGCAAGAGGCCTTGACAGACGGTACGTTCCCCGATCACACCAAGAGACATAGATCATAAAACATACACCTCCTCCTTTGCTTTTCCTTGAGAGGTCTCTCGTCCTGTCCACGTGGTGCAGCAATCCCTCATCTCTCGTTGGTAGGAGATTCAAGCCCTTAACTCACAGAGCTTGTTGTCCTGTGACTGTACATTGGTCAGAAGAATGGTGGGAAGCGGAGGTCGGCTGGCACGGCATCTTACAAGGACGCCGACTCTTCTCTCAGAACTCATATCACACAGTCATGGTTGATTGTTGTAACATTATTAATCATTGGTGTCACTTCAGAGACCTTGTGCACGTCCCCAGTGTTGGGAATATGTAATAATATGCTTAATATTTGAAACGACCCAATAAATTCTTAAATATAAGACTAATTGGAGGTTTGATTTGCAGAACTTCTTTTCAGGAATTCAAATGACATTTTGTTATTTTCAAGTTTTGAGAATGCATAGTATTCTTAACTTAATACTGGAGTGCTATTTTATTATTTTGTAACATTTGTTCTGAATGTTTGTTGAATACCCTGTTCACGTCGAGTTTCTCCTGTGTGTGTGTGTGTGTGTGTGTGTGTGTGTGTGTGTGTGTGTGTGTGTGTGTGTGTGTGTGTGTGTGTGTGTGTCATGAATCAGACCTCTGTGGCTCTCTCCGATGGCCACCGGAGGGCACCCTCACCCGAGTATTGACTTTCCAGGACTACATTTCCCATGCACCCCGTACAGAGACTAATCACCTGCACAGGTGTTTTCCATTATCTGCTCTACTTAAGCAGCATTCACACGCACACACACTGTGAGGTCTGATATTCCTGCCACTGTTGTTTGAACACTGCCTGTTTGACCCTGTTCTTGATTATTAAAGATATTCTGCAAATGGATCCACATGCTTCTGACCCCTCATTACAGTGTGTGTGTGTGTGTGTCTTTAACTTTAACTGTTAATGAGTCTGAGATGTTTGGTGTAAACGAACTGTAGAGTTTGTTCTCTGCTCTTTTACACTCTTGTACAGCTGTAGTTCTCTGCTCTTCATATTCAAGTGGTTTTACTGTCTTCTATGAATGTGTGTCTTATGCTGAACCTGTCAAAGTATATTGAAATAAGAGCTTTCTAGTGTGTTTGGTGTTGTGGTGTGTGTGATTTGCACTGACTCAAGTGGTTGTTAAACTCATGCTTCGAGATTCTTCATGATCTTCATCATCTCCTGGATCCAGGGTTCCCACGGGTCCTTGAAATCCTTGAAAGTTTGTGAATCTGAAAAAAAGGTCAAGGCTCTGGAAAGGTTTTGCAAATAAACACACAGATACAGGGCCTTGAAAGTGCTTGAATTTATTTAATTTCATATTATTCCCTCTGTTCCGCTAATGTGTTATTTCGCCAACACTTCATGGCCTATGCAAGTTTCAAGATATTTGGCTCACCAAAGAAGATTGCAAAGAATGACTTGCCAGAGATCCAATTACAACAAATAGAATATCAGATCTCTGTCATATGGCCAAAAATAAATGCAAAAAAAGCTTTTTTGCATAGTTGTGTTTGACACATGAAAACTGTAACAATATATCTTACAAGGTAACACGATGTAACCTTGCTCTCACTTGAAATGTTCCCACATTAAGTCCCTGAATGTGAGGGTATTGGACCTGGAAAGTCCTTACCAAGGCGTGGGAACCCTGTGGAACAGTTCAGTCCTGCTTCTGCCACACGAGTGTGTCTGTAAAACCCCTTCAGTTCTCGTACGGTCCCTGGCTTTATGAGCCCCAGTTCCCCTCGGACTGTTTCTGCATCACTAAAGTTCTGTTATACCCTAGGGCGCTGTAAAGGGGGGGGGGGGGGGGGGGGGGGGGGGGTAAACTATGACGATTCTCGGGGCCCATGACTAAGAGGGGGCCCAGAGAAGCCCCCAATAAAATTGTGGTGCTAAAAAAATATTTGATAGTAAAAATTATTCACTTTAAATTATTCTATTTGCTGTTTCCTGGTGTCAAAAAATGTATTTGTTTAGGAAACACAAACGTCCGTGGGCCCCTCCCCCCCTCTCGATTATCATAAAATGGTTCAGTCCGCCCAAATTGTATCCAGGCAACACAAACAGCTTGATTTCACTTATAGCGCCGGTGTGATGAAGTATCATAGAACCGAACGGTTCGTTGGACCATTTTTCCTGCCGACCAAAATTTCATTATTTCAAATTAAGGCGCGTTGCGCGTGGCAAGCGCGCTCATAATGTAAGAGACGCCGGCTCGACCACAACATTGTCCAACATCAAATGTGCAAACGTAATGTAAGCGGAACGAAACTGCTCGTTATTGTGTGGTTGAAGGACCGTTTATCAGTTTGGACCAGTGCAGCGCGAGCGATCTTGATCAAGCGACACTATTACACAGCGGTAATAAGAGATCCAGTAAATAAATCATTTGAATTCGCCACAGAAGTAATAACATCGCTGTGAGATCTAGTGAGAAACATTCACATTATCAAACAGCGCGTGGAAGCCAGGAAGAAACATCGTGCCATGAATGAACTATCTAGCTTTCACAGATCTGCAAAATTCACCATGGATTTACTGTAGTAACACTAACTGCAACCATGGAAGTTTGGCAGGAATAGTAGGCTATAATGGCTTCAAGTAACATTACGTCGGTTTCATTTTGACATTATGAATACAATTGCTGCCCTCAAATGTTAATCTGAACTAAAAATAGACCTTTGTTTATAACTACTACAATATTAGGTTACATTTATTTTTTTTCCAAGGAGCTGTTTTGTTTATCCTCCTAAGAAGAGTCTATTAAAGCTCCATCATTGGTCAAAGTGTATTAGTTTTAATAAATAAAATAATAATAATAATAATAAAAAAATTCTCTGGCATTTATTTCTTTTTGCTGTATCGAAAACGTACCAAACCGTGACACAAGTGTATCGTATTGAACCGAACCGTGAATTTTGTGAACCGTTACACCCCTACTATCTATATCTCTCTTACCTATCTGTCTACCCCTCTGAAGCAATGGCTGAAGCAATTTGAATGCTGAGAAACTTTACTAAGACGATTTGAAAAGTTAGTTTATCTGTTTATTGGTATGAATGTTTGATATTTACCAAAAACATCACTTTGCAGTGTGTTGTTGAATGAGTTTTTTTATAATAAATGTATTTTTAATTAAAACATTTGTTAGTAATAGTCATAATTGGAATTTGATCTGGTGTTTTACGACTGCATAATGGGTGCGATGTAGGTCTTAATTTTCATTAAAGTGGTCTTAAAAAGGTCTTAAAAAAGTCTTAAATTTGGGGTGATCAAACCTGGGGAAACCCTGGAAAGAGGCAAAGGGTCGACAGTATGTTACCCAATATTTCACACGAAAAGGTGGGTTTGTAAGTAGGCCTAAATTGTTAGTGGACCGCCCGTGACAATGATCGTAGCCTACGGCACTTTTCTGTGCATACGTACGCTTTGTACATGAGGCTCCAGGTCTCTACGGTAGCATTTTTCGACAAGTTAGCACGTTTCGATAGAGCAGGGTGCAGCGGGTGCACGGCTTTGCCTCACATACATACAAATATAAATATATGTGAATACACTATATGACACATGTACAGCTATGCACAGTATATACATTATACAGTACTGAAGTAGTGCAGTATTACAGAGGACAAATTACGGGTGTGGACATGGGATGGAGTTCAATTGTCTGATTGACTTAAATATATGAGAATGATAGTCAAAATACCATAAACCATGATTTTATGTAAATTAATATGAAAAAAGTCTCAGCTGTGTTGGGGGCCCTGTCAAGATTCTTTTCATGGGGCCCAAAATCCTTAGCAGCGCCCCTGTGTGTGTGTGTGTGTGTGTGTGTGTGTGTGTGTGTGTGTGTGTGTGTGTGTGTGTGTGTGTGTGTGTGTGTGTGTGTGTGTGTGTGTGTGTGTGTGTGTGTGTGTGTGTGTGTGTGTTGTATTTTACATAAAATCCAATGGTTGTGTGATGTTTCTTTCTGTCAAGCCATGTTAATAAAAAATAAATTAGTTATGTTTTCTGCATCATTTATGTTTGTTTTGAGTTAAGTGATGGTCAACTTTTAAAGTAATGGATCCATAATAAATGTTTTATTGGGCTAAATATTTCACACTTTAGATTAAGTCACACAAAAGTCAAGGCAAGACAAGACAAGTTTATTAATATAACACCCTTCATACACAATGGTAATTCAACATGCTTTACATAAAAAGGGTTTACAACAAATAATGTAATAAGAATAAGAAATAAGAAAAACAAAGAATAATACACTGATTAAAATTGATTTCAAATGTAATTAAAGGAATAAAAAGAGGACACATAATGTGCTTTAATCCTACCATTATTAGGCTATACATTATTCCATGTAAAGTGTTTCTATAGACACTAATCAAGCCTTAAATTTGCATCAATTCCCTTTAAACATGAACATTTATTTACCGTGATTTAATGACTTCTTAATGTTTCGATGAATATTAACAACTCCTTTAATACATGGTTTAAAATACATCAGATACAAGTTCTTAACAAAGGATGAAAACCCATTATCTAAGTCTTTACATATGAGATAATTAAAAAGTAATTTGTTAATTATAGTACAATGAATGAAGAACTCACTATTTGTATATAGTCTGTTAATGTGTTAGCGATACTATTAATAAACTATGAATTAACTAACATTTGCAAATTATTTATAATAAGTTTATTAATGTTTAAGTGTTGTCTTGGAAGGGTGTAAGGGCCGTTCACACCAAGAACAATAACTATAACTATATCAGCGTCTACACCAGCGGGCGATATCGTTCTGTTTATTATAAGCTTTTTTTTTTTTTTTTTTTTTTTTTTTTTTTTTTTTTGTTGTAAAGCAGGTTATGTTTGGTGTTCTTTTTTTTTTTTTTTTTTTTTAATAAGATATAGAGAAACAAAAGTCAACAAATATTACACTAACAACATGATAACATGAAACGGAACATACACCAGAGGAGAGAAGAATAAAGAAATAAAAAAATAATAAAAAATTGGACAAAAATTACAATAATGAGGATACAAGAAAAGATAAGCAATTAAATAAAGGAGATACAAACAATTAGAGCTGTTTATTATAAGCTTGTCTGTCTCTTTAAATGCTCGAGCTCGTCACAGCACGCTGGATTCTGATTGGCTGCCAGTGTTTATCGTTTATGAGCTGATAAAATCGCTCTGAAAGTGATTACATTGATATTGTTTCTCTATATCGTTATTATAGTTGTGGTGTGAACTCTCATATTCTTTAATATTGAGAACTATTTTTGTGAACAGGCCTTAAGACACAAATTAATGAATTAAAAAACGTATGATAATTAAAATGATTAATATAATTATATAGTGCAGATTATTAATAGTAGATTAGTAATTATGCCGGATACAGGTTAAACCCATACGTTTTATAAAGAAAGCAAATGAAAAATAATCGTGAATTTAATTGAACTGGAAATAGAAAAGTCAAAGTTTTTTTTTCTACTGAAATATTTCATGTTTGTTTAAATGCAAACCAACATTTTTCCCCATAATGTTACAGCTGGAACCGGCATAGCACAATAGTTGTTATGTAATTTGTTATTTATCTTCATGTTGTGGTTGAAACATGTCAGTGGTGAATATTATGGGATAGAAAGACCTGAACTGTCACTTCTTTTATATAAGTTATTTTAAACATGAGAAAAATGGGCTGGTCTCATGCATTAAACTGCTCCGGGTCGCTCTCCTACCCTGTGTTTGTTGTGTCAAATAATGAACTAAATGCTCTGAATAAGTCAGTGTTCATGTCCTGCTGATCTATTCTCACAGTCATAAACATTCCATCACTTGTGTAGGCGTACTGTCTTTGCCACTCTTCTGGCCTTTGTTTAAGGCTCAAACAAGCCGCCAGGTGCAGAGTAGCTGTTCTATCATGCGGCAGTATAAATGACGTGAGTAAAAATATGAACATGTACAGGGGGATCTCTCCGAATGCATTTACCTGATGTTGTGGGACAAAATATGGAATAATAACACGGTTGTTTATTTCCAAGCGTCTGTTCTGCCATAACTGCTGAAAATGGGCCCATGCTTCATCTGCAGGGGTCACTGGGGATAGAAGGATCTCTGGGATGTTGTCGAGAGATTCTTGAGATGTTTTCATGCTGTTCCAGTGATTTGGCAAAGGGATCGGCTCACAGTGAGCAATATTGAAAAACGCTCTGTCTGCCTCTTGAATGGTCTCCCGAGCAATTGCAAATGCAGTTTTGGCATCAATTCTGCAGTTCCACGGAGAGTAGAGAATGGTGTCTGTGATGTTATCTGTGGGCACCAGAACACCTGCTGGCATAAACTGGTCGACAATACCGCCATGAGCCACAATCACAATGTGTATGTGACCTCCGCTAGACATACTCAAATGCTCAGGAATGAGCTCAAACCTCTTCAAGAAAAATCGTAGAAGATTCACAAATGCAATCTGATGAGTTAATCCCTGAAGCCAGGAGAGAACTGTGCTGTCTCTACATGTTCCCATGATATAATCAATTACACTCTGTCCATTTACAGTCATGCTGAGAGAATATTCCCCCAAGTCCTTGATGAGGCTCTTGAACAATTTCTGGATGATTTCCCTGTAATGAGAAAAGTTGTCATTCAGTCAGTCAGTTTCCTTCAGACCTTCATTATTGTTTGCGTTTTCAATATTGCAGTAATGTACAATCTCAGACAAATACATATTGACATTTTGACTTTGGCCAAGACAGATAAATTAGTATAAATTTAGTATACAATTTTATAAATGTGTAGAAAATTAAATATCATACTGCACTGCATCCAGCTGTTCCTTTAGCTTTTGTCGGCCTTCCAGTATTTTCCTGACTGAATCCCGTAGGAACTCGCTGGCCTCCGTGATCCCACTTCTGTTTGCTATTTCTTCACTCTTCATAATCAGGTCGTACAGAGATATGCCTAAACCAGTCGCACCCTGTACATAGAAAGTCACAATCACAAAATCACTGTCTAACATATAAAGGCAATGCAGTGAATATTTCATGTTGTTCTCTTGAATAGTCACAGCAAGCGAATTTCAAAGTCGCAATTTTCTTCAAATGGGATGCTTGAGAACAGAAAGCTGATACCTCTGATCCTGCTTTAGCAGCTTTAATGCCAATTCGTCCAATGTTCTTCATCATTTCTGTGGCCGACACCTTCAGGCCTCTCGTGATCTCAGGGAAATGATCGAGTCCCAGAGCTTTGCAAATAAAGTGTGTGTCCTCGACTGGAGCCAGTCCACCTGGTGTCATGTGACTTCTGGCCAGAGCCCACATAAGTAGAGTGGTGACCTCACAGTTCAGCTCATCAGCATGAGCCCCGAGCAGCGCTTCTCCACACCTGTCCTTCAGATCTCGCAGTTGCTTCTGAATGTTTGTGCCAATCTTCTCATCTTCCTTAAATAATTCAGAAGCTTTATTAAAGGTACTGACACCTTCCTTTTCCGCTGTGGAATCGCTGGTCACATATTTGATGAAAGAGAAAAATGCTGCTCCTGCAGATATTGAGAGAACAGATGTGGCTCCGACCCCCTGAGTGGTGTTGCTCCGCTGATGATCTTCCAGCTCTTGCGCCAGTTCCAGCAGCTTTCCTGCACATTCCTTTCGGTTCTCCAGCCAGCGGAAGAGCGAATCACATAAAGTATCTGCTTCCTCCATGATTAGAGCAGGAACTGTGAAGAGAGAAAATTACATTTATTTCTCAAAAATAATACATTGTTAATTACAGTAACAATGAATGAAGAACGTCTAGGTTACTAATGTAACCTCTGTTCCCTGAAGGAGGGAACGGGATTGTTACGTCAGACGTGAACTGATGAATTCTGGTCTAGGCTGAGAGCCCAATCATCTTTGAGTGTAAACTAAACGAGCCAATGGACATTGCCATGCGAGCTCTTCATCGTGCACCCGCCCCAAAAAAAGAGTGTATATAAGGAAGCGCGCTTGGATCAGCAATTGTGGGAATGTTTTCCATTTTAATAGATTTTTTCTTCTTACCCCATTGGCAGATCTTTTTTCTTGTTTTAAGCAAAAACCCACTTACATTTTTTTTATCAGGAAACAACAGAATTTCTTATGCTATTTTACTCATCTAGTAAATGCATCTTGATTTAAGAATATTTATATATTTGGACTGGAAACAAGACAGAAATACTAAGTAAGAAAAGCATGTTTTGCAGTGTAGGAAACGAGCTCTTTATGTGCTGAAGGGGAAATGGCCACAGCACACACTGATAAACCAGATAAAGATAAAGTCTGCAGTGTTCAGCTGCTCTTTAAGCTGAACTGCAGTAAAGTGTAGGAAATGCTCTTTAACAGCGACCACCGCTGACGCGCCGTCACACCAACACTTTTTTTTGTGATTGTTTTTTTCTTTTATTTGAAATAATAACATTACAAATGTTGGATGACAGCATGAATACCAATGAAAGAAAAAGACACAAAACACACAAAGGACACAAGGAAGGGTAACTTAAAGGGAACATACAAATAAACCCCAGCAGCCAATTACAGCACAGAATAATGCATCATCAATTTAAAACAATTCTTTTAGAGCTTGGGCTGTACTACTCCAATAAGTGACCGTTTGTATTCTAGCCCCATTAATCCTTGCAATGCTGCGTTCTAAACAAGCAATATAATGAAAAGACAGCAGCCAGAATCTTCTAAGATCCATGTCAGGAGTGAACCATTGCTGTATAATTGTTTTTTTTAGCAGCAGTGAAACCAGACATTAGCAATCTTCTCTGAACTAACGTAAAGTTGTATGAGGAATCATCATTCAACAACATAAGACAGGGGTCAAGGTCAAACTGCAACTTTGTGATATGTTTTAGTACTTGAACTACATGTTTCCAAAAATTGGATATAACTGAACAGTCCCAAAACATATGCAAAAAAAGTACCTTTAGAGTTATTGTTAAACAGACTGCAATTAGGATTTAATGAGAGTTTCATCAAGTATCGCTTGTATGGGGTACAATACATTTTGTGTACAGTTTTGAAATGAATAAGAATGTGCGAGGGGTTTTTGGAGGTAAGACAGAGATTTGACCAAACTGTATTCCAGTCAGGACTATAGCCCAACCATGAGAGTTCTCTCTCCCACACAGCTAATACCTTCAGGGTCTTATATGAACATTCAAGTAGTTGTTTATAAATCAAGGAGACTGTGGCCTGAATTTTCCCAGTATTTTTGAACCACTTTAACAATGGGTGATCATCTAGGCTAGAATTCCAAGGTACCCCGTATGCTTTCATGGCAGACCTCAACTTCAAGTACATAAAAAAGGAGGTACCTGGCAAAGAATAATCCGCTTGAATGTCTTGGAATGCGCGCAATCCACTGCCATTGAATATATCACCAAATGTGAACACACCTTTTAAGGACCAGGAAGGGTAAATGAAAGGTTGATTACCAGATAATAGGCGGGCATTGTTCCAGAGAGGAGACTGACGTGAGATTTTATTAGCATGACCTGTAATCTTTTCTGCATTGAACCAAGCTTTTAAAGTAACTGAAATAATATTTCCGAACTTCTGATGTAAACTTCTTGAGCCTACACCAGTAAAAGGCAGATCTTGAAGTCTATGGGGAAGAACACGGTCAGACTCAATGCTTCTCCAGGGTACTTTGGAGTGAGTGTCCACCCAGACACGCATGGCCCTAATTTGGAAAGCAGTAGAGCATTAAATTAGGAAGTGCAAGACCGCCATGCAGTTTTGCACGCTGTAATATTGAAAGACTGACTCTAGGACGCTTACCACCCCAGATGAATTTAGAGATTAATGAATTAATTTCTTTGAAAAATTTTGGGGGAGGAAAACACGGGAGCATGAAAAATAAAAAGTTAACTCTGGGTAAAATGTTCATTTTAACCGTGCTAATTCTAGCTTGCATTGACATTTTTACGTTGTCCCACCTCTGTATGTCCTGCTTAATTTTCTGACTGATTTCAGAAAAATTTGTCTGAGCAATCCTAGACAAAGAATCAGCAATTTTAATACCAAGATAGGTGCATGAATTAGCAAAGACAAGGCCACTAGGTAGAGATGCTGCTTTAGTAATGCTATTAAGTGCCATTAAGGATTACTTATCCCAATTTATTTTATAACCAGACATAGTGCTAAAGGAGTTGAACAAATGCAAAACTTCTGGTAGAGAGGTATTTAAGTCTGAAAGATAAAGCATAATGTCATCGGCATATAATGAGATGTGGTGGTGTGAGTTGTTAATAGTTATAGGTGTTATTGTTTGGTTTTGTCTAAGAGCTTGTGCGAGAGGTTCTAGTGAGAGTGCAAATAAGATTGGTGACAAGGGACAACCTTGCCGACAACCTCTTCGAAGTAAGAAAGGTTGTGACTGACAGAAACCTGTTGATATGGAAGCAGAAGGACATTTATATATCCTTAATTATAATATTTAGGAACTTGGAGCCAAATCCAAAACGCTCCAGAACAGCCCACAGATAATCCCATTCAAGCCTATCAAATGCTTTGAGAGCGTCCAAAGAAAAAATGGCAGAAGTAGCATTGGTGGTCTGAGCGTATCAATAATGTGTAATAGTCGGCGCATGTTATCCGATGCTAAACGGCCCTTCAAGAAGCCAGTCTGGTCATAAAGAATCAGATTGTCCATATATGGTTCCAATCTTAAAACCAATGCCTTGGCTAGGATCTTGACGTCGGCTGATATCAGAGATATTGGACAATAACTAGAACAACTTAGTGGATCTTTGTCTTTTTTTAAGCAACAGGGTAATGATGGCAACATTTTGATCTCTATGAAGTGTGCCATGATCAATGGCATAATTCATGGACTTCAGAATTAGGGGGCCCACAATATCCCAGATAGCTAGATAGAACTCCGGAGGAATTCAATCAGGGCTGGGAGATTTACCTTTCTGCAACAATTTAGCTGCATTGTGGAGTTCCTCCAGTGTTAGAGGAGCATCCAGTGATTCTTGAGCAGATATTGGTAAAGTGGGAAGATTCAGGCATGGGCGTAGGTTTAGGGGGGGACGCTAGGTACTAGTCCCAATCAATATTTTGAGATGACAAATTTGTCCCCACCAATATTCAGCAAGCTCCTTTGAACTGCTATTTGGATCGATTCCAACGGCCAAAACAACGACAGTACAAGAAACGCCGTAATTTGATTGGCGGCGGTGTATCTGACAGGCTACACGCGCGGGCCGGGACTACTTTTGTGCTTGCACTGGCAGCGAGCGGGTGGTGTGTGTGTGTGTGTGTGTGTGTGTGTGTGTGTGTGTGTGTGTGTGTGTGTGTGTGTGTGTGTGTGTGTGTGTGTGTGTGCGCGTGCGCGTGTCGACGACGCCGACGGTAAGTTACCAGGGCTGTCTCTCTGCCACATACAAAGGCCAGAGTAAAACATTTTAATATTCCGTTTTTTGCCACTTTTTGTACTTTGTAGATAGATCAGCTATGCCACCCAAGAAGAAGAAAGGGGACATACGAAGCTTTTTCATAAAGCAGAGTGTAAGTAGGCAAAATAACTAGCCACACAAATAAACTAGCAGTAGTAGTGACTGACCAGGCTTTCAAATGCAGATTCTACTGTGGAAAATAGTATTGGTGATCGTATGTGTTACCCAGGATGTTGTTACAGTTAAACCTAGCAGCAGCAATCTTTCAACTAAGGTTAAGAGTATTGATTAGACTGTGTTAGCAGCACAGCACTGATAGACTCATAGAAGTCGCGCTATCATGATAGAATGTTACGTTAGCAAGTCACTGAATGTTAATTAGCTGACCTTAACTTAGAATCTTGCAGTCAACATAAACAGTGGATCTGAGACATTTTTCGTTTCTACATTCTATTTATGTAATGTATGTAATGTATTTGTGAGTGAGTGTAGCCTAAGAATTTAATATTTAAGAATAGAATATATCAAAAGAATTTGATATAGAATAGTAGATACAATTTTAGTATTAATGGAATACTGTAATCATGGATAATAATAATAATAATAATAATAATAATAATAATAATAGATAATAATAATGGATTTGTTGTGTTGAATGCATACTATGATACGTGTGTATTTTATTCATTTGTTCATTATTTAATAATTTATGTTAATAAAACGTTTGGTTGTTCAGCATTACACAGTCTCAGGTTTTTATTTTTATTTTTTGAGAGTGCATTTTTGAGATTATACAGTTATACTAGCTCTTTAGGGACACTATACAGGATGGTGTATTGGGGTCAGGATACAATATAATGAGATGAAGTAGATTCACTTCTGTATTGTGATATTCTGTATTGCCAACAGTCTGAAATCGCCATTAAAGCACTGGTATCTTACAACAAAAGAATTCCAGGGGGAGGGGGAGGGGGGATGTCCCCACCAAAGCTGAGGCCAAACCTACGCCCTTGGATTCAGGTGACTGAGAAAATCACTACATTCTCCTCTGTCAAGGCAGACCTCAGAAGAATACAGCGTAGAGTAGAATGATCTAAACTCATCATTAACAGCCTTTGGGTCCGTAGTAATTTCACCAGAGTCAGTTTTAATAACATCAATGCTGGCTTTAGATTCGCACTCTTTAAGTTTCAGTGCAAGCAATCTGCTAGGCCTATCTGCATTAAAATAGTATTTTTGCTTTGTTCTATGAATGATAAACTCAGCTTTGGATATAGATAGAGAAGTATATTCTGCTTTCAATAAAAATAGCTCCTGATTAAGCTTATCGGAAAAAGCACAAGCCTGTTGACGATCTATTCTAGATCATTGATCTTTTTTTCTAGCTCCTCAAACCGTTTATTCCTAGAGGCCTTGACTTTGGCAGAATATGAAATGCAATTACCCCTTAAAAAGCATTTGTAACTTCCCACAACGTCTGTGGATTATGGCAGTGGGAATTAATTTCCAAAAAAATTATTAATTCTTGTTTAAGTTGATCTAGGAAGGAGATGTCGTATAATAATGTAGTATTAAAGCGCCATCTATTGACTTTAGAGACTTTAGCACCTATAGTGATAACCGGTGAATGATCCGAGATCAAAATGGGCAAAATATCAATAGTACTGATGTATTGGACTAGAGAAGGATCAACCAGAATATAATCGATCCTAGAGAACGACTTGTGACGGGCAGAATAGAATGTGTAAACTTTAGAATGACCATTTTTAATACGCCATGGGTCTACAACATTGAGCACTGCAATTAAGCTATTAAGAGGTACTGATGAGGGCGTTGTGACAGAGTCAGTGGAGGAGCGGTCTAACTCAGGGTGGACACAAGCATTGAAATCCGCGCCTAAAATAATCTTATAATCATTGAAATTAATCAAAGTTCCAGAAATATTATCTAAAAAATGTCTTTTTAACAATGTTTGAGGTATTATGTGTATGATGATGTGTGTTGTGTTGATCTCATTCCCATTACGAACTGCTCGTCCATTTTCTGAGGACCACAATGGAAATAAGCCTATGGCTTTTTTGTGTATTTTATCCTCGACAGTTTCTTTTTAAAGATGTGTATGAATTGGTCTTTTGGGCTTGATTGTACTTGTTTTAAATTCTATTGTCAAATAAATCAAATCAAATCAAATAAAAAAAATTCCTTGACCCAGTCTTTATTGACCCAGGACGTCAAGCACAATCCTCCCCCTCAAACTTTTATTCTTCTTTTTCTGAGAAAACAACAACTACAACAACAACAAAAACCCTGTTTGCATGCTAAAATTCAATTTAATTCATTCTTGAAATAATTTGAAAGAAAGGATTTTTTTTTAAACATTTTTTGTTACATTCTGTTATGAACACACACGGCAACATGGCATTTATTTATTCCGAAGTTACGCAGGTTTCATGTATTTCAGCATTGCGTCGCATTTGTCACGGGTGTGCAGGGATACACAGATGATTCAAGGTTTGCTATTTCATAATGATCGTAGATGCCGTTAATGGAGGTGTTGCGTTCTTTACCATTGTTGTATTGTCGGATGAGCTGACCAGAGTACGGGACTCGAGCACTAAAGGTTTTGCTTTTAATCTCAATCACACAAGATTGGTTGGGTGGAACCTCTATCTCCATACTCACTGAGTGCAGGACCTTAGTAAGATTCGATGTCGTTTCAGATTTCAAGCGACTATAGTCATATTTCAAAGTAAGTTTTCCACCTAAGTCAACTAATTTTGGAATCTTACCAGTGACTGATCCCTCTATCGCTCCTCCAAACGTATGCGTACGGCTCTTTAGGAAAGATCTTGTTTTGTCGCTGCCGTGATCCAGCTTCACCACATGTTTGGCTGACTTACAGTTCTTGTTGTGAGCTGTGAAATGTTTCAGCACTTCTTCCCTTTCTGAGCTTTTCTCTTCTTTGATTACATAATCATCAATTTTTAAACGCTGTTCTTTTATGTCATTGTTTAGGCAGAAAACTTCAGTTTGCATGTTGTTTTTCTTTTTGAAAAATTTTTTGGTCACCTGAAGGAGACCAGTGTCATCGTGAATAATATAGAATTTATTGCAAATCATTACTGGGTTAGATGGAATCTGGTCATTCTGTATTTCTTCCCATGTTTTCCACTCTAAAACTTCAAAGTTGTCTTTATTCACTAGAAATGTACGTTCTGCCGTATTGGCACCTTGGCTTGATATTTCTGAAGTTTTAATTATCTCTAACTTCACCTCATTACATTTCCCAGATCCAAGAACGTAAAAATGATTGTTGTTGGCATCAGAACCTTTAACTGCATCTTTAGGTGGAACTTTTGATGCAACAA
This sequence comes from Rutilus rutilus, assembly GCF_951802725.1. Taxonomy (NCBI): domain Eukaryota; kingdom Metazoa; phylum Chordata; class Actinopteri; order Cypriniformes; family Leuciscidae; genus Rutilus; species Rutilus rutilus. The sequence continues at coordinate 805,465 of NC_140219.1, read as the reverse complement.
ACTCCAGGTTAGTGTTTATGTCAAGAATGCTCTGGTCCTTATCTTTCCCAGCTGAAAACATGCTGAAAATGTTTTTTAGCTTTATTTCACGAGGATGAAGGTGATGAGGATGGTTAGAAGAGTCTGCAAGACAAATCCAAAAGAAACACACAAATCAAAGACTGATAACTTATGTTAATTATAATAATTTTAAATAAGTATAGCTTCACACATGAGGGGCCTTCGCACCGGAGGAACCATTTCATGATTCCTAGAACTATTGCTGGACGTTCCCGGATGTCAGCGTGTTCGCACCGCAGGAACTAGGAACGATTTTAGTTCCAGGAATTCCTTTTGGAGGAACTTATTTACTCCTACTTCAGAGTCGGTCTAAACCAGCTCTATAGGAATTATCCGTGTTCGCTGATTGGCCGAACGCACGTGAAACACCAGCACCCGCCGTTTTTAATAAAAGCTGTGTAAACACACAGATTACAGCCTATATATTTACTCCAGACACTAACTCTACGAAAATGGAAGACGTTGATAGATGAGCCTCTAAACCTTTACACTGAGGAGAAACCCACCGTGTCTTTGAGGAGACGAGAGGAACATGATCATGTGTCTCTGCTCAGCAACACTGACATCAAACACACACATACGCTAATAGCTCTTCATCGTCTCCTCTCTGTGTATGACAGTATCTAATGACGTATGAGACAGATCATACACTAATGAACAGGAGAATGCAAGCCGTCGTTCTCAGCGCCGTCAAAATAAGTCAACAAACGTGTCTTACGTCCCTTCTGAGTTCCTACTGGCGCTGTGAACGCAACCACGAAAACGTTCCTAAGGGAACCATTATTTCTCTGGGAACCTGGAACTATCTGGTGCGAAAGCCCCTATGGATTATAGTTTAGTTTAGGAGTTCTGCAGAATGTTGAACACAAGAACTGAAGGTGAACACACCAGAGATGTTAGAAAGATCCTCTGAGTTCCCCCCATCACACAGTGTGCAGATCTGTAGCAGAGCAAAGATGAAGACCACGCTGAAACCCATCATCAGCTTCAGCTCAGTGTCTGGGGAATATCACCAAACATCACGAGAAGAGGAGACCCACAACATGCTCATAATAAATATATAATAAATTCTACTTTATGGAACTAGTTTGCTTCACATTATATATAGTTTGAATCATTTATATCACAAATTTGAAAGGACATTCCTAATATAAAATGAGAAACGAGACACCATATTTGAAGTCACGTGAAATATTGTACATGTCTTACCTGTGGAGGATCTCCTGTAAATGTAGAGTTGAGGAGTGGTGGACATTAACATTGCTAATAACTCTTTCTCCACCAGCATTTTTGATTGTGAGTTTCACGGCCCCCAGAATATGTTGTTCTATGAATATCTGAACATGCAATATATCAAAAGAAAGAAGAGAGCCTCTGCTTTTAAACAAAAAGAATAATTTATATCACAAATTCGAAGAAACGAGACACCATATTTGAAGTCACATGTGAAATATTGTGCATGTCTTACCTGTGAAGGATCACCTGTGAATGAGTTGAGGAGACTAAAGCTCTTCAGTTCCCTGACCCTGTCCAGTGCACTCGTATATATATCACAGCCCTGATGCAAATACAGTCCAGACCGTTATCATACGTGGCCAGAATATACAGTTATTTCCATCTGTCAACACTGAAGACTTATATTTGCAAAACTCTTCACTCGTTCAGAGATATAGAAGTCTATTTGTACCAAACTGAGAATAATTTTTCATTACTTTCACACAAAACGCATTCATTGAGCACACTTGTGTCATTCATACTTCACCATCTGCAAAACTACATATTTGCAGCACATTTTACAAATGAACGCACTTTCAAAACTGATAAAAGCACATTTAAATCAGAATGATGGCAAACTCTGTGTTTCTGCAGGAATGATATTGAAATATAACATCTTAGAAGAATATTTACAATGGAATTAAAGGTGCATTAAGCAACTTTCTGAGTTTTTGCAGAACTATGCCACCTCTGGCGGCAAGCGAAACTGCAGCCAGAGGTGTGCACGCTCATGGACCACACGCACACGCACGCTTGCACGAGCACGAGCTGTTCATAACCAAAGGAGCATCAGCCGCAAATCTTTTGTTTACAATCATAATGTCTTCAGAGGTAATAAAGTTATAAATCTGCAAGTCATTTTAAATATGTGAAAGGAAAGGCAATTGAGTAAATTACACACTTATGTGTGAGGGAAAAACGGGGGTAGTAGAAAACTTCGTTTTTTATTTCCATCTATCTCCATGTTGAACTGTGTTATGTGTTTACTGTATCCACTTATGATTGTATTATTATGGAAACACGTTCATGAACAATATAAGTTGTTACTTTGTAAAAGCTCAAAGCTACACAGTCGGTCAAAAAAGTACACTCAATTGTCTCAAGGTAATAAACAATTAAATGGCACTATGACGTTACCATAAAAGCCAAACAGGCTAATCCGCCGAAGATTTGCGGGGGTTTAGCCTGTTTTATTGATCTGCTAAGTAGCATATTCCAATAGCAATACATCCTAATTAAGCAGTAATTTGCTCAAAATTTGTGTCTAATTATCTAACTTATATATCAGCCTTCCCTATGTTTACTCTCGTCTTACCCCGACGCCTGTCTGAGTCCAATTTGGCCCTTTTGGTTGCACTAGACAAAAGTTTTCTTTTTTTTATCTTACGTGGAGTTTGCGTTGGTGTTTGAAATGAACTACAAGCAGGTCTCTTACAATCCATCTTCTACGGAGAATGCCGGCGAATACACAAACCTGCCAGGCATAGCTATGTGAGCATGCCGTGAACGCGCATGACGTCACGCCCAGTCTAAAATTCCGGCCCGAATCCCTCTTATTTATTTTACTTTACAGGTTTATAGAGACAATCTCAGTGATCAGAGAAGGGCTCATTCAGCCCATCGGGCAATTGTTTAAGCATGTATGGGTTTGCACCTTTAAATAACAATTATTCCAAACACAACTACTGTAATAGCTTTTTCTAAACTCTTAGCACACAACACACCTACATCGCATTAACTATGTAGCCAAATAGATAATTTTCTGCCCAAAACCATATTTTGTTACAGTAATGTAACTTTTTTTAGATTTTGTTCAAATCAAATGGAATCAAAAACACAAAATCTAATAATTCTGTCTTCAGAAATAATGTAAAAGCAAATGTTTTTCCCCTCCAGTGTATGTCGTCACACCCAGGGAGATGTTCATATTAGGGATGAACCGATGCCACTTTTCCAGAACGAGACCGATACTTTCATTTTCAGTGCTTGTCGATACCGATACCTGGATTTTCTTGCATTTTTATTTTTTTTAAATGTCCAGAAGAGAAACCAAAACAATACTAATCCAATTATTTGGCTTAGCAGTTTTTTCATGCCCAGTTATGCCTGTTAAATTGTATTGTAGGAGCTACTGTTACCTTTACTGTTAATATTATTGTTCTATAATATTTTATCTTTAATGTAATAGCACAGTGAATATGTAGAGCTGCTCCAGGGCTCAACAATAGGGATTGTTTTCTACTGGCCTGGTTGTGATTAAAATTTTTAGATACCAGTGAAACATTACAATTTTCAGGTACAGAAATTGAATAAAGTAATCAAATGTTTAAAAAAACTGCATAGTCTTCACTGTGTAAAATAAATATAAATCATTATTAAAGTTACAAAAGTTATTCAGTCAAGAGCAGTGAGAGATTTTCTCTTTGTATTTTGTTGTTGGATGAACACTGAGGACAGAGACAGATGGTTATTAGGCTGCTGTCCCTTTAAGAGCTGCACGTCAGAGGCCTTTCTCAGGTCCCTAAATCTGGACCGATTCCGAATCACTTCTGACCCGAACCCGATGTGCATAAATAATTTTTTTAAAGAAAAACCCAACCCAAGACAGACCCAATAAAATTAGACGTGAATCCGACCTGACGGCACAGCCTCTAGAGCTCGACTGCACATATCCAACATAATATTCTTGAGATCTTGAGATTAGGGGAGTGAGGTTTACACACAGCTCTTACTGGCCTACATCTGCTACAACTACACACACTGTCGGGCCCTATACCGGTATCAGTGCATCCCTTCTTCATAAAGTTTATAATAAAGGCATCAATGAGGCAAAATTCAATAGATTTTTTTATTAGTTATTTATCATCCTTGTAAGGCATAGAAGATGACACAGTGAGCCACATCTAAACCAAATATCCTCCTGAGACCCAGAAAAAAAAAGTTTTTTGAATTTTCATGTCATCACATTGTTCAGAGCATAAGAAACAAATGGTAAAATAATAATAATAATAATACAAAAAAAAACATTTTTGAAAAATAATATTTTATGCATACGTTATGCTATGTCCTCTGTAGTGGACACCAGGACTAAGTTGTTTAAAAAATAAAATGACATGAAATGAAAAAACAATGGGATTTTTAAATCCAAATCCAATAAATTTTGGGCTTTCAGGATTTTTTTTTAACCAAAATTTGTACAAAGATGATTCTCAACTAAATGAAATTGATGCAATATGTGGGTAAAATGGCCATAAATGAATATTCCCATTCAATGCAATGTATCTATACACTGTATCTAATGTGCACATTAATGTGTTCTTGGAGCAACATTTAATGAAAAAAGAAGTGTAATAATTGGAGTAATAATTAGCAACATTTTAATAATAATATCTAATATTTTATAGGAATATTGATGTATAATTTATTCCCATATTCACTTGTTGTGTCTCCCAGAATGCCTGATAAACATGTAGTCCTGATGTTTCCCTGTTCTGGAACAGAAAGTATTTTTTTTATTTGAAACCCCATAACATTTTCCTGAGATTTTGGTTTATGAAATACAATTTGAAAAGTAGTCCGATTTAAATGATAATTACAATACATTATCATATTTCCTACATTTGATCACTAAATTAATGTCAGACATTTTTAAAGACCAAGGAGAAGTTGTTTTCATGGTAAACCTCCAAACATTCAGTATCTCTGAAAAGTCCTGATTGCTCTTTACAGGACACCCAGGTGTGACATGTATGATGTCAGAGAAATTCACTACAATATAATGTCCACTACAGTGGATAAAAGTCTATTCCTGGGTCCCAGAGGATATCGCAGGATTATTTTATAGGAGAGATGGACATAAGAGGCTATAAGATCTTTAAGATGTGTTTAGAGTCTTAAGATTCAGAAATATGTTTTGGAAATGTATTCTAGGTGTTCAAATCCTCTTTCACACACAGTTCATTCCAGTGTAGACATAAAGATGTTTTATCTCTGCCTCTCATTCATAAATGTTCTCAATAAACATGCAAAGTGATTCATTTTAATTCTACCTGCAATTGCGCTGCTGATTATAACACTGTAATTGCCGTTATCTTGGCACTGGTATAATGTTTAACAACTTGTCATTAAATTACCTAGCTGAGTTATATAGATGTTCAATATTCTCCTTGTACTGTGTTATCATGAGTGTGTTAAAACAAAACTGGTTCAACTGTCAGTAGGAGCTGATAAAGTATCTGGCAGTTTCATGGCTGACCTTGAAAGAACTGAAATAAAGATGATCAGACTTGCAGATCTCTCCTCTTGCCGTGAGCCAGTGTGACTGAACTCGATCCAGTAAACCCGCTGAGTAATGGCGTCTCCAGATGGGTCGTGTGTATTCCAGTTCACTTGCTGCTCATGTAGACTGTATTAAACTGCTAACCTGACTTAACTTGGTGTGTGCTTTAGGATATTATTGACTGATTCTGTCCGTCATTGTCCACAGAAATACACAACAAACTCCATGTTGTAGTGTGTGTGATATTCTTTAGTTAAGTTTTCACTCTGTTTGCTCTATTACCGTTTTCTTTAGTTCCCTAATTAGTTCAAGGTTTTTCCGCATATATGTGTTTGATCACAAATAAAACTGTTTAAACATGGTTTAAATAACTCATAGGAATGATACATGCGTCGTTGTACAAAGTCAATTGCGCTGGGTGTGAGATAGGGCCCAAAAAGTCAAATTCAGATCTAAGCCCTGAAGCGAGAGCAAACCTCAGCTGATACTGTAATAATATAATATTATTCTCTGCTGAACTGTTCCCCTTTACAGTGTGTTTCAGCAGCAGTGAGAAATGCAGACAATCAGAAGCTGTGGGCATTTAATATTACAGTGATTAAAGCTTATATCAGAAGAGCCCGTTTTTATTAATAATAAACAATAATATCACTGTATATATGTCTATATATGTGGTATATATATATATATATATGCCAAAATTCCATTTTATTTTTCTCCCAAATTTTGCTTCTTGTCTTTATTAGTTAATAGAAATTTAGCATCAAAATGATGGAATGAAATGATAATGGAACAATTTAATTACAACAAAACAGTGGATTTTTTGGTGACTTTAATTTGATGATCCTCTTTAGACATTCTGTTGACTATAAGAGTTGAGTATTAGTAGACTGAGAGGATTAGTTGACACAGACTCACAAAGTTACTCATAGTCAGTAGAGTATCTGCTGCATCAGAATAAAGTGTTTCACTGCAGCTCTGCTTCTGATGGAGTTCATATGTCCACGTCCCGATATAGTGAGACGGCAGACGCTGAAAACTGGCGTAACTGCGGTGCTCATTCACACTTGCTTGATCTTCATTAAATGTTAATATTATTGTTGTGTTTTGAGTGTGTGTGGGGGGGGGGGGGGGGGGGTAAGAAGAATGGTGAGACTTGCGAGAGAAAACTGTAACTTATTACTTATCTTTACCTCAGTGAAGTATGTGTTGTCAAGAGTAGCCTACCGATACTTTGTTCAAACGTTAAATAATGAAATTGTGCAAATGTGACGATACCAGTATATCTGCAGTAGCCTACTGGTTTTACTGAGTACAGATACACTTCATTAGATACACGCAGATACACCTCACATCAGATACACGCAGACACACTTCATTAGATACACACAGATGTACGGCTGCTTTCGAACGGTCCAGGTTTACAGCGTTTCTGTTTGCAGCGCTGAGCACTGTAGCCAATCACAGAGAAGCCTGTTGAGCACTGTAGCCAATCACAGAGAAGCCTGTTGAGCACTGTAGCCAATCACAGAGAAGCCTGTTGAGCACTGTAGCCAATCACAGAGAAGCCTGTTGAGCACTGTAGCCAATCACAGAGAAGACTGTTGAGCACTGTAGCCAATCACAGAGAAGTCTGTTGAGCACTGTAGCCAATCACAGAGAAGCCTGTTGAGCACTGTAGCCAATCACAGAGAAGCCTGTTGAGCACTGTAGCCAATCACAGAGAAGTCTGTTGAGCACTGTAGCCAATCACAGAGAAGCCTGTTGAGCACTGTAGCCAATCACAGAGAAGCCTGTTGAGCACTGTAGCCAATCACAGAGAAGTCTGTTGAGCACTGTAGCCAATCACAGAGAAGTCTGTTGAGCACTGTAGCCAATCACAGAGAAGCCTGCTGGGCGTATGAGTGAGAGACAAATCAGAATTACCGTCATTAAAAACTGAAGGCAACATTTTAATGTAGCTATTATTTAAATTTGTATTATTGCTGTTAACAGGGCTGCCGACTGAGACTGAGACTGAGACTCACACTCCCTCACGCCACACATCCATGTTCTCACACAGAGAAAAATCACAGTGCAAAGAGGACACTGACACAGACAGACAGAGCAGTTCACTTTTAACATGAAACTAATTCTCAGATTCTGTCAATTTTATTTCGAAATTCAATCAATAAATACCGTTTTGGCGTTTGTAAATGTGACGTGACAGATCGCTGTGCCTCAGTTCAAGCGGCATGTGAACCGATCATCTCTTATTCTTCATTAGTTTATTAGCCTAAATAAACACGAATGAACCATAGGTATGTTGAAAGATACCGTACAACTTATCAAAATGTATATCCACATATCCCTCATACATAATATAGAGCAATCAGTGTTCTTTAACCGCAGAAAGAGGTCAATAAAACATAACGTTACATTTACCTTTAATGACCATAGAAAAATTAGCCATAGAGAGGAGTATTTTGCTAAATATGTGCACTATATTGCATATAACATATTAATTATTTTTTACATATATTTTAAAAATATTATAACATTATTATATTATACAACAAGCATATTATATTAAATTTGAGTTGTTATTTTAACCTCTAATAATAATACCAGCTTACAGGGCTCTCGCTGTATGTTTACAGCAGTAGGTGGGATATTTTTTATACCTAGTACCTAATATTTATCCAAATTAATCGATATTGAATCAAGATCGGATTCAAATTACAATAATTTAATTGAGATCATGAAATTTGTGTCAAGCAATAATAAAAACAGTAGCCAATAAATAAAATAGTTAAGTAGGTAAAATTAGTCTGTTTTAAAAGTTCTTGCCATGTTATTGCAACTGGTACCGAGAACTGTGAGATTTGACTGGTATTGGCACCTTGACAGCACTAACTGTGAACTGTGTGACAGGTGACACCTTAAATTCCTGTAATCAGCCGGCTATATGTAACTGAATGAATACGCTATTTCAGAGGCAGTGTTTTTGTGAAAATTATAATAAGAATATATAGTTTGTTTTATTGCAGTAAATGCTATGGAGTGGCACGGACATCATCAATTATGTTTGTAGAAGAGTGTGTTTGTGTAGCTGAGGGTGAGCAGAAGGAAGGGGAAGGAGAAGATGAGGAAGATCCAGAGGAGGAGGAGGATGGAAAGAGCAGGAAAGATAAAGGTCGTCGTGATGAGCATCTGGCCAAGGAAAAGACAGAGCAGAATGCTTTAGCAGAAGACTGTTTGGCAGAAGACATCCAGGATTATGGCCTGCAACTATAAATAATGTTCAAAGAGACTTAATTGTTAGCAAACTGGCTTGTGCAGGTGCAACAACATTATCAGATGTGGAGCTCATAGATATGGAAGGCAAATCCTTTCCAAAATACCATCAGTATGCAAATGGCCGTGAACAAACCCAAAGAGATCGGCTGATGTACAGTAAGAGTTGTAAAGCAATTTACTGCATCCCATGCCTTCTGTTCTCCCATGAGCTGGCCAAGCCATCTACAATAGCAAAGATGGATTAAAGCTGGCCAATATTACATGGAGAAAAATGTACAAAACATGAGAAAAGCATCCCACATAAGCAGTGTTAGCTGAAATGGAAAAGTCTTGCACATCCCTTAACTGCAGCAACAGGTGTTGACAGTCTCCTCCAAACAGTGGCAACAAGAAGTAGAGAAAAATAAAGCACTTCTGGAGAGGCTTTTGGATGTGACCCTCATTTAGCCTGAAGGAATCTCACATTCAGGGGTAAAACATCAAATTTAGATGATGTCTCTAACGGCAACTTTCTTGGTACACTTGAGTTGCTATCACACTACGATCCCCTTTTACATGAGCACACACACAAAAACCCTCACAATTATCTCATTATCTAAGTGCTGAAACACAGAAGGAGTTCATTGAACTCTGTGGCAGAAGAGTCCTCAGAAATATCCTAGCAGAGAGAAGGGATGCTCTCTATTACTCATCACCAGATATATCACACAACAGAATGTGCTTATGCTGAGATGTGTGTATGAAGACAAAGATAATGGTTTGTGGAAGACTATTGAGAGGTTTATTAAGTTTGTAGACTTCCATAAAAAGACTGGCAGGGAAATCTCTGAGATGAAAAACAATGATATATCATTAGGAGACTGTAGAGGACAAGGGTATGGTAATGGAGGGGAGGGTGAAAGGTGTGCAAGCACACATTTTAAAAGTCAATCCACTTGCAACATTCTCCCCTGTGCATCCCATAGCCTCAGCCTGGTCGGTGTGCATGCAGCTGAGTCTACTCTGAGGTCTCGACATGTTTGGGCTCTATCAATCGGTTGTACAATTTTTTCAGTGCAAGTCCAGAGAGGTGGTCAATCTTGAAAGGAAACACAGGCTGCTCTCTACATGGACTGACACTCGATGGAGTTCGTGCGGTGACATCCCACTTGCCCTCTGTCATTGAGGCAATAAAGTCTGTCTTGACCACATGTAATTTAACCAATGAAGCCAGGTCTGAAGCACATGGGCTCAAGAAGTACTTCACAACGTTTGATTCTGTTGTCCTTCTCACTGTGTGGGTGAAGATACGACAGTGCTTTGAGTAAAGAAACATCGTCCATCAAGCCGGAGATATTTCTCTCGATATCGAGGCAGCAAATAACTCTTAAAAATAAAGGTGCCAGGAAGAACCATAAAGGGGGTTTCACTGAAAGGTTCCTTGAAGAACCTATTTTTTCTTAGTGCCATAAAGAACCTTTTTCTGTACTGCAAAGAGCCCTTCTCAATGTTCCTTTTATGTTACTATTGTAAGTTTAAATATATTTTCGGGCCGCCACAGTCTAGTTAACATAGGAAGAACAAATCTATTTGTGGCGGTCACTGTAGATGTTGTGGCAGGCCGCCACAAATAAATCAGTGTATGGGAAACATAAATTTACTCCAACAATGTGAGGTCACATGAGATTGATGGTGAAGAACCCTTTTATAATCTAAAGAACCTTTTGGCGCTACAAAGAACCTTTTGTGCAGTGGAAACGTTCCTTGGATGTTAAAGGTTCTTCATGGAACCATATACCTCAGCAAAGAACCTTTTAAGAACCTTTATTTTTAAGAGTATAGATGAAATGCAGGGCATCCGCAATAAATGGACCTCCTTGCTGGCTGAAGCCTCCCTATAGTTGCACAAGCATTGGAGATTCCCGTTCAGTTCCACAAGGCAGACAGACGGGAAAGAAAAAGAAAACACATGGCAGATGATGCAAGCGAAGACAGTGCAGAGACAGCTTTCAAACACGTTTTCTTCGTTGCACTTGAGCGCATCATTGGTGAACTGAGCACAAGGTTTCAGATCACAGCAGAAATATGTGAAGCGTTTGCTCCCGTTCTGAAGCTGACAGTACTGAGTGAAGCTCAGATAACTGAAGCAGGTCAAAGACTGATAAGAAGACCTGACTTCTGAATTTGAAAATGAAATCAGTATATTCTGCAACATTTCCAACTACTCTGGCCCCATTTGAGCTTCGTAATGCCGTCTTTAAGATGCAACTGCAGAGTATTTTTGGAGAAGTGTGCATTGCACTGAGGATTTTCTGCACTTTACCAGTAACTGTTGCAGAGGGTTGAGAACTACCTGAGATCAGCAATGTCTCAAGATAGGCTAAACAGCTTGGCACTTCTCTCCATCGAAAGCCAACTAGCTAATAAGTTGGACTTCAAAGATCTAAGTGTTGTGTATTAACATTTGTATTTGAGTTGACTTTTGATCTTGTTTGTTATTGGCTGTGAGAGCAACGATGTTTGTGATTGGCTGTGAGAGCTCCCAATAAAAAGGAGCGCGCCTTCAAGAGAAATGCAGTCTACCAGAGCACTGAAAGTGTATTGTTTGAGTTTCCTGACTGAAAGTCTTTTGGTTAATCAGCAAATAAAATAATCAAAATCAAGACTATTAGTCATCGTATTTCTTGCTCTAGTAAATACATGACAAGTTTGGCGACGAGGATGGGACTTTGATGTGTTGTATTTTGCAGCGGGTCACTCCCGCCGTGATTAGCTAAAAGAAAGAAGCAAGCATGGCGCTCTACAGTACAGACACGGGATTAACGTTCGACGAAACGTCGGAAACGTTTGAAAACTATGAAGAAAGGCTTTTGCAGTTTCTGGTGGCCAACAAGATTGAAGCTGACCGGGGGAGAGCGGTATTTTTGTCTGTGGTTGGTCCGAAAACTTTTGCACTGCTAAGAGATCTGATTGCACCGAGCAAGGTGAGCGAGACAGAATTCTCGGACTTATTGAAGGCATTAAGAGACTTTTATACACCTAAAAAGAATGTGTTGGCTGAAAGATTCACGTTCCGAAATCGTCGACAGCAAGTGGGAGAATCTTTTGGGGACTATATAGCTAGCTTAAAGGGGCTGGCCTGCACCTGCGAATTTGGCGCCAGCTTGGAGGAGCAGCTAAGAGATCAATTCGTGTGTGGCATAATTGACAAAGAACTGCGCCGAAAACTGTTAAATGCCGCAAGTGATGAAGGCCTGACATGGGCACGTATGCTGGAAATAACGAACAATTTTGAGTGTACAACCAGTGGAATGCAGTCTATGCAGAAGGGACTGCCCCCTTCGTATATGCGGACGGATCATCTAGGTCTGCGGGGAGTGAAGCAGCGTGAGTCCAGGGCGTTGCGGCCGGAGTCAAGGAGCATCAGCGGCCGAGAGTGCTACAGATGCCTGGGGAAAGGACATGGGCCGAGCGACTGCAAGTTCAAAGAGTTCCAGTGTCGGGGATGCGGAAAAGCTGGTCATCTGGAACGGGCCTGTAAGAATAAGCGGACTGATTTCAAATCAAAGGAGCAGCAACGGTCAACAGGAAAAATGACTGTGCGTTCTTTTCAATCGCGGAGCGGAGCGGATGTGAACTTCATGGACAGACGGGAAGATTCATTTTATGGAGCCGTGGCGTTGCCGTCGGATGTTGCCGAGGAACGAACTGATTTGAGACTGCACACAGTAACTACGGACGTATCTGGGTATGTGAAACCATACAAGGTGATGGTGAGATGTAACGGGGTTAAAATGTGTATGGAGGTAGACACTGGGGCCGCTGTGTCGGTCATTTCTGAGAGCTTGTACTGGTCAAAAAGGTAAAATTGCAACCGTGTAACTTGAACTTGCGAACATACACTGATCAACCCCTGGAATTGTTGGGAAAAATGAATGTCCAAGTTCAAAATGGGGCGCAAGATTTAAAACTAACTTTGTTAGTGTCGCGAGGAAAAGGGCCAGCTCTTATGGGTCGCGATTGGATCAGGGTGCTAAATTTGGATTGGTCTCGAGTGAATCACATACGCGATCCGGTTGAGAAAATCTGCGCAGACCACAAAGCTGTGTTTAGTTCCCAATTAGGTTGCGCGAACGGGGTAACCGCCAAATTGCGCGTTTCGCCTGAGGCAAAACCGAACTTTTGCAAAGCGAGGCCGGTGCCTTATGCACTACGGGAGGCCGTCGATAAGAAACTGAATGAACTAGAGCAACAAGGAGTCATTTCTCCGGTATTACACAGCGAGTGGGCCGCGCCCCTTGTCTGTATCCCAAAACAGGACGGCTCAGTTCGCATATGTGGCGATTATAAAGTGACGATCAATCCGTGGCTAGACATTGATCAGTACACCATACCCAAAACGCAGGATTTGTTCTCTACCCTAGCTGGGGGAAAACATTTCACAAAACTGGATTTGACGCAAGCGTACACTCAACTGAAAATGGATGAAGAAAGTAAGCCTTTCCTCACTGTTAATACGCAGCGGGGATTATACGTGTACAATCGTTTACCATACGGGGTCGCTAGTGCGCCGTCAATCTTCCAGCGTACCATGGATATGGTCTTGCAAGGATTAGAGGGTGTTGTGTGCTATCTTGATGATATTTTAATAACCGGAAGAGACACCAACGAGCATTTGAAAAATTTGAGTAATGTTTTGAAACGTCTAGAAGAACATGGGCTTAGGCTAAACAAAGAAAAATGTTCTTTTTTTCAGAATAGTGTAACGTACCTCGGACATGTCATCGATGCGGAAGGGTTGCACCTAATCCCGGAGAAAACGGAAGCCATCGACAAAGCCCCTGTGCCTAAAAATGTATCAGAGTTGAGATCATTTCTGGCCATGCTGAATTATTATGGTAAATTTATACCAAATCTGTCGAGTGAAATTAAGCCACTCACTGAGTTGCTTCACAAAGATGCTGACTGGAAATGGACAGAAAAATGTCAAAGTGCATTTGAATGCACAAAATCAAGGCTGTCTTCGGCACCGGTGCTGACACATTATGACCCTAAATTGCCGGTGATCCTAGCTTGTGATGCATCCCCATATGGGGTTGGGGCAGTAATTTCACACCAATTTCCAGACGGTACAGAAAAGCCCATTTCGTATGCCTCACGTACACTAACAAAGACTGAAGTTAACTATTCGCAGATTGAAAAAGAGGCTCTGAGTATTATTTTTGGGGTGACTAAATTTAATGACTACTTGTATGGGCGCAAATTCAGGCTATATACAGATCACAAACCGTTGGTCAAGATATTCGGACCGAAGACAGGCGTACCAACCTTGGCTGCAGCGAGATTACAGAGATGGTCACTGATTTTAGCTGCGTATCAGTATGACATCACATATAAACCCTCCCTGCAACACAGTAACGCTGACGCTTTGTCACGTTTACCTCTGACTGTTGAGAGTAATGAGAGTAAACTACGATTCCGAGTTTCCTTTTTGGATAGTGTTCCAATATCGGCACAAGAAATAGCAAAACAGACAAAATTGGACACAGTGTTACAGAAAGTGAAACATTTTACGCTAAATGGTTGGCCAAAACACGTCACAGAGGATACACTAAAGCCATATTTTTTGAGAAACACAGAACTGACTGTAGAATCTGAGTGTGTTCTTTGGGGTTTCCGTGTGATCGTGCCGGAAGTGTTAAGATCACAAATGCTGACAGAACTGCATCACAATCATCAGGGCATAGTGAAGATGAAGGCCCTAGCTCGAAGCCATTTTTGGTGGCCTAACCTTGATGCAGACATAGAAGTATTAGTGAGCACATGTCAAACATGCCAGACAGAAAGGAATCAGCCTGTTACAGCTCCTGTGCATAATTGGAGTTGGCCTAATAGGCCCTGGCAAAGAATTCACGTGGATTTTGCTCAAAAAGGGAAATATAACTTTCTGGTAGTAACAGATAGTTTCTCACGCTGGCCTGAAATTGCATTGATGACTAGTACCACTGCAGGAAAGACCATTGAGGTCTTAAGGGGTTACTTTGCTAATTGGGGCCTTCCTGATGAATTGATCTCTGATAATGGGCCGCAGTTTGTGGCGAGTGAATTTCAAACATTTTTGAAAAACAATGGGGTAAAACACATTCGGAGCCCGGCATAACATCCAGCCTCTAATGGCGCTGCAGAGAGGTTGGTGCAAAATTTTAAAAGGGCTTTGGAAAAGGGAAAGAATGACAACTTGTCTTTACAGCACTGTATCCACAATTTTCTTTTTTGTTACCGCAGCACCCCCCAATCTACTACAGGAAAAACCCCAGCAGAGTTATTCATAAAGCGAGAATTCAAAACCAGAATGTCCCTCTTGAAACCTAGTTTCACAGAGAGCATGCAGCAGAAGCAGGCAGCTCAGCAAGCTAAACTGTCTCATAGTAAAAATGTCAGACAGTTTTTGCCAAAACAACAAGTTTTGGTTCGAAACCACAAGGGAGGGGAAAGTGCCAAGTGGGTACCGGGAAGTGTGGTTAAGGTGCTAGGTCCTGTTACATATTTGGTAAAAGTATTTGGGAAATTGTACAAGAGACATGTAAACCAGCTCATCGGTTCGGAATTGCAACAACCAGAGTTAAATGATGAACCGTGTCAGAATGATGTAATTAACAAGGATGTGGTAAAAACAAGGCCTCATGGCATTGTGTCAGGACATGTAAGAGATGAGGATTCTAACAATTCTGTACAGGGAAAGCCGTTAGAATTAGGGGTTCCAGGAACCACTGTAACTCAGGAAGGGGCACTGAGACCTAAGAGGCAAGTAAAGCCCCCGATTCGATTGGATCTGTAATCAATTAATAAAAAAAAAATAAAAAAAAAGAGAGAGAGACCTAAACAAAACAAATGTTTTGTTTTATTTTTGTTTTGTTGTGTGGTTTGAAATGGTAAAATTCTGAGTTCCAGATTTCAGGGGAGGAGTGTTGTGTATTAACATTTGTATTTGAGTTGACTTTTGATCTTGTTTGTTATTGGCTGTGAGAGCAACGATGTTTGTGATTGGCTGTGAGAGCTCCCAATAAAAAGGAGCGCGCCTTCAAGAGAAATGCAGTCTACCAGAGCACTGAAAGTGTATTGTTTGAGTTTCCTGACTGAAAGTCTTTTGGTTAATCAGCAAATAAAATAATCAAAATCAAGACTATTAGTCATCGTATTTCTTGCTCTAGTAAATACATGACACTAAGAAGTGCCTTTCCTAACATGAAACCTCGCCAGTGGGCTTTGTAAATGAAATCTTGTAGGTGTCAAGGATCTAGCATAAGATTTTTTTGATTGCTTGATTCAAAGTATTTATGCAGGTCAGGATATATATATTTATTATGTTAGTATTATATGAATTTGTTGATATGTTAATGGTTTCTTTTTGACCCTCTGAATTTCACCTTGTGAAAATAAAAAAATAAGTTTTGAATAATCGTGAAAATAAAGCAGTGTTGGGCGTTTGTGGTGTTGTGAGGGCCCAGTCCTTGGTTCTGTGACCGGGGCCCAACATCTGGTGCTACGCTCCTGGATGTCATTTCCACTCACTGATGGCCAATCGCGTCCCGCTCTCTAGAACCGCTTTGGACTTGATCGAGACAGGTATGATGCATAATATAGATCTGTTATAAAGTGTTGAAATATAATAGATGAAGTCAAGATTTTGGTATCGGTGGATGACATGTTGCAATGCTGGATTGAGTCACTTAATGTGTTTGAATGTGGTTATTTTTGTGTATATTCTGAGTTTTGTGTTAATGAGCGGTTTATAAGTTTGAGTTGCCGCCCGCGCTGTGTTTGTGTGTGTGTGTGAGAGAGAGAGAGAGTGAGAGTGCGTGAGCGTGTGTGTGTGTTTGTGAGAGAGAGTGTGTGTGTGTGTGTGTGAGAGAGAGAGAGAGAGTGTGAGAGAGTGTGAGAATGCGTGAGCGTGTGTGAGCGTGTGTGTGTTTGTGAGAGAGAGAGAGAGTGTGTGTGTGTGTGTGTGTGTGTGTGTGTGTGTGTGTGTGTGTGTGTGTGTGTGTGTGTGTGTGTGTGTGAGAGAGAGAGAGAGAGTGAGAGAGTGTGAGAGTGCGTGAGCGTGTGTGAGCGTGTGTGTGTTTGTGAGAGAGAGAGAGTGAGAGTGCGTGAGCGTGTGTGTGTTTGTGAGAGAGAGTGTGTGTGTGTGTGTGAGAGAGAGAGAGAGAGTGTGAGAGTGCGTGAGCGTGTGTGTGTTTGTGAGAGAGAGTGTGTGTGTGTGTGAGAGAGAGAGAGAGTGAGAGTGCGTGAGCGTGTGTGTTTGTGAGAGAGAGTGTGTGTGTGTGTGTGTGTGAGAGAGAGAGAGAGAGAGAGTGTGTGTGTGTGTGTGTGTGTGTGTGTGTGTGTGTGTGTGTGTGTGTGTGTGTGTGTGAGAGAGAGAGAGAGTGTGTATGGCGGCAAATCAATGCCAATAATAAACGAGCGCACAACTGATGCGGGCGCGCGCGGTAAATGACATACGCGAGAGGATAACAGATCTACACGCGAAGAAACGGGAACTCGCGAGCTCATTCAAACCCTGCGCGCGCGCATGACATCATCTCTGCACGCAATACAAGCCCTCGCGTGCGCGCATGATCATTCCCCACGCGCTCGCGCTTGATCTGCTCTCGCCTGCTGCTTTTGCTCGCTCGAACACTTTTATTTTTGGCAGTCGAGGGGCGGGACTTACTGTTTTAATAACCTCAAATGTCATTGGTTACTTTTCCCCTTTTCCAGAAGTCAGTTGCGATTGGACGCCTGTCCAATGACTCGTAATTCACTTGACTTGAGACATGAGACATCACTTCATTTGTTTTATTTATTGTGTGTAATGTGATTTAATGCATTGTTAGATACTTTATTAACAGAAAGTCTTATTGCATTGTGTCGTTAAAAGATATTTAGGCTACAGACTATGATGCATTTCCATGGTTATTAGCATTGCAAATTGACCAAATCTTTTATAAATTTTTATATAAGTGGTTAATTATGTTTTCTATTAAATGCAAAAGGGGTTCTGGCTTCTCAAAGTTAAGATACAGTACACAGCATGAATTAGCTTACAAATGCCTTTTCAGAATTTGCTACAAAATATAGAGGAACAAAATTAAACCCAGCAAATTAGATATTAAAATATTATATAGTGATCTTAACCATCTAACTTTTTGTAAGCTAATAACCTAATAAGAGAAAGTACGAGGCAAGTACAGTACACCGTATAAATGATTACACCCCATCTGAACATAACATATCTTCAAAAAAAAAAAAAGCCCTAGATAAAGAAAAAATTCTGAATTTGTTGGGTTTCAGAGGGGTGTAATCATTTATGCTGTGTACTGTATCTTAACTTGAGAAGCCAGAATCCCTTTTACATTTAATAGAAAATATAATAAACCACTCAAAATGGACATAATAGTAATACACAGGATGATAACAAAAGCTTACACAACAACTCTTGAATATTGATAAACAAGTAATGTATCTTTCACCCAAAGCCCTTGTTATATTTGCAACTATTTAATGGTCACGTTTTACATTTCTGAGGTTCACAGAACTAATATAATTTTGGTTGGGTAAACGTAAATAGTGGTGAATGAGAGTATAGTGGTAATGTAGTGGTGATATACAGCAAATACAGGTGAAACTCGAAAAGTTAGAACATCGTGCAAAAGTTCAAAAATAGAAACAAATTCAAAATTAGAATATTGTGAAAAGGTTTTCATAAACTGTAAGCCATAATCATCAAAATTATAACAAATAAAGGCTTGAAATATCTCACTTTGCATGTAACAAGTCTATATATTAGTTTCACCTTGTAAGTTGAATTACTGAAATAAATAAACTTTTGCACATGAACTTATTCTAATTTTTCGAGTTTCACCTGTATGACTTTACATTCCCATTTTTCTCCAATTTATTTTAGATATTTTAATGCCAATATCACAAATCACAGTGTTATAAATATAAAATGTAAAAATGTATACAAATTTGGGTCAATTTGCAATGCTAATAACCATGGAAATGCATCATAGTCTGTAGCCTAAATATCTTTTAACGACACAATGCAATAAGACTTTCTGTTAATAAAGTATCTAACAATGCATTAAATCACATTACACACAATAAATAAAACAAATGAAGTGATGTCTCATGTCTCAAGTCAAGTGAATTACGAGTCATTGGACAGGCGTCCAATCGCAACTGACTTCTGGAAAAGGGGGAAAGTAACCAATGACATTTGAGGTTATTAAAACAGTAAGTCCCGCCCCTCGACTGCCAAAAATAAAAGTGTTCGAGCGAGCAAAAGCAGCAGGCGAGAGCAGATCAAGCGCGAGCGCGTGGGGAATGATCATGCGCGCACGCGAGGGCTTGTATTGCGTGCAGAGATGATGTCATGCGCGCGCGCAGGGTTTGAATGAGCTCGCGAGTTCCCGTTTCTTCGCGTGTAGATCTGTTATCCTCTCGCGTATGTCATTTACCGCGCGCGCCCGCATCAGTTGTGCGCTCGTTTATTATTGGCATTGATTTGCCGCCATAAGTGTGAGAGAGTGTGAGAGTGCGTGAGCGTGTGTGTGTTTGTGAGAGAGAGTGTGTGTGTGTGTGTGTGTGTGAGAGATAGGGTGACCACCCGTCCCGCGTAGCGCGTGCGCGCACAGCGTTTGAAGCCCAATTCATGCGTCCCGCAAATTGAGACCGTGTCACGCATAATCTATGCTTGCTAAAAAAAAACAGTTGGTCGCTCTATATCCTCGAGCCCCAAGCAGACAAACGAACATTACTTGACAGTTCAGCACGCTACTGTTGCCACACCCACCCCTCAGTTGAACTGCTGACTAGGTTGTCGTCAACTTTTTCGTTGTTGTCATGACAGCGCACGCACGTGCATACCAGACACAATGGGAAGGAACTTTTAGATGCGCGCTTTCCAATTCGAAAAATGGAGAAAGAGACTGAGTCTGAGAGGCACCGCCATCATCAATTAAAAAGAGAAGGTGTGGGTACAAGAAAGACTGGGAAAATGAATATTTGTGGCTGAAAGGTGTTGAGGGGGATACCGAGAGGGCTTTTTGTGACCTTTGCAAAACGTCCTTCTCAGTCGGACATGGAGGGGAATAGGCTACGATGTCAATCGTATTTTTTTTTAAATAAATTTGTTTTTTACTGTTCCTGTAGTGTTGAGCAACTACAATTCCTGTTAATCCTATAATTTTATATTATAATTTATTTAAAGTGAATAAATTGTAATGAAAAATAAATAAAATTAAATAGTAAATTGTAAGTGGAAGTGCATCTGTCAATTCATTGAATGTTCAAAATATTATGAATCTTTATTTAGAAAAAAAATACACAATGGTTGGCCTATTCATGAGCATACATCAGCAATTACACATGTTTAGGGGAATAGGGCATTATTAATATACCATGTAAGGTGGTATGTGCTAGAAATGGGTAAACCACTATCAGTGAGTCTGCCCGTGGGGTGGGGGCACCGCCGCGCCAGGCAGTGTCCCACATTGTCCCTCAGAAACATACCCCTTGTCCCCCCTTGGGCTTATTAGCAGGTGGTCACCCTAGTGAGAGAGAGAGAGAGAGAGTGTGAGAGAGTGTGAGAGTGCGTGAGCGTGTGTGTGTTTGTGAGAGAGAGTGTGTGTGTGTGTGTGTGAGAGAGAGAGTGTGAGAGAGTGTGAGAGTGCGTGAGCGTGTGTGTGTTTGTGAGAGAGAGTGTGTGTGTGTGTGAGAGAGAGAGTGTGAGAGAGTGTGAGAGTGCGTGAGCGTGTGTGTGTTTGTGAGAGAGAGAGAGAGAGAGTGTGAGAGAGTGTGAGAGTGCGTGAGCGTGTGTGTGTTTGTGAGAGAGAGTGTGTGTGTGTGTGAGAGAGAGAGTGTGAGAGTGCGTGAGCGTGTGTGTGTTTGTGAGAGAGTGTGTGTGTGTGTGAGAGAGAGAGAGAGAGAGTGTGAGAGTGCGTGAGCGTGTGTGTGTTTGTGAGAGAGAGAGAGAGTGTGTGTGTGTGTGTGTGTGTGTGTGTTGTATATTATACAAATTCCAATGGCTGTGTGATGTTTCTTTCTGTCAAGCCATTTTAATAATAAATAAATCAGTTATGTTTTATCGTTAATAAATGTTTTATTGGGCTAAATATTTCACACTTTAGATTAAGTCACACAAAAGTCAAGGCAAGACGAGTTTATTAATATAACACACTTCATACACAATGGTAATTCAACGTGCTTTACGTAAAAAGGGTTTACAACAAATAATGTAATAAGAATAAGAAATAAGAAAAACTAAGAATAAGACATTGATTACAATTGATTTCAAATGTAATTAAAGGAATAAAAAGAGGACATGATTATGATCTTTAAACCTACCGTTATTATTCATTATTCCATGTAAAGTGTTTCTATAGACACTAATCAAGCCTTAAATTTGCATCAATTCCCTTTATATAAGAGCATTTATTTACCGTGAGTTAATGACTTCTTAATGTTTTGATGAATATTAACAACTCATTTAATATATGGTTTAAAATACATCAGATTCAAGTTCTTAACAAAGGATGAAAACCCATTATCTAAGTCTTTACATATGAGCTAATTAAAAATTTGTTTATTACAGTAACAATGAATGAAGAACTCACTATTTGTGTATAGTCTGTTTATGTGTTAGCGATACTATTAATAATCTATGAATAAACTAATAGTTTGCAAATGATTTATAATTAGTTTGTTATTGTATAAGTGTTATCATGGAAGGGTGGAAGGGTCCGCTCACACCAAGAACAATAACTATAACTATATCAGCGTCTACACCAGCGGGCGATATCGCTCTGATTATTATAAGCTTGTCTGTCTCTTTAAATGCTCGAGCTCGTTACAGCACGATGGATTCTGATTGGCTGCCAATGTTTTTATCATTCATCAGATGATAAAATCGTTCTGAAAGTGATATTGCGATATTATCCAACGATATTGTTTCTCTATATCGTTATCGTTATAGTTGTGGTGTGAACTCTCATATTCTTTAATATTGAGAATGATTTTTATAAAGTTCTATATACTTTATAGTTATCATCCTTGGTGTGAACGGGCCTTAAGACACAAATTAATGGATAAAAAAAACGTATGATGATTAAAGTTATTAATATAATTACAGTATATAATGCAGATTTTTAATAGTAGATTAGTAATTATTGAAAAAATAAATGTGAATTTAATTGAATTGGAAATAGAAAAGTAAAAGTTTTTTTTTTTTTTTTTGGAAACCAAACATTTTTCCATAATGTTACAGTTGTAATTATCATAGCACAATACTCTGTATGTAATTTGTTATATATCTTCATGTTGCTGTTGAAACATGTCAGTGGTAAATATGATGGGATAGAAAGACCTGAACTGTCACTTCTTTAATATAAGTTCTTTTAAACATGAAAACAATGGTCTGGTCTTGGTCATTAAACTGCCCCGCTCCGGGTCGCTCTCCAGCCCTGTGTTTACTACACATCAGGACTGACCCAGAGGCCGTTCAGCTGATTTATCTACGGTTAGTGTCAAATAATGATCTAAAGGCTCTGTATAACACAGAGTCCACGTTCCTGTTACCCATGTTCACAGTCATAACCGTTCCATCACTTGTGTAGGCATACTGTGTTCGCCACTCTTCTGGCCTTAATGGACTTCTGCCACGGCCCAAACAAGCAGCCAGGTGCACAGTAGCTGTTTTATTAGACAGCATGAGTAAAAAAGATGTCACAAATATGAGCATGTACAGGGGGATCTCTCCGAATGCATTTACCTGATGTTGTGGGACAAGATATGGAATAATAACACGGTCTTCTCTTTCCATTCTATTCATCCAAAACTGGTGAAAAAGGGTCCATGCTTCTTCTTCAGGGGTCACAGGGGCTAGAAGGATCCCTGGGATGTTGTGGAGAGATCTTCGCATGCCATTCCAGTGATCTGGCAAAGGGTCCGGCTCACAGTAAACCATATTGTCAACCTCAGCCGGAGAGATGTAAAACTGTCTGTTTGTCACTCGAATGAAACCCGAATGAGCAATTGCATATGCAGAGTTGGAGTCAATTCTGCAGTTCCACGGAGAGTAGAGAATGGTGTCTCTGATGTTAGGTGCGGGCACCAGTCCTCCTGCTGGCATAAACTCATCGACAATTCTGCCATGAGCCACAAACACAATGTCGATGTGATCTCCGCCAGGCTTTGTCAAATCCTCAGGAATGTGACTCAACCTCTCCAGAAGAAATCGTACAAGATTCACAAATTCAATCTGATGAGTTAATCCCTGAAGCCAGGAGAGAACTGTGTTGTCTGTACATGTTCCCATGATATAGTCCATTATGTTCTGTCCATCTTCAGTCATGCTGAGAGAATATCCCCCCAAGTTCTGGATGATCCTCTTCAGTCTGAACAATTTTTGGATGATTTCACTGTAATGAGAAAAGCTGTACAGCGAGTAAGTTACCTTCAGACATTCATTATCGTTTGCGTTTTTAATATTGCAGCACTGTACAACCTCTTTTTTATATGATTCACACTTTTTATTTTCTCTTTCGGATTGACAAAACAGTACATTTATTCTCCAAACATAATTGTATCCTCCCAAATTACCCACCCATATACCCCGCCCATATACCCCACCCATATACCCCGCCCATATAGTGTCAGTACAGTTGCATGAAGATTGCTACAATACATCTGCAAGAAAAGAAAAAAAGAAAAAACACAGCAAATATATATAAATAATACAAATACATAAATAAATGTGCAAAAAATAATACTTAAATTAAAATAGCTATGTCAAAGAGTTATTCACCGTATACATTAAAGCAACTCTTATATTGTGTCTCCCCATCATCATCTTATACCCGCAATAAATGTCAGATATCTGCCCTACTTTATCCTTTAGACCTCATTTTTATCAAGTAATCTGTATGCTGTTCCTTCATAAGCGCAAACTTTGCCCAATTCTGTAACTCATTCTTGAAAAGATGGCAGCCGCCAGCTTCTCATTATAATTTGTCTCCCAATCATAATACTTATTTGAATCCATTCAGTTGTCTCTACATCCGGGCTTAAAAAGATGGGTCTCCAAGGACATATAAACCTGGACAAAATGGAAAGCAACGCTCTGACACCTCTTTGAATATAGTTATGGACCTTAGACCAAAATTCTTGTATTTTAGAACGGGACCACAGAGCTTGTATCAGGTCTCCGTCCTCTCTCTCACATCGCCAGCATTCGGCCGAGTCCTTCAGGCCAAGCCTAAATAACCTGATCGGGGTCCAATAAAAACGATTCAGTATTTTAAACTGTATAAGTCATACTCCCAAATTCCTCGACATTACTTTACAATTTTTGCATATTTTGGTCCAATCCTCATCACTAATTGAGACATTCAAATCCTTGCTCCAGACTATATTAGTAGCAGAATGGAAACTATAACCTACTTTCTCCATGATCCATCTAAAATATACTGATGCCTCATGTCCTCTAACTCATGCTTCTAGAATTATTGATAAAAAATTATCTTCTGGTGGACCTTGACTACTAGAACCAAACCCCCCCCATTAAAATGTGTCTCAGCTGTAAGTATCTCCAAAACTGCGTTTTATTAAGTCCAAATGTTTGGGTTTGTGTTGGAGATTTTCCTTTGCCTCATGTAAAAGTCTGTATTTCTGTGTCTCAGTCAGAACAGGATAAATCAGATTAAATTAGGTCAAGAGTTCTGTGAGGATGGAAAAGTACCAAACAAGCTCAAAGAGAAGATGTGTATAGGTAGTTGATAAGATGGTACTGTCACGGGGTGACCGGAGCCGGAACCTTTCGCACGGGAGTTGTTGTTACGGGGGAGCACTTCCGGTGCAACACCAGGCCGGTTCCAGTTTTCCCCGTGTGTTATGGCCGATCGGGGCAATAGGGTATATGGCTGCGTTCCAGTCCAAAATTGTCATGCCCTTCACTTGCTAACTTCCCTTCCTCTCGTTCACTCGGATGTACGTCATTGCGAGTGCCCACTACTGGCGGAAACTGCAATGGGCTGAACTGGAACGTCCTAAGCCCTTGATCACTTGGAATCAGCTGTGGAGTTGATTTATTATTTACATTTTTTTCCCTTTAAGAATTTGTTTAATGCAGCATCCAAATGTTTATAGGTGTGTTTGGGTTGTTTTAAATTTAAAAAAAATTATAATTAATATATCATAGAGTTGTTTGTGTGGTGGTGATTAGACGAGATATGCGGTGACGTCACAATCGTGTTGCATTGTGGGACATATAGGTGCCTGAAGTGTACATTTGAAGCAGACTCGCTCCCTCGGTCAAAATCGAGGGAACGAGGGTCTGTCCATATAAACTTCCCTCGTCCACTTCACGAAGTGGAACGCACTTCAAAATGGCGGCAGGGATTCCCCCGAGGGGAAGTGCTTAGGGAAGTTTGCAAGTGCGTGTCTAAAAGTGGACTGGAACGCAGCATCTGTCGAACGCCGCATTACGAAACCGGAAAACAGAACGCATCGCTTCCGGTTCAGGTCTTTTGTATGTGCTTCATGCATTTTTTTACTATTTTACTCAAGATAACTTAAAAGGAGCGAGCAAAGATGATCATAACCAATGTCCCTCGCATGTGAAGATCGATATTTAAAAGTAAAAAAAAAAAAAAATCTTCACACTAACGTTTAGATATTTAAATAGAATAAAAAGCCAATAACAAAGTGAGATAGGTAGGTTAGCTGATTACCTTAAAATTCCATAGATATCGGCATCAGTTCATACGGCTGTTAACACTTTCTATGACAAGCGGATGCGATGAGACCAGGTTTCCGGTTTCGTCATGCGACGTTCGACATATACCCTATTGAGTGGAATTGGTGTGAGAGGAGGAGAGCTGGGGCGGCAATTGAGATGCGGTTTCCAAACGGATTAAAAAGGGAGACGCAGCAGCCATGAAAAAGAGGACATGTGAGGCACGCAGCACGAGAGAGAGAGAGAGAGAGAGAGAGAGAGAGAGAGAGAGAGAGAGAGGATTAAACAACTTTTATTTAGACATCATTTATATCTCATTCACAATAATAATAATAATAAAATGTAATATTCAAAAAAATAAAAAAAATAAAAAAATTTTTTAAAACCTAAGACCAATTGATCATCATGTACAACACATAGAACCTCATTGATACACCAGATTTCATAAAAAGCAGGTACATTATTTGTGAGACTGTAATATGTAAATTCCATCCTCAATCTTGCTGCCACCAGACTCACACACATTACTCTAGAATTTGTTGCTGCCAACTCTAGGCCCTTGTTCTTTCTTGTTTTCCATATGGCCAATTTTGCTGTCCCTATTAGATAATTCAATAAACATACTCTCCTTCTTAATAAAAATCTATATTTCAACCCTCCTATAAATATTTTGTCTGAAAATTCTTCTGCAAACCCCTGAAACCAAGCTGCAAGTAATTCAAACAAATCATTTAATCAATTGCATTTTAAAAACAGATGCTCTAGATCTTCACCCTCACCACAAAACCTACACTGCCCCCCCACTGCTGGGTTCAGGTGTGCCACATGCCTGTCCGTAGCTATCGCCCCGTGTATGATCCTCCACTGCGGATCACCAGTTCGCTTTTCTACAGGGAGTTTGTACAGGGTCCTCCACCTGTTTTTAACAAGGAAGTCTGGTCCCAACAACTCTAGCCATCTGGAAGCTTTTTGTCTCTTCAGTGACCTCTGGTGTATCACCTTAACTGCTGTGTGGTAAAGTGCCTTCTTCGAAGCACAATCCAGATACTCCAGTTGAGGTGTCTGTAAATTCAAGATAGAATCGGCAACCTCCCCTTCATTCTCATCACACATTAGTGACGAAATCTTGATCCTTGGAAAAACTATCATGTCATTCTGATTTGACATTTGTCCTGTTGCTATACTTTCTCCATAAGTTCTTTGTACTGCCAGAGAGATTTCCTCCGTCATTTTTGAAACAAGTCTCTGTGATCGTAAACCAGTCACTTCCTTAATATTTTCGACAGATTTCCATCCATCTTTATCCATTAGATGACCTAGCTTCACGATACCATTCCTGAGCAGACATGCTCGCACACTCACTGAGGACAAAAGTCTTGTCTGGTTACAGGTTTTAAAAATGTAGTCTGTGTTTTCACCGAAAATGTTGTCCCCTAAAATTTGTCCCCTAATTATAAGGGTCCTTTTCATGAAAGACAAGTTCCTGTGTTTTTGTTACATTTATCTCTAAGGAACTTTCATCGCACCATTTCTGGAGAGATGACACATGTGCTCTATATACTTCCTCTCCGACTATGTCCCCCCTCTTTAATAAAGCAACCAGGGTCATATCATCTGCATACAACCGAAAATTTTCCAGGTCTAATTGGAATTCGTTTGTATAAATGGAGAAGAGTAATGGGGATAGAATAGTCCCTTGCGGGGCGCCAGTGTTAAGCACAAGGATGTCAGACCGAGTATTATTAACCAGAACCTGTTGAGGGCGGTCAGAGAGGAAGTCCCTTACAGGGTGGATAATACCACCATTTACTCCTATATCGATAAGTCTCTGCAGCAAGATGTGGATCTGCATGCTGTTAAAGGCAGATGTAAAATCGATAAACTGGGCCCTAGCAAGGTGGGGGGGGGCTTGAAGGTGCTTTGCCAGGGTGTGAAACATACTGGAGATGATCTAAGCTGTTAGAAACTGATGCTGTAATATGTTTGCTTATAACTCCCTCAAAACATTTTCCTAAGATGGAAGTAAGGGCAATGGGCCTGAAATCTTTTAGTTCAGTGGCTCCAGGTTTTTTTAGGGATAGGCACAATATAGGATATTTTCCATAATTTGGGCATTGTTAAAGAATTAAGCAAGTACTGGAATAACTCCAGCACAATACCTTTTAGTTCATGGACATTTTCTTTTAAAACTCTCCCTCTCAGGCCACGGTTTTGCTTAGTTTCCCGACCCATCATCACATTTAAACCTTCCCATGCTTTCTTGGCATTTCCTGAGAAATACTGACATTCAACTTTATCCTTATATTCTATTTTTGCTTTGCTCAGTTTCGATCTTAGTTCGCTTCTTTTTTCCTTGAGTAACTCAATATTACCATTTTTAAAAGCATGTTTTTTTCTCACGAATACATTCCTTAAGATCACTAGACATCCATATATTGTTATTAGGAAATATTCTAACAATTTTAGTTTGAATGATTTTACTTTCATTAAACAACAGATAGGATGTAAAAGTGTCAATTAGTTCATGAGGTGTGTCACATGAGTTAAGAAATAACCAGTCAGTAGTCTCCAGCTCGCATTTCATCTCCTCAGTCCAGATCTTAATTTCCTTAATCACAGTCTTTTCCCGCCTCAGCTTAGCCCTGTAACGTGGAAGTAGGGTAGTCCTCGAGTAACAGGACGGGTTGACTGACTGCACGGGACAGGGCGGTGTTGTAGCTCTCTGCTATCCTGGCTGCAGCTCCCACAAAGTCCGGCCCAGGTACATAGGCCAATATGATAGTGATCTGTCCAAACTCCCTCGGGAGATAAAAGGGGCGAAATGAGACAACCAGGATTTCGTAGTCATGTGTACACACACGTTCCCGGACGGTGTACTGGGTAGCCCAGCGTGTGTCCATATAGACACACAAACCACCGCCAATAGATTTCCGAGACGAATTAATGTCTCTATCAGCCCGAATAATTGTATAACCCGGCAAGTTGGGGTCTGACGTCTCCTCTTTCAACCAGCTCTCCGTAAAACAGATGAGATTACTCTGTCGGAACTCATTATCATATTGAACTTTAGCGATCAGTTCATTCATCTTGTTGCTCAAAGAGCGAACATTAGAGAAAGTTATTACCGGTAGGGGATGTCTGCTGCCGCGCCTCCTCTGTCTTTCTCTCACTCCTCCTCTTGATCCTCTTTTCTTTATTTTAGTCCCTTTTCGCGTTCCGATGTTTTTGAGTTGCGGAGACTTGACCAGCGGCTCCAGACCAGAGTCCTCCGGTTTGATTGAGTGTCTAACAGCTGGTCCCGCGTGTAGGTAAGGATTCCGGCGTTTCCATATAAACTCCATACTTCGGCGATTAAACCACTGAGAAGGCACACAGCCAGCCAAAGTAACATGCCAACGCTGAACTTCATTTTGCCACAAAGAGAATGCGGACTCAATCACTTAAAACAGCAAAAAAAAAAAAAAGAAATCACAAGACACGAGACAGGTGAGACACTGGGTCAGCAGCAGAGCCGTGCCCCTTCCAACAGAGCACAAGCCAAAAAGTCCTTGTGTTCTTGTGTTAATGATGTCTGATGTGAATTATATGATGTCATTTAAGTTTATTAACATTGAAAGTACCAAAATACTTATAACCAATCAATAGTAAGGGGCGTACACAATCAAAATGGGGGACTGTTGTATAGTGTGTTCGTAAGTTTAGCAGCAGAGTTATAAAGATAGGGGTGAGATACCTTTTGAATAGGGGTGTGTTTTGTTGATTTTGAATTTCAACATAATTTCTCAATTTCTAAAAATCACTTAATAGGAGGGTTGCTCAGACTGTCATTCCTGGCCATTGGACTGAGATCTCCTGTAAGGACCTTCCAGTAAGTTTTTGAATCATCACTTATTCTTCTAGCACACAATTTAATTAATTAAATCTTTAAATCAATTAAATAAAAATTCTTGCTTACTTGCTTTTTTCCATTTCTTGATTTGCTTGCAAACCTTATCCAGGAGATTCCAATGCAGCATTTCTCTGAGTCTTTGTGCTCATGGTGAGTTTTTATATGACAGTAACTTCAGTTTAATTTAGAAACCAAATAAAAAAAGGTCTAAACAAGTAGCCTTTGAATGTCAGTATGGCCTGTACATTTCTCTGGGGGTGGCTTTTGACTTTTCAGAGGTGAGTCTTCAAATCTTTGTTCAACACATTTGGTTTGCAAGCCAGTATAAAAACAGAATTTTAAACACTGTAGTAATGTTTTTTTTTTTTTTTTTTCAAGGCTAATATGTCAAGAATAAGGAAATGGTGGTGTGTACTGCTACTTGAAGACTCAGGGTAAATTCTAATTATAATATAAATTTAAAGAAATGACATTTTAGCATTTTGTAATCTCTCTCTCTCTCTTCAGCCATGGACCCAACAGGAGGCCTTGCTGATGTACTGTTGAATATTATTTCTTTAAAAAAAAATGTAAGTAATGTTTTAAAATAGTTTTTCCATATTTTTATTTCCAGCTACCACCAGAGGTGCTCAGTCACATTCTTCTTGATGTTGCTTATGAAGAAGGAGACAAAGCCTTTCACACTCTGTCACTAGTGTGCAAAAAGTTTAATGAAACAGTCCACCATCCAGGTTTTCTTAAAAAAGCTCACTTTGCTTGGCTGGACAGTATGTATAAGTATTACTTTATGAAATGAACAAGTTAAGCTAATATATTAAATTCATTTTTTTGCATTAAAAATTAATTTTTTCTTTTATCGTTGACTGGAAGTCAGTCAATCCGGATGTGAGGGAGGAATATAGGGTGGAGCTTAAGCTCACCAGGTGTGATGCCTGTGGATTCCTCTACAAAAGCACCACTGGATATTGCGGCAGTGGACAGAAGCGGGTCTTCACTGCGTTCTGTTCAGAGAGAGAGTTTGATGGCTTCTGTTCTATGGACTGCTATTATAGTGTGAATCAGTGAAGGAATGAGTTATGACTTATAGAACACAAGCCTTTGATGACAAATTCAGTTGACGTTTCAAAAAATTAATTGTAAAAATGACAACTAAATAAATGATTTTTGGATAAAATGGTGTTTGTTTTGCTTAATTGATTAATGTCACTTAAAAGAAGTTTATTAAACCGTTTTACTTCATTTTATAATTATATGGTGAGTGTTTGATCAAACATGTATGCCTTTATACAGCAAAAACATTTGCTGTACAATTATACAAATAACATTACTTTTAGTTTGTATGTACTTTAAATGAAAGTACAAAACTAGTATGACTTTAATAGTGTTAGGAGACATTTTTATCTTTAAAATAATCATTTTTAAAAAATTATTATTTTTTTTATTATTATTTTGTTCAAGTACAGAGATTTCAAGTATAATGCAATAAAAAAAGATGAATACAAGGCATTGTAAATACAGCTCAAAATGTGTAAACCAGAGAATAACAATAACAACTGAAGTATAAAATGAACATAATACAAATAAATACAAAAATATCAAGGCAGTTCTAGATATTTTCTAAAACTTTTTGTTTTGCGATCTCATGTGTGAAAGGGTTTAAAAGTATACTGTGAGATCAGTGTTATAAAAGGTAATATAGGAGGGTTTCTTTTGAGTTATTTTTGTCTTATGAATATAAAACTTCGCCAAAATGTAATTATATAATTTTGTTTTTCAGAAAAATATGGGTTTTGGAAACAAAGTAAAATGTCATGAGGTTCTAAATTAAGACAAATTCGTCATATCTATTTTAAAGTCAGTCCAAAAAGAAATAGAAAAAGGGCAAAACAAAAATAAATGTTCAATATCTTCAAGTGACGTGTTACAAAAAGTGCATTTATCACAAACAATATGAATGTTTTTTAATGATTGATCCTAAAAAAGTCGCGGTGATGATGACGTCATGTAACCCGCGCCATACAGAAGGTTTCGAAGGAAACATACTTTTGAATGTATTCCCAATATCATTATTGCTAATTTTACAGTGAAATAAATGTATTTGGTCTTGTATAATTATTTGTTGGCCAATAGTGATTAAAGCGATAGTTCACTTTGAAATTAATTTTTGATATGTTTTAGCTTACCTCAAGGGCATCCAAGATGTAGGTGTCTTTGTTTCCGCAGTAGTTTCAATTTTGATATTTTAAGGTCAAACCGTTCTTGTCTGTCAGTCATATAATGCAGGTCGATGGTCATTGTCTCAAAACACAAGCACAGAGTCCAAATTAAAACAATTCCCCACGTCCAAATGAAACAATTCCCCATCATAAGTACACATTGATGGCCTAAGACACGAAACGAGCGGTTTGTGTGAGAAAACGAACAGTATTTATATCGTTGTTATCTCTTGAAAACAGCACACGTCCAAATGATCTGACGGCGCGGGCGGGTATAGATATATACATAGATGTCGCCTTGGCTACGGTTTCGTTCCAATGAACTGCAGTAGCCAAGGCGACATCTATGTATATATCTATACCCGCCCGCGCCGTCAGATCATTTGGACGTGTGCTGTTTTCAAGAGATAACAACGATATAAATACTGTTCGTTTTCTCACACAAACCGCTCGTTTCGTGTCTTAGGCCGTCAATGTGTACTTATGATGGGGAATTGTTTCATTTGGACGATGGGGAATTGTTTTAATTTGGACTCTGTGCTTGTGTTTTGAGACAATGACCATCGACCTGCATTATATGACTGACAGACAAGAACGGTTTGACCTTAAAATATCAAAATTGAAACTACTGCGGAAACAAAGACACCTACATCTTGGATGCCCTTGAGGTAAGCTAAAACATATCAAAAATTAATTTCAAAGTGAACTATCCCTTTAAGTTTATGGCTCGCTGTTGTGCGGATCAGGAAGCTTTCGCGTCCAATTGTAAAGACCTTACGGCACGCCCCATTCCTCCAGGCACGCCCCATTCCTTTCCGACCTCCTGGCACGCCCATTGCTCCAGCCTGCAGTTACCTCTACTTGAATAAAAACGGGTTCAGAATGAATTAATTTGTCTGCTATTTCTTTGCACAGTAGCTAGGTGTCACTAGTAAGCAATGTTGAATGAAGCTTCGAGTAATGAACCTTTGGCTGAAGCAATGGGCTGCGAGGTCTCAGTGGTTCAGGAAGCCTCATTTTGCCATCACTACACACACTTTAACAGTCACTAAATGTATGCTAACATGCAATTCGCGATTAGCATTTACCTCAGTAGTTAGCTATATTGAATACAGACAATATTAAACATAAAAAAACAGAAAATGTACCTTCAAACCATTAGACAAGCATCCCAGAAAAGCACAACGATTGGTCATCCATATTAACTGGGTGTACTTTATCAAGAAAGGATTGCAAGTTCCTTTCACTTTCACCTCGCATAGCTGCAAATGCGCTCACTTCTCTCAAGCCCCGCCCCCTCATGAATTATCAACGCTGTAATTTACCCAATCAGAAAACAATAAAATAAAAATAAGTGGGTATTTTAGCACAAGCAAGTTAGGGTGTAAAAACGCATGTGAATGCTAGTAGCTTAAAACCAACTTTTTAACCCCTTGCGGTCTGTATTTCTATATGCATATAAAATCCCATCTGGGCTACACTTAATAAATGTTTTATTGGGCTAAATATTTCACACTTTAGATTCAGTCACACAAAAGTCAAGGCAAGACAAGTTTATTAATATAGCACACTTCATACACAATGGTAATTCAACGTGCTTTAAGAAACGATTTACAACAAAGAATGTAATAAGAATAAGAAATAAGAAAAACAAAGAATAAGACATTGATTACAATTGATTTCAAATGTAATTAAAGGAATAAAAAGAGGACATGATTATGTGCTTTAATCCTACCGTTATTATTCATTATTCCATGAAAAGTGTTTCTATAGACACTAATCAAGCCTTAAATTTGCATCAATTCCCTTTAAACATAAGCATTTATTTACCGTGATTTAATGACTTCTTAATGTTTTGATGAATATTAACAACTCCTTTAATATATGGTTTAAAATACATCAGATACAAGTTCTTAACAAAGGATGAAAACCCATTATCTATGTCTTTACATATGAGCTAATAAAAAAATTGTTCATTATAGTAACAATGAATGAAGAACTCACTATTTGTATATAGTCTGTTTATGTGTTAGCGATACTATTAAAAATCTATGAATAAACTAATAGTTTGCAAGTGATTTATAATTAGTTTGTTAGTGTATAATTGTTATCATGGAAGGGTGGAAGGGTCCGCTCACACCAAGAACGATAACTATAACTATATCAGCGTCTACACCAGCGGGCGATATCGTTCTGTTTATTATAAGCTTGTCTGTCTCTTTAAATGCTCGAGCTCGTCACAGCACGCTGGATTCTGATTGGCTGCCGATGTTTTTATCGTTCATCAGCTGATCAAATCTTTCTGAAAGTGATTCCAATGATATTGTTTCTCTATAGCGTTATCGCTATAGTTGTGGTGTGAACTCTCATATTCTTTAATACCGAGAATGATTTTTTAGAACTATATATTTTAGATATATATAGACACACGGGTCGCTCTCCAGCCCTGTGTTTACTACATATCAGGACTGACCCAGAGGCCGTTCAGCTGATTTATCTAGAGGTTTGTGTTAAACAATGATCTTAAGGCTCTGTATAACTCAGGGTCCGGGTTCCTGTTATCCATCTTCACAGACATCCAGGTGTCATCACTTGTGTAGGCATACTGTGTTCGCCACTTTTTTCTTTCCCTCTCTTCTGAACTTGATGGAGTTCCTCTGTCTCGGCCCAAACAAGCCGCCAGGTGCACAGTAGCTGTTTTACCATAGAGCATGAGTAAA
This sequence comes from Rutilus rutilus, assembly GCF_951802725.1. Taxonomy (NCBI): domain Eukaryota; kingdom Metazoa; phylum Chordata; class Actinopteri; order Cypriniformes; family Leuciscidae; genus Rutilus; species Rutilus rutilus. The sequence goes on along the minus strand of NC_140219.1, from coordinate 770,994 downwards.
AATGATGTCGCAAATATGAACATGTACAGGGGGGTCTCTCCGAATGCTTTTACCAAACATTCTGGGACAAGATATGGAATAATAACACGGTCTTCTAGTTTCACTCTATTCTTCCAAAACTGCTGAAAATGGTCCCATGCTCCATCTTTACGGGTCACAGGGAATAGAAGGATCACTGGGATCTTGTGGAGAGATCTTCGCATGCTGTTCCAGTGATCTGGCAAAGGTTTCGGCTTACAGTTAGCTGTACTTCTGTTGTTGTAAAGCTTTCTGTCTCTCACTTCAATGAAACCCTCAGCAATTGCACATGCAGCATCACCGTTAATAGCGCAGTTCCACGGAGAGTAGAGAATGGTGTCTCTGATGTTACGTGTGGGCACCAGTCCTCCTGCTGGCATAAACCGGTCGACTATTCTGCCATGACCTACAATCACAATGTCTATGTGACCTCTGCCAGACGACGTCAAATACTCAGTATCGGTCAACCTCTCCTGGAAAAATCGTAGAAGATTCACAAATTCAATCTGAAGAGGTAATCCCTGAAGCCAGGAGAGAACTTCGTTGTCTGTACATGTTCCCCTGATATAATCAATTATTCTCTGTCCATTTTCACTCATGCTGTGAGAATATCCCCCCAAGTTCTCGATGATCCTCTTCATTTGGACCAATTTTTGGATGATTTCACTGTAATGAGAAAAGTTGTACTGTCAGTCAGTCAGTTACCTCAGACCTTCATTATTGCAGTACTGTACAATCTCAGACAAATACAAAAAAAAAAAAATATATATATATATATATCATACTTGTAGCTGACGCTGGAAGGTCAGCTGTGGGTTATGACATCTTGGTGATTTCGGTGGTTAATTTTTATTTATTTTTTTGACTTTATAGTTTAAATGTGTATCTCTGTGTATTGTGATAATTTCATAATTTGGTTTGCCATTTGTACTTTATTATTATTATTTAGCTTATTTAAGTTGAGTGTCATGTGACCCGTGCTGATTTATTCCACCTGGACGTGTTAGGGTCAGCTGGATGATGAGAGGTGAATTCAGACACACGTTAGTGCTCCTGACTTAAAGCTGCCGTCGGCAACATTTTTTTGATCAAATTCAGTGAAATCGACACTATAATCCGACAGAACAACATAAATAAAGTGGTTTTAGAAAAAACCCGAGCTTCTAACTCCACCTGGAGCATGTTATTTGTTTTGCAAAAATCCACCGCTCCCGTCTCATCGGGTCCAATCAGCGCAGGGGGGTGTGAGATCTGACTGTCAATCACAGGTCGTGCACACGCCACAGATTCCCTCTCCCTCGCGCAGACGCGCACATTACAATATCATATGCACACGACACGCCTGAAGTTCGCCTGAAGATTGTACGAAGCGTGATGGCGGAGAGAAAATCTAATAACAAGCTTCCAATTCCTCGGTTATTGCTATCTATGGATAGATTAGCCAGGGCAGCGTACCTCCGAGTCCATGGTGTTGATCGATGCTGAAGAGACGGACGCGTTCACAGAAAATCAGGTACACACGCACTGACAATGGGCGGGTGCTCGTTGGTAGTGGGGGAGGGGCATGAGAGTTGTAAACATTCAAAATTTTGGCTAAGTCCACTCAATCTGCCAGACTTGCCGACTGCAGCTTTAATCTACTGCTGGTTACCAGGCGAATACAGTAAAAGTGTTAATGTTTTGTATATTATGTTTGGTTTTGTGTCCGTAAAGGTGTTGTGTGTAAAATTATGGTTTGTTTTCCTTTTGTGTCTAGTTTTCACGGTGTCTCTTCAATAAACAAAAAATGGACATCAGTACCTCAGATGCGTGGACCGTTTATTAGCCAGCGAGACGTTACAATGGTGCATTTCATCCAGCTGTCCCTTTAGCTTTCGTTGGCCGTCCCGTATTTGCCTGGCTGAATCCCGTAAGATCTTGTAGGCCTTCGTGACCTTTTTTCTCTTGACCATTTCTTCAGTCTTCACAATCAGGTCGCACTGAATAATGCCTAAACCAGTTGCACCCTGTTCATAGAAAGAAAGTCACAATCACAAAATCAGTCTAACATAAGAGCAATGCAGTGAATATTTCATTTTCGACTCTTGAATAGTCACTGCAAGAGAATTTCAATATCAAAAGTTTCTTAAAATGGGATGCTTGAGAAAAGAAAGCTGATACCTCTGATCCTGCTTCAGCAGTTTTACTGCCAATGAGTTCGATGTTCTTCACCATTTCTTTGCCCAACACTAAAAAATTAACGGCGCCCAGAGCTTGGCAAATAAAGTCCGAGGCCTCGGCTGGAGCCAGTCCACCAGGTGTAATGTGATGAAAGAACGTGGCCCTGTTGAAATCTCTGAGAAAGTCTAGGGGTACGGGAGTATTACTCCTTCTGGCCAGAGCACACATAAGTTGAGTGGTGACCTCACAGTCCAGCTCATCAGCATGAGTCCCAGGCAGCGCTCCTCCACACCTGGCCTTCAGTGTTTCTCCACACCTGTCCTTCAGATCTCGCAGTAGCTTCTGAATGCACCTGCCAACCTTCTCATCTTCCTTAATTAATTCAATAGCTTTATCAAAGGTACTGCTGGAGATAAATGTCTCTACCCGTGGGGAAGTTACGCAGACTGCAGCGCCCCCTAGAGTGCCTACTGTTGCAGCAGCCGCTAGAGGGGTGGACTGATCTCTTGCAGTGGTCTGATCTCTTGTCAAAGCAAGCACTGCTCCAAATATTGAGGTCACAATTGTGGCAGCTCCGATCCCCTTAGCGATGTTGCTGTCCAGATGAACATCTTCCAGCTTTTGCGCCAGTTCCAGCAGCTCCCCTGCACATTCCTCTCGGTTCTCCAGCCAGCGGAAGAGCGAATCACATAACACATCTGCTGCCTCCATGATTAGATCAGGATCTGTGAAGAGAGAAAATTACATATTTATTCAAATAGCACAATATATCATCTAAAGTTTACAGTAATGCATGCCTGATGTCATTTAATTCTACAGGTTGTAGATTTTGCTCTGAGCCACAGACACAAAATCATTCATGATTCGCAAAATGGTACAACCAGAGTACTGTACTCAGACAACAATTAGAAAAATCTATAGTAGGAAACTAAGTAGGAAAAATAAACTAGTCAGAAATACAGATAAGAATTTGAAGCACAATAAAGAGATAAAGTAGACAAGAGAATAAACGGAGTAAAAAAAAAACAGTTCAAATCAGCAACGGTGGATATAAAGAATATACTGTGATGTTTGACATTTAGGAAAATCCAGATGAAGTCCTAAAGATTCTTGGAAGTTTATCTAAAAAACAAAACCCTGAGAGTGTCGGCAGACCTGGGGCCCGTTTCAATAAGGAGGTTCAACCAACTCTGAGTTGACTTACCCTGAGATGGGAAACTGAGTTTTCGGTTTCAGAACAGCTGAAATGAGTTAGTTCAATCAACTCTGAGTTAAGCGCTCGCACCACAACTATAAAAAGGCATTATCAGTGGAGCGCAGATATTATGGGTCACCATGGCAACAGCGCCAGACACAAAGAGGTCTTCATATTTCTCACCAGGACGAACATTATTACTGTAATTTTACAGTATTAGAACATTAATACTGTAATTTAATTAAAGGGATTACTCTTAATTCATCTGTAATTTAAAGTAAAATCTGATGTAATTGCATTAGACTATAGAACAATTCTGTATATTTAACATACATTTTTAAAAGGTATATTTTTAACGTAACCTTCTCCCTCTACACACTTTGGTCAATTCAAGAATAATTCATGCAACTGTATATTGTTTATTTGAAAGCATTAAAAGTGCAGTTTCTTGTCTCTCCTTGTATTGTTCAAGTGGTTGAGGTTGATTTAGTAGACCAATACTTTCTAAAGATAGTCATTATTACATTAATCTAATTACACTGTTGAAGATGTCATTTGTAGTTATACAAGAAACTTACCCAACTGTTATAATATCAGAGGTGAAACTGGAAGAACAGTGTGTTATTAAACCTCATTTTAATTTTTATGTAGGAGCAATCCTGCAGGCATTAAAGGTGAACTAAGTAACTTTTTTACCTTAACTGAACAGCTTCGGAGTCATTGGAATGGTTATATTACTTATTTCGGGTTGAATGGTGGTGGTTTCGCACCCCCCTGGTGCCCGTGAGCGGAAAATACTCACTTGCAAGTTTGAGCCGCCGGCCGGCGCGTCAGGAAGTCTCTTGGATATCAGGTCTCGCGATGTAAACAATTGCTTTATGGCCAAAATAAATCTGCTAAAATGCTGTCATTATTGCACTCCCTCACGCTGTCCGAACCCGAATGAAGAAGACGTTTTAAAGAATGTCCCATCTGCTCTGATGGCGTTGATCTACTAGCCTCTGGTGTCTGAGAATCACCTACGAGTTTTTACAACAGTGTTGTCATCAAATATCTATTCCGAAGCTGTGGGGGGAGCACTAGAGAGAAACCTGCGAGCAAAAAGCGAGAATACAGCGAAGAAATCCCGAAACTACTGAATGCAGCTTTAGAAGAACATGGCAGCAGCTGAAAATTAAATATAAAAACATAATTCAATCAAGTAAGGCTTGAGCACATCATGGGTGTAGGCTACCTGACTTTACATTTGACATATTAAATAACTAAATAGCATCCAGTGTCTAGCAGTGCATCCGCATTTACGGCTGAGGGAATTCCTGGAGGGACTTCAGAGCCACTCCCGAAGATCCAAGGGCTTCATAACATGTAAGAGGTTTACATATGTGTTATTTTTTGTATAGGCTATTTTAGAGGCCTACAGAGGTAATGTTATTATTATGTGTTTACACATCAAACAATCTACACATTCAGATTACTTCACATTTTTATGTGGAGTAGCCTACCGAATCTAAGGTTAAATCTGAGTATAAACGGGTATTCCTATCTCTCCCCGCATTCCTCTTTAAAAAAGGGGAGGAGACCGAAAGAAACTCTGGGTTTACCGAAGAAAACCTGCTCCCGACCGGGTTAGGTTCACCCCATACACAAAAGAATTAGATTAGAAATATATTTTCTGGATATGTTTTGGAATATATGCACATATTTGAAATTGGCCCAATAAATATATTTCATACTTATATTTCATATATTTTTGTTATATTTCAGAATATATTTCAATGTATTTGGAATATATGCCACATATATTTTTGACACTTTTGGGGACCCGTACAGAAAAAAATACATTGAAATATATTCTGAAATATAACAAAAATATATGAAATATAAGTATGAAATATATTTATTGGGCCAATTTCAAATATGTGCATATATTCCAAAACATATCCAGAAAATATATTTCTTTTGTGTATGGGACAGAGTAAGTCACCATGGTAACTGACTCTGAGTATAAGTTACCTCTCTTTCAGAAACGGGCTTGACTTACTCTGCTTTCTCAGGTTTAACATACCTCCCATTCTGAAACAGAAAACTCAGAGTTTCCCTCATTTCAGGGTTAACATACTCAGAGTTTTCACTTAACCTCCTTTCTGAAAAAGGCCCCAGATATATCAGGGCAGACTTCAGTACTTTCACTGAGATCATGAACAGTAGCAAACTGAGGTTTTGTTGCTATTCTTTCATTTTTAAAACTGTTGAAAAATGTACTTACTGTCAGAAGGAGAGTCGTAGATCCAAATGCAAGCAAACAGTTTATTGAAGGCAGGTTGAACAGATGAAACTCGAGACACCAGCAGGCGGGCGACCAGGATATAAATACAGAGCTGAGGATGAGTGATATGAATAGTTCTGGGTGGATGCCAACCTAGAGCTAGATCTAATTTAGAAACCGAAACTATTCTGTTCTGGTTTGCTTGTGTTCTTTGTGCCCTAATAAGTCTTGAAAGGGTGAATATTTTTATTATTATGGCCCAAGCCCGGCTGGGCTGAAGCTAGTACCCGTGCGTGACAGGGGGAATCGACAGCGCTGGGTCCGAAAACTTGGTCCATATATCAAACACACTTGCACATTGTCAGGAATTGTGATGAGTGTCCTTCCATTGTAAATTCCCTGGGCGAAGAAAAAACTAGAACAAACAAGCTTGAGATTAATTTGGATGATTTATTTGTAGCAAATCTTCAGAAAAGAGAAAAAGCAAAGAAGAAAAGAAAGAAGCCAAGAAAAGACGAAGACAGAAGACGGGAAGTTCCTCCTCAGGAGACAACCGTTTCAAAGCAAGAGATGCGAATAATTAGACAACAAGAGCGATTGAATATAAGGTTGATGAAACTTATAAAACAATCAATTGATGACAAATATTTTCGGAAAAAAATTTAAATATAGAATGGACTAGTGGAGGGTGTGGACTTTCATATGAAACTTGACACAAAGAACAAAAGCCGTCGTTACACCATTGATTTGAATTAGTTAATAAAAGTTCAATCATAAATTAATACAATTTGTGATTTTATTTTTGAAAGCCGAAAGAGGGGAAGAAAAGGGGGAAGGAAGAAAAAGAGAAGGGGAAGAAGAGAAAGAAAAAATGAAGGAAAGAAAGGGTGAAATGTGATGTTCAGAGATATGTCTTCTTTAGCATAGGTCTTATGATACAATTTCCGGTTTCTTCATGTGGGAAAATCACGCATTTATATTACACTGTTTTCTACTGCAGGTGCTCACCGAGACCAGGGTTCGAATCCAGCTAAAGCTAACTTTTTGTAATACTGTTCCAGTGTCAATAAAATATGCATATGTAATTTGTTTGTTGTGTTTTATTGATATTCTTTCATGAAAAATAATGTTTTTTGCATTATTATGCAATAAACAAAGATGCAACCCATTTAATAGTAACTAATATGCTGAAAATGTCTTTCACAAGAATAACAAAATGTACAAATTATCTTTTTATATACAAATGTTATATTGCTGCAGTGTACTTATGAAATAGTGTTATATGAAAGTAAAAGTCAAAAAGCAATCACTTGCAAAGTTTGTTTTTATTTTACAATCGTGCCAACAGAACAGGGGCCCGTTCTTCGTACGTTGCTTATTACATCCGAGATCAAATGACACATCTGTCACGGGGTGACTAAAAGCCGGAACTTTTCTTTTGTTGTTCCCCCCCCCCAGATATTGATATCTATATGCTGAGCCACAGTCTAAAGCGATGTCCTCTACGCTGAGCCGCCACAGCTGAACGCCCATTGTGAGTACTCTCTCTTAAAGTTACACTGAACGTTCTGAATGTTTCCTCTCTTCGTGCTGTTGCATTGATATCTATATGCTGAGTCCCCACAGTCTATAGCGCTGTCTTCTATGCTGAGCCACCACAGCTGAACGCCCATTGTGAGTACTCTCTCTTGAAGCTGCACTGAACGTTCTGAATGTTTCCTCTCTCTATGCTGTTGCATTGATATCTATATGCTGAGTCCCCACAGTCTAAAGCGCTGTCCTCTATGCTGAGCCACCACGGTCTAAAGCGCTGTCCTCTATGCTGAGTCCCCACAGTCTAAAGCGCTGTCCTCTATGCTGAGCCACCACGGTCTAAAGCGCTGTCCTCTATGCTGAGTCCCCACAGTCTAAAGCGCTGTCTTCTATGCTGAGCCACCACGGTCTAAAGCGCTGTCTTCTATGCTGAGCCACCACGGTCTAAAGCGCTGTCCTCTATGCTGAGCCACCACGGTCTAAAGCGCTGTCTTCTATGCTGAGCCACCACGGTCTAAATAGAATAGAATAGAATAGAATAGAAAGACTTTAATAATCCCCAAGGGGAAATTGTGATGTCACAGCAGCAATTTACAATACATACCAGACATATTACATATAACATACATTGACCTATACTGTATAAAAATCCTTAAGAATAATAATAAATAAATAAAATAGTTACACAAGATGTGCAGTTTAAATATCATATACCATATATTCATATGTTAATCGCTATTCTGTCATTAATGTCCATAATCTCTTATCTACCCAGAGAAGATCTGTTATATATTGTTATTGCAGTGGGTAGGAATGACTTTCTGTACCGGTCCTTGCTACAGCAGAGTTGCCGTAGTCTCCAGCTAAAAACACTCTTCTGCCCAACCACCAAGTTGTGCAGCGGATGTGATGTGTTGTCCATGATGTTAAATAGTTTCTTCAACATCTTTTCCTCCACAACCAACTCCATAGGTTCCAGAGCAAACCCCAGCACAGAGCCAGCCTTCTTTATTAGTTTATTTAGTCTCTTACTGTCACTGCCTCTGATGCAGCTGCCCCAGCAGATGACTGCAAAGAATATTGCACTTTCGACGACAGACTGATAAAACATATACAACATCTTGTTGCATACATTAAAAGACTTGAGCTTCCTCAAGAAATAAAAGCGCTGTCTTCTATGCTGAGCCACCACAGTCTAAAGCGCTGTCTTCTATGCTGAGTCCCCACAGTCTAAAGCGCTGTCTTCTATGCTGAGCCACCACAGTCTAAAGCGCTGTCTTCTATGCTGAGCCACCACGGTCTAAAGCGCTGTCTTCTATGCTGAGTCCCCACAGTCTAAAGCGCTGTCTTCTATGCTGAGTCCCCACAGTCTAAAGCGCTGTCTTCTATGCTGAGTCCCCACAGTCTAAAGCGCTGTCTTCTATGCTGAGCCACCACAGCTGAACGCCCATTGTGAGTACTCTCTCTTGAAGCTGCACTGAACGTTCTGAATGTTTCCTCTCTCTATGCTGTTGCATTGATATCTATATGCTGAGTCCCCACAGTCTAAAGCGCTGTCCTCTATGCTGAGCCACCACGGTCTAAAGCGCTGTCCTCTATGCTGAGTCCCCACAGTCTAAAGCGCTGTCCTCTATGCTGAGCCACCACGGTCTAAAGCGCTGTCTTCTATGCTGAGCCACCACGGTCTAAAGCGCTGTCTTCTATGCTGAGTCCCCACAGTCTAAAGCGCTGTCTTCTATGCTGAGCCACCACGGTCTAAAGCGCTGTCTTCTATGCTGAGTCCCCACAGTCTATAGCGCTGTCTTCTATGCTGAGCCACCACAGCTGAACGCCCATTGTGAGTACTCTCTCTTGAAGCTGCACTGAACGTTCTGAATGTTTCCTCTCTCTATGCTGTTGCATTGATATCTATATGCTGAGTCCCCACAGTCTAAAGCGCTGTCCTCTATGCTGAGCCACCACGGTCTAAAGCGCTGTCCTCTATGCTGAGTCCCCACAGTCTAAAGCGCTGTCCTCTATGCTGAGCCACCACGGTCTAAAGCGCTGTCCTCTATGCTGAGTCCCCACAGTCTATAGCGCTGTCTTCTATGCTGAGCCACCACAGCTGAACGCCCATTGTGAGTACTCTCTCTTGAAGCTGCACTGAACGTTCTGAATGTTTCCTCTCTCTATGCTGTTGCATTGATATCTATATGCTGAGTCCCCACAGTCTAAAGCGCTGTCCTCTATGCTGAGTCCCCACAGTCTAAAGCGCTGTCCTCTATGCTGAGCCACCACGGTCTAAAGCGCTGTCTTCTATGCTGAGCCACCACAGTCTAAAGCGCTGTCTTCTATGCTGAGCCACCACAGCTGAACGCCCATTGTGAGTACTCTCTCTTGAAGCTGCACTGAACGTTCTGAATGTTTCCTCTCTCTATGCTGTTGCATTGATATCTATATGCTGAGTCCCCACAGTCTAAAGCGCTGTCCTCTATGCTGAGTCCCCACAGTCTAAAGCGCTGTCCTCTATGCTGAGCCACCACGGTCTAAAGCGCTGTCTTCTATGCTGAGTCATCACAGCTGAACGCCCATTGTGAGTACTCTCTCTTTTGAAGTTACACTGAACGTTCTGAATGTTTCCTCTCTTCGTGCTGTCGCATTGATGTTTATATGCTGAGCCACGGTCTAAAGCGCTGTCCTCTATGCTGAGCCACCACAGCTGAACGCCCATTGTGAGTACTCTCTCTTGAAGTTACAATGAACATTCAGAATGTCTCCTCTCCTTATGCTGTTGTATTGATGCCTACATGCTGAGCCACCACAGTCTACAGCGCTGTCTTCTATGCTGAGCCACCACGGTCTAAAGAGCTGTCCTCTATGCTGAGCCACCACAGCTGAACGCCCATTGTGAGTACTCTCTCTTGAAGTTATACTGAACGTTCTGAATGTTTCCTCTCTTTATGCTGTTGCATGGATGCCTATAAGCGGAGTCATCACAGTCTAAAGCGCTGCCTTCTATGCTGAGCAGGGCCTGAAGTTAACTTTTTTGACCACCAGCCACTGTGGCAGGTGGATTTAAAAATCCACCCGCCACAGTGACTTTTTACCAGCCAGTTTTTTTTTTTTTTGCCTCATAAAAGGTGAAAAAAAAGGAACTGCACAAACATTTGTTCTTTAACTTGTAAGAATACACATTTAAGTGCTGTCAAGTTATTAACGAGATCCATACAAGTAATAATAACTTAGAATACAGATATAGACCTAGTGCAGCTCGTAAACAAATCACACGCGGCTGTGTTGATGGCTGGGCAGCTGTTAGTTACAGCGTTCAGGAACCGTTATGGTGCGTTCACACGGACGCGAATAGCGCGTCAGGCGCGAATTTAGACGTATATTCGCGTTTGGTGCGTTATAGCTGACTTCGTTTAAATGTCAAAGAACAAAAAACAAAAAAAAAAGAAAACGCAAAGACCCAGCCGCTTTAGTTACTGTTGCTATGTCCGACAAGCTACACCGCTCTCACTCCAAACCATGATCTCACGCAATGAAAAACACATCGCGCACCAGAGACACTGACAACACGCTGACAGACAAGACAGTCCAGGTTACTTTTGATTTTAAACAAAGTATCAACGTTAAAATTTGGTCATTTTTAAAGAAATTTAGACAATACCGTTTTGTGGCTCTGTAATGTGTCTTGACAGATCGCTGTGGTGCGTCAGTTAAAGCTGCTTGTTGAACCGATCATCTCTTCCTTCTAGTTAGGCTAATTTTATTATAGCATGCATACAATAAACATGAATGAACATAAGAAGGAATGAAGTTTTAACTGCGGAAAGATGTCAGTAGGTCTACTCAGTACACTCCGTTTTTTCAAGTTCAAATCATCCAACGTTGAACTCTCCTGACTGCTTTGTCGGACAAAAAAAAGGCGGATTCGGCGGATTATGATTGGCCAGATCGCCGTCAATCAAACTCCCCGCGAAGGGTCGATTCTCATTGGCTACCTGCCAATGTGGCAGGTAGATTGACAGTGTTACCCGCCAATTGCAGAATTCACCCGCATTTGGCGTGTGGTCGGGTGTTAATTTCAGGCCCTGATGCTGAGCCATCACAGCTGAACGCCCCTTGTGAGTACTCTCTCCTGAAGTTATACCGAGCGGCCTGAAGGTCCTTCCTCGTAAGCTGTATGCTTTGGAGCTGCAGTCTCGCGCCACTACCTCCAAGAGCCCTGTCCCCTATGTTGAAGCACCACCATTGACGGCTTGACCTGACTATCCGAACTACGATCTCTGCCTACCTGGAGCGGTGACCCGAGTTCGATTCAGAGGCCAGAGTGGCGGCTCCACGCAGCCTTCGAAGAGGTGTACAACCCGAGTCTAGAGTCCGAGGCCGTTCCGGTGGCGCATTGATCCTGAAACGCAAAAGCCGAAGAATAGAGGATATAGCTACTTACCCACATTGACGTCGTCCCAAACCTCCTGAAGTGCCGTTTCTGTCCAACCCGACGATCCTTCCCGGCCGTGGTCCAGGCTGACCCTGTGGAATAGATGCTCAACGTTAGGGCATTTACTCTCAGTCAACTGCTGCTGTGGAACTAGTGCTGCCACTTTCCTGTCCTTCCCTTTCTGGTTCTGGCCCGTCTTCGGAAGAGTTCCCACCTCCTGTAGTGGTGCCTCGCTTGGCCAGCCGAATCCCGATCCTGTGAGGTAGAAAACAACGATAAAGAGTACCACCATCGAGTCCCCTGTGCCCACCCCTTTGTAAGAGACAGAACGGCCACAAGGAGTGAGGATCTGCGCCCCCGTGTTCGAGAGTCTTTCCTTCAGTGCCACATTCGCCCACCAACGGGCCTGACCTTAGTGTCCAGATACTTACCCCCCGTCCGCATTCAGAGCAGCCTCCAGTTTTAGAATCATTTAAATAATAAAGTCTTTTAAATTGTTACTCTGTTGTCTGTCGTCTCTGGGCTGTGGGGTAGCTCCTCGGAAGGGCTCTGCCAAGGGGTTAACGGGGAGGTCGGTCGGCGTGGTGCCACCGTTTCCCCGACCTGTGACACATCCAAGATGATATCATCGTGCGAATCATGATCTGGCTAACTCGGTTCTTCGAACACACTTGCCGGATATGATTAGTATCGCTGGATTGAGTTGTCTGAGATAATTGCGCGTTCATGCGCTGGTTAAAAGGGGATATGTATCGATAGTAGAAACATTGATCAGCAACGCTGCTATTGGCTGTTCAGCGTGGCCAAAGAGCGCGCTCAGTTTTTCTCCTCAGCAGAGCAAGAACTATAGTCAAAGTTTATTCTGAATTTTAATGTTTAATCAAAACGCCAGGGAACACCTCAAAGTCTGCAAAAGCCAGGAGAGAGGGCTGGCAAAAAGTAGCAGACAATTTAAATCCGTTTGAAGTGGCCATGTTAGATGTTTTTATCACTTATTAGACTATATTTTTGTATTTTAATAATTGCATAATTACTTTGTGCACTGTAATGTCAGAGTCACCACACTAGAACATGGGAACAAATAAAAGTGAAGTACAAAAATATTCTACATAATGGTAATTTTTTGTTATATTATAGTCTATTTTATAAAAGGCACTGTTAAATAAATGGTTGTCTGATTATAAAAGCAACCAAGAAAAAGACAGAAAAAAAAAGAAGAAAAGATCTTACTCTCCTACACTGTAAAATAATTTTTGCTGCATTAAATTAAGGCCGTATAGTCATTTCAACTGTTAAATCTTGAGTAATGATGAATTGCTTTGACTTGTGAAAGTGAAATCTGATAAACTTATGTTAATGTAAAAATATTTTGCCATGAGTTATTGATCACATTTTTCCCGAGTGTAGTTCACTGTAATGACATTGTGTTTTCCTCTTTTGTGCACTTTTACATAATACACCAACACTTGTATCTGTTCCCAAGAAAGTAGAGGCTGAAATATGTGCAGTAAGTGGACATTCTCTAACATTTTCCAAAGGAAAGAAAGCATAAGACTTTGTAATGTCCATTTGTTTCCATTGCACTGGACAGTGAATAAAGCCTCTCAGATAACTGTCATATGGAGGAACTAGCCTACCTACAAGTGCATATTAATAACTTTACTTAATTTATACTTGTATGCTTTATGGCTGCAATATAAGTTGCAGGATTCCACATCTCCAGAAAGGCCTACAGAAGAGTCTGCACAGACAGAGGAGACATAGGCCTACAGGTGGGCAGTGGATAGCCAACTTTTCCTTCTTATTTGTTGCATGAGGCATGTGTCTAATATCTCCTGTTGCAGGCACTTGACCACTGGCTTTTCTTTACAAAGAACAGTTGAAATAAAACTCAAGGAACTAAGCATATTTGTATTTTATTTTGTATTGTATTGTATTGTATTTTTTTTTTTTTTTTTTTTGGCAATGTTGTGTAATATGGCACATGCAACAACATCACAGGCCCTGTCAGGTGTGCAACCCTCAGACTTTTCAGACACTGACATCTTCCCTTTAGTTAGCCAAAGTTCATTTCATTGTGTGCCCTTGTCTTAATACATACATAAGTCTTATATAGCGCTTTTCGAGGAACGCAAAGACGCTTTACAAATGAACAAACAAACAAAAACAAACAAAAATGAGAGTGCTACTGTAGGTTGTAGGCGAGCTGAAACAGGTGAGTTTTGAGCAGTTTTTTGTAGGTGGTCAGTGAGTCCGAGTTTCTGATGTGGATGGGGAGTGAGTTCCAAAGGGTGGGGGCAGCGATGGCAAAGGCTCGGTCTCCCAAGGTTCGGTGCTTTGATTTGGTGATGGGTTTGAGAAGGTTTAAGTCGGCAGAGCGGAGGCGTCGGGAGGGGTTGTGGTGCTGCAAGAGGTCTGTAAGGTATGGAGGGGACAAGTTATTGAGGGCTTTGTAGGTGATGAGCAGAACTTTGTAATGAATGCGCTGTTGTACAGGGAGCCAGTGAAGCTGTTGAAGGACGGGGGTGATGTGGTCTCTGGAGCGTGTGTGGGTGAGGAGACGGGCAGCGGAGTTTTGAACATATTGCAGTTTTTGTAAATCAGAGGAAGGGAGACCATATAGGAGGCTATTGCAGTAGTCGAGTCTTGATGTAATAAATGCATGGATGAGCGTTTCGGCAGCAGATGTGGAGAGGGTGGGGCGTAGGCGAGCAATGTTACGTAGGTGGAAAAAGGCAGTTTTGGTGATATGACGGATATGTGGCTTAAACGTGAGTGAGGGGTCAAAAATGAAACCAAGATTTCGGATCTGGGGAGAGGTGGTAACTGTATGGCCATCGACAGATAGAGTGAAATCTTGGGTGGAGGGGAGGAGTGATTTGGGACCAATGACGATGATTTCCGATTTATTGCAGTTGAGTTTAAGGAAGTTGGCGTTCATCCAGGATTTTATTGCAGACAGGCAGTTTGTGATGGTTAATACTGTGGCAGGAGTGATGGATCTGGTGCTAAGGTATAGTTGTGTGTCGTCTGCATAACTGTGGAATTTTAGTCCGTGATTTTGAATGATAAGTCCAAGGGGAAGCATATACAGGATGAACAAAGGGGGACCTAGCACCGAGCCTTGAGGGACTCCGTGATTGACAGGTATGGTGTGAGACGTACAGTTGTTGATGGATATGAATTGAGATCTGTTGGTGAGGTAGGAGGTGAACCAGGAGAGAGCTGAGCCAGAGATGCCAAGATGTTGTAGGCGTTGTAGAAGGATGGAGTGGTCAATGGTGTCGAAAGCGGCAGAGAGGTCAAGTAGGAGGAGAATTGAGAGGGAACCAGAATCTGAGGCAAGCAGGAGGTCATTTGTTACTTTGAGTAGTGCAGTTTCAGTAGAGTGATGAGTGCGGAATCCAGACTGAAAGGTTTCATAGAGCTGATTGGAGAGGAGGTGATGTTTTAGTTGAGAGGCGACCGAGCGTTCCAGGATTTTAGACAGGAAAGGTAGGTTGGAGATGGGGCGGAAGTTGTTGGGGTTATCCGAATCCAGGCCAGGTTTTTTAAGTATTGGTGTGATGGCGGCAACTTTGAAGGAAGAGGGAACTGTTCCAGATCTGAGAGAGGAGTTGATGATGACCATAATGAGTGGGCTGAGGCAGGGGAGACAGTGCTTGACCAGTGCAGATGGAATGGGATCCAGTGGGCAGGTTGTGAGGTGGATTTTGTTGAAATGGTTAGTGAGATCCGTTTCTGTAATGACTGATAGGGAGGGAAGAGTGGTGTGAAATGGAAAGGATGAGTCGTGTTGGGGGTCTGTGCTGGGAGAGATGTTCACAGAGAGTTCTTGGTGAATGCTGTCAGTTTTGTATTTAAAGAAGTCGATGAAATTATTGCATTTGTCCATGGTGAATAAGTGAGTGATATTGTCAATGGGTTTGAGTAGTTTATTAACTGTGGCAAACAGAGTCCGGGGGTTGGAGGATCCAGAGTGAATGATACCAGAATAAAAAGCTGTGCGGGCTGATGTGAGCGCTGATCTATAATGATGGCTGTGATCCTTGTAGGCTTGTAGGTGTACAGTGAGTCCAGTTTTCTTATGTAGGCGTTCCAGTTGTCTGCGTTCTTTTTTGAGTTTGTGCAGTTCAGGGGTGAACCAGGGAGCAGAGCGAGAGAATGTAACTGTTGCAGTTTTAACCGGTGCGAGAGTATTGAGGCTGGATGTGAGTGTGCGATTGTAGTGAACTACTAGGTCGTCGGTGGTTAAGTTTTCAGGGATGCTGGGTATGGAAATGTTGTTTGCGATATGGGAGGAGAGGGAGGTGAGACAGAGGGACTTTAGATTTCGGTAGGATATGGTGCGTGTCTGCTTGGAGTGAGGGCTGGGGAGGTTGATGTGAAATGTTATGGCGAGATGATCAGATATGGCCAGGTCTGTGTGTGAGAGAGTGTCAATATTAAGTCCAGTAGAGCAGACCAAGTCCAAAGTGTGTCCACGGGTGTGAGTGGGGAAATTGACATGTTGTATGAAATTAAAACTGTGTATAATGTCCAAGAAATCCATGGTGGGTTTGGAGGTGGAAGAGTCTATGTGAATATTGAAGTCACCTACGAGTAATATGGTTGATGAAGTTGAGCAGAGTTGAGTTATAAATTCTGAGAAATCTGACAGGAAAGAAGGATTGGGTTTGGGAGGGCGATAAATTGTTGAAATAGTCAGAGGAGTGGGGCCTAAAAGTTTAACTGAGAGGTGTTCAAAAGAAGGAACAGATGGGATGGGGAGAGGGCGAAGCTTCAGA
Source organism: Rutilus rutilus (assembly GCF_951802725.1). NCBI lineage: Eukaryota > Metazoa > Chordata > Actinopteri > Cypriniformes > Leuciscidae > Rutilus > Rutilus rutilus. The sequence goes on along the minus strand of NC_140219.1, from coordinate 754,609 downwards.
GTTTGTTTATGGATGGCAGCAATACCACCGCCCCTGCCTTCAGGACGAGGTTGGTCCATGTATGAGAATCCAGTAGGGGTGGCTTGGTTTAGGGAGAAATAGTCATGAGGTATTTGCCAGGTTTCAGTTAAACAGATTAAGTCTAATTGTGAGTCCAGAATGAATTCGTTGAGAATGGTGCTTTTATTGTTAAGGGATCTTATGTTCAATAGTCCAAGCTTGAGAGACTCTTGTTTTGAAGGGGATGAAGCGGAAATGGGAACTGACCGGAGGTTGAAATGGTTCACGTGACGTTGGCTCTGATGACGTTGTGCGTTGCTGTTTAGATGCCGGGACGTGTAAGAGAAACAATGAGGAAGTGTGCCGAAGCTGTCATTCCCGATGGATACGTGTATCAAGTTTCTACGGGAGCCTCTGTGGATGTAACGGTGGCGTTGAAGTAGTCCGAAGGTTTTTATTTCAGCGGTGAGCTCCGGAGTAGCCGATGGATAGTGGTTTAGCTGGAGTAGCTGTTTAGCTGAGTACCGGAAAGCCATGAAGTTGTTAGTGGAGTTTTGCAACCAAGGAAACAGGATGGAGAGCAGAAAAAGAACTAGGACCAGGTACTGCATCGTCCGGGAGGGAAGATTGAGTCGTCTTGGGCAGGAGAAGTTAGCGTTACCGCCCGAAAGCGCGGGTGTTTAACCCGATCGATCCAGCGGCGTTGCCAACTATACAGTCCGTATTCCCAAAATGCAGCCGAACCACACTGGGTCGGGTCCCTCGGTAGCAGAGACGTGCAGGCAAAAAGGTCCAGGTAAGTGCTGAGGCAGTTTTTGATTCAATAAGAAGTTTTGATTTGATTTCCCGGAGGGAGAAGCGGCGACCAAAACGCGCCAGCGTCCTCTCCAACCGATCTCAACCGATTGTGGTTAAAGCCAGCCAATCAATGTGGTTAAAGCCAGCCAAGTCTTGGCTAGAGCGGCATTGTAACTGGTTTGGGTCAGGGAATGGGGTCATAAAACACCTGTCTGCAGGAACATGTCATAATCACCTATGAAAAAATGCAGTTCTGTTAGGATCAGCATAAGTGTGTGTAATACTTCGTAAAAAAAACTTTGCTTACCACTTTCAAATAAATGTGAATCTCTGAAAATTCTTAAGTCATGCACAGATCCTGGCCATTTTGCTTTCACATTTGTGATATGGAAGATTTTAGTCAACTGCCTTTTTTTATTTGATATAATATTACTAATCTGGAATATTAAGAATCACAATAGTAACTGGGCTGCACATTTACATTGTGAACCCCCTTTCTGTTCACATAATCCCCCTTTCTGCTCACATAATCCCCTTCATTGAGGCTTTGATGGCAGTCTATGGTCTAGCCTCTAGTCTATGGTACCAATCACGTTAGTGAAGCCTGAGTGACATATCTGTAATGGGCATGGTCATGATTGTATGATCTTCATAAAAAATTATGATAGCCTAAAAAAAAAAAAAAAAAAAAAAAAAAAAAAACTGCTTTACAACATTGGGTCTTCACTGGCTTGGAAATGCCCCAAAAAAAAAAAAAAAAACTAAACCTGTTTTTTAAGCATAAAAGCGACAAAAAACGACAATCTCACGATTCACGAGAAAAAATATATATCTCAGAAAGTGCACTATCGCGCTGCGCTGGACTTCCCGTATCAGCTCCGCTTATGAAGCCGGGATCTAATCCTGTTAACATGAAATAAGCCTGCTCCCGAGCAGGTTTAAGTTTGCGCACCTGTTGCTATGACAGCAAGTCCAGGATGAGCGTTGAAGAACCAAACAATCCAAGATCATGCCAACAATCTAATCCAGCTAACTGAGTTAGCGACGTACGAAGAACGGGCCCCAGCGGGTAAGCGGGTGCCCTGTACAGCTGTTGGTTGTAACAGTGGCTGTATCAGTTGCATTCCCTGGACCATTGGGATTCCCTGGACCATTGAGAGTCCCTGGGTCAATGGCACACCCTGAAACATTGGCACACCCTGAAACATTGGCACACCCTGAAACATTGGCACACCCTGAAACATTGGCACACCCTGGAAACCTGGTGCTGCTGGCATAAGTACGGTTGGCACCGTCTGGAGTGATGCTCCAGGTGCTGATGGTGTCAGCAACATCTGACTCTGCGCTGGTGCCTTGGGTCTGAGAGGGGGTCTCTGCTAGCTTGTACTGGTGCTGCTCCCCTGGTTGTTCTAGCCCAGTCCGTAGACGTTTGGCAACCTGGAGAGGTTCATGAGCTTCAGGGAGGGGTTGAGGAAACTGAATGCCCTGAAGCAGCACAGACAGCTCCGTCTGAATCAGGGTGTTCTGGTTAACCTCCACCAGCTGCATGGATGTTCCTCCCATCCCCAAGCTGTTGCCCAGCACAAGCTGCCTTATCCTGCGATAGTCTTGCAGGATCAGAGATCATCTCGACAGGGATCCCTTGCCTTTTCTTATGGGGCTCGGGTGGACAGTGCCAAGGCTGATGAAGATGGTCTCCACCAGACGGCAACAGTCAGGCCACTGGGCAGGAGTGCACACATCTGGTGGTGCTCTCGACTCCAGGGTTAGTGGACCTCTTGGGTACTTTGAAGCGTCCACTCAGCGTCTCTTTCGGCATCGACTGCCATACACCACCGGCTCCTTGTCCCGGTCATCCAGGTTCTGCCAAAGAGCGATTATGGTGTTGGCTTCTGGCTGGTCAGGCTAAGGGCTGTGTGGGCCCGGAGATCCACCAGATGTTCTGCCAGCTGGTCCACATGCTGATAACCCGGGACATTTTGGTAGTCAACAGCCTATTAAAAAACACAAACACGCAACACAATTATTACATCACATCTGTCTAATGCATCATTCCATAACTGATTGTGTTATTTTCCTGTTTATCACCGTAAAGCTTCTTTGACACGATCTGTATAGTACAAAGCAGAGAGCGCCGTTCTTGTCATTTTCTTAACATGTTCTTTACAAAGCACCACAGAAATAAAGATGACTTGATGTGTATTTGCAGCTTACAAATTAATTTAGGTTGTACTTTTAAATTTTAATAGTGTGAGGCCAAGTTTGGGGTCAGGGACCAGTGAAGGAGATGTGGAGCCCAGTACAGATGTGGCACTGCTGGTGAACCGGTGTTAGTGTGGAAGAGGGTGGTGACAGAACAGCCTCCGGATCTGTTATTGTGTGATCCTCGCTGATGTCACAGAAGCCCTCATCTTCCTCTCGCTCCTCCACACTGAGGTCCTCAATGAGCTCTGCTGTCTGCTCAGAGTCTGGGTTCATGCTCTACAGTCCTGGAACAGACAAACAGCTTCTTAGAGATCTGCAGTAGATGACAGGAAGCATGAAATGTAATGAAACATCACACCATGTAGAATATGATACGCATGCTCTGATAATGATATAACAGTAAACAGCATAAATGAACAAAAATTCCCTGCTAACCTTTTTAGTGGAATCCATCTTCAAGACTGAACCATATGTGGATGTTATCCTTGCATGGATTTCATCCAGCCGTGTCAGGATGTCTTGGCTGTAGACGGTGAGCAGACTCTTGCAGCTCGGCACCACTGTAGGCTCTGGGGGTTCCTGGAGCTTTATTTGCGACACCCCGGGTCGTTTGAGGAAGTCCACACATTGGGTGGTGTACCGGGCCAGACGCTGGAGCCACTCCTCGCTGTGGTTCTCACGCAGCTGTTTAATGACCCGTGTGGGACTGTTGCCTAGACCAGGAGCCGAATGACTCTCATATCACAGGCATACCTTAGGAAAAGCAAAAGTCACACATTCATATATTTTAAATATTTGATTTGTAAAGTATTTGCAAAGATATGTGATATTGGGCTATCAACTGGATGTGGAATGAAAGTGTACTTACTTCCGCGTGAGGATGACCCGAAACTCAGAGCGATGGCCCAGATCCAGCTGTTGCAGGACAGTCTGACTCCAGGACACATGCGAGGCTTTACACTTGGTACAGATGAGGGTTTCTGTGACCATGTTCTACATCCTGTCGATGTCCAAAACCTGCCGAGCCCTTTTGTGCAGACCGCCTCCTGTCAGCTGATGCCCACAGGCAGAATTGGGACAGATAAACTTGACCTTCCACAGCTTGTACGGCATCCACAGCAACAGAGCATGGCAAAAACATCTGTCTGGAGCTGGGGCCTGATTGTATAAGTGCTGGCTGTGGTGGGTAATGCCAGAGCTGTAGGTTGTCTCGAAGCTCTGGTTCTCCCTTGGGCCCCATTTTAAAAAGCCTGCTGGCGATCCTCTGGTGGCAAGGTCTCCGACCACAAAAATGCAAAGAGTAGCTCCTAGTGACAAAATTCTAAGAAAATTCTTAGAAATGTGTGCGTTTACTCTTAAAATTAAATAAAAAATCTTAGTAAAGAAAAAGTAATTCAGAAAGCATCTTAACCCTTAAAAGAGGTCTTAAGGTCAAAATTGTTAGGAGTACGGACGAGGACTTTTAAGAGGCGTAAGAGTTTCTTTAGCAGAGGAGAACATGGCAGAAAGACGAAGAGGGAGAAGATGTGTTGCAGACAATGGATGACTGAGTTAATAAGAGCTATAGTAGATTAGATCGTGCAGGGATCATGTAGTGACAGATCTTATTAGAGACGTGCTAACATCTCCGACACTGCGCAGGAATGCCATAGCGCCAGAAATTAAAGTAATCACTACATTACGATATTTGGCAACTGGGAAAATGCAACAATGCAGCAGTGATGATCTGGTCTTTCTCGTCCTTCTCGTTTTTGATTCCATGTTTCCAACGGTAAAATAGGAAATATTATGCATGTAATAAAAAAAAAAGTGAAGGCTAAGAATAGACATAGATGGCTCTTTTTTTTCTTCTTGGACATCCACCCAATCACAGTCTTCAAACGTATTGTGTCATACATAGCAACGGGGTCAGCCCCGCCTCCTCACTAAGATGAACGTTTTTGTCTTTTCCTTGCTCAGAGTTGCTCTCAGATCGGTCCTGAATCGCTCTTAAGCTAAGACTCCTACGTAGAAGTTTTTAAGCTAAATTAGGAGTTTTCTGAGAGGATTCTAGAAGCTTTAAGAATACGGCCCTGGTGTTTAACTGTAGATGATGAAGTTACAGTACATCCTTGCAAATGCAAATTGTATTCTAAGAGATTTGGTGTACAGGTTTTTGGTCCAATAAGTAATAGAAGCTGCCGAAGGATAGTCCGACAATATGGGGCTGAAAAGCCAATCAGAGAGCACCATTCTTGACATTTTCTTATCATTTTCGACATTTGACCAATCAGAGTACAAGAAAATGTCAATGGCACGTTTACGCTTATCACCACTAGGTGAAGTCAGGAAGCTAGCCAAGTCAATCAAGTTGCCGAACTGAGCTGAAGGTGTACGAAGTAATGACATAATCCTCAGGGGCGTCAGAGGTCAAAAACGTTCAGCAGACGTCGAGCATCACTGTCACAGAGGAGACAGCATCATTTTAACAGAGGACTGTGAAACATATTTTTCAGTAACTTTAACGGTATTTTCGGACAACAGGTAAGAACGCATAATGTAATTGTATATTTTGTATATTTGAATATGTCATGTGTGCTTTTTTAATCCCATAATGCCATGTCGGACGCTGACTGGATTTCAAGGCTAAAAAAGTTTGCCATAAGTCACCGGGGCCCGGTGTCGTCCTGATGCAGGTCCGGGAAGAGAGGTACTGGGGGCGAGCGCTGGTAGTGCCAGGGACCAATCGTCCAGTGCTCCGGGGAGGGCGGGCCACTCTAACCAATGCTCTCAGCTGCCCGGGAAAGCATGGCCATCAGCTCTGGATCTGACTCGACTAACTCTGGCGCTCCTGAGGGAGGCAACGTTTTACATACTTCGTTTGTAGTAGTCTGAGGAAGACTATAGGTGTGTTGGACATCAGCTGGATGTTGTGTATTCATTCACCCACCGAACTGACCGAAGTGAATATCCCACATCTGCAGTGACTGACAGCCGCACTTCTCCTCAAACAGGAGATTCATCCGCGCTCGCGTTAAAGGAGCCGATGCACAACCCTCATAAAGATGATAACTCCGCTAATAACTGCAGTTGCAGGTTTCAAACAGAGATGGCGACAGAGAGGCTAAATTTACACACTGCCTGATTAAAATGAGCCCCACCATTAGACCTAGCAACAACTTTAAACATGAACACATACTCACTAAATATAATCCAGTAATATAATCTGAAATGTGCCATTCTGCACTTTTACTCTTGATATTTTAAGTGCATTTTGATTTGTATTTTACTTAAGATGATAGTTCAAAAATACATTTCTGTTATCATACTAATCTCATTTATAGCATTCCACACATATATGATTTTCTTTCTTCTGTGGAACATAAAGGTTATTTCGAGACTTATTATTCAAGACTTTTCCATGTCCCTCAACGATATGATTTTTGGCTTCCTTATCATAAACACAATGGCTCATTTCACTGATTTACTTAAGTAAACTCAACACCAGTAATATTTATTATACATATAACATATTTAGCCTACACTGTAAAAAGTGATTATTGTGTAGTCCCGTAAATCAAGAGATCAGATTCAGGAAACTCACATGTCTCTTTACTAGCATTACATGTTCTCTTCCCCTCTTACACACACACCAGTTCCCCACATAATACACCAACTCCCCCTAGTGGGCATTTACCCATCAACTTTATTAAGTGAACACAACATCTCCCCAAGACTTCATTGATTACATCTGTACTGCAGCTTCACTGAACATTAACAAAGATACAAAACAGTATATCAGTTCATTCAAAGGTTTCCTGATTTGATTTATTTTTCAGTGACCCAAATGCAGAACAATGCTCTAATAACCAAGCATGTTTAAAATGAAAATTTTTTAACACTTTACAATAAGGTACATTAGTTAGCATGAGTTAATGTATTAACTAACATGAAATCAAGTCAAGTCATCTTCATTTATATAGCGTTTAACTTTTAACGTTTAATTTACAGAGAATGACGTTGATCCCCCAGAACAGTTTCTCAGATGTGTCTCACGTTACCTCCAAACGTAGTAAACACAGCTCACGCAGCAGGAGTTATATACGGCATCTGCATGTATTCAAGTGGAGGCGGAAAAGGTCACTTATGGCACATGCTGTATTGAAGACCAAACATGAAGCTCAGGAGGAGGAAATGAGATGGAAAAAGGAACAATTGTAGTTGGATGCTCAAATAGCAGCTTCAACCACAAAGATCGCTGTGTTGCAAAGGTCTGATAATCAAAGCAAATGTTCACGCAGTTCAAATTCAAATTCAAAGGGTGATTAATGTAAGTGATAACCAAAATGTTGATTCTTCTCAGTCAAAGGGTTTGAATCCCAGTGAAAATGAGTATGTACCAGTGAATTCAATGGCAGTGAAGCAGCTGGAGCAGTTTGTGTCTCTGCCTCACAACTCATAACAGAGAATCAGAGGACAGGATGGAAAGATCAACTAATAATCCACACATCTGAACAATCTAATTTCCATAATTCTGCTCAAGGCAATAAGGGAGTCCATCAAGTGCCACATTTTCTTCCTCCTCATGGTGATCCTCTGCTTGAAGTCTTGAAAAAGCAAGATGAATTAACAATTTATCTTATTCAACAACAACCAAATCATTGTATCTTATACCAAAAAGGGAGATCTCAGTCTTCGATGTACACAGCCGTGGCCAAACTTTTTGAGAATGACACAAATATAAACTTTCACAAAGTCTGATGTCTCAGTTTTTATGATGGCTATTTGCATATACTCCAGAATGTTGTAAAGAGTGATCGGATGAATTCCAATTAATTGCAAAGTCCCTCCTTGCCATGAAAATTTACTTGATCCCCAAAAAATGAAATCTTGTTAACACAGGTGAGAGTGTTGAGGAGGACAGGGCTGGAGATCACTTTGTCATGCTGACTGTGTTAGAATAGCAGACTGGGAGCTTTAAAAGGAGGGTAATGCTTGATATCATTGTTCTTCCTCTGTTAACCATGCGGTTACCTGCAAGGAAACATATGCAGTCATCACTGCTTTGCACAAAAAGGGATTCACATGCAAGGATATTACTGCTAGTAAGACTGCACCTAAATCAACCATTTATCGGATCATCAAGACCTTCATGAAGAGTGGTTCAATCGTTGTAAAAGGCTTCAGGGTGCCCAGGAAAGTCCAGTAAGCGCCAGGACCGTCTCCTAAAGTTGATTCAGCTGCGGGATCTGGACACACAATGAGGCCAAGACTTTTGGAGGTCAAGAAGGGCAGCAACAAAGTCACTTCTCTACATGAAAAACATCAGGGACAAACTGATGTTCTGCAAAAGGTACAGGGATTGTATTGCTGAGGACTGGGGTAAAGTCATTTTCTCTGATGAATCCCCTTTCCGATTGTTTGGGGCATCCGGAAGAGAAATTGCTCAACCATCTGTACTCACGAAATAGGTAATTCCAAGATTGTAAAACACAGAATCATCACATCAGATGAAATCCCTGTTAGGAAGAGAGCATACAGAGTGTCAGTACCCAGACAACAGTTCATTGACAATGAAATTCAAGAGCTGTTAAGCAAAAATATTATTCGTCTCTCAGTTTCTCCATGGGCTTCACCGGTTGTCATTGTACCTAAAAAGTGAGGTGATTTAAGATTGTGTGTGGATTACCGTGGATTGAACGCAAAAACCTACTTGAATGGCTATCCCATGCCCCAGATTCAAGAGATATTGGAGACTTTGCATTGAGCATCGATATTCAGCGCTCTAGATCTGAAGAGTGGATACTGGCAGTGGGAGATGGAAATGTATTCCCAAAACTTCATTCGTAACAGCAGCAGGGCATTCCGAATTCTTGCGCCTTCCTTTTGGCCTTAAAAACTCTGCAGCGTCATTTCAAAGGTTGATGGAGTGTGTTCTCAAAGACATTAGAGGGAAGTGTTGTTTTATTTACATAGACGATATAGTAGTATATTCGAAAAATGAACAAGAACACTCACAACACCTGAATCAAGTCTTCAGCTGTCTCCAACAAACCGGTCTTACGTTGCATCTCAAGAAGTGTAACCTTGTGCAACGATCACTCTCCTTGGTGCAGCTATCTGTGATTCCCCATTACACCAGTCTCTCAAAGATTTATAAAGATTCTTAGGATTGGCTGGATGGTACCACCGTTTTATTCCAAATCTATCTGAAAAAGATGCACCACTCCATTCACTAAAGAAGAAGAAAGCCACGTGGACATGGGCCGAGGCATGTCAGCAGTCAATTGAAAGATTTAAACAAGATTTGTCTAGAGCCCCTGTTCTTATCCCTCCTGATTTCAACAAACCTTTCAAGGTACAAACTGAAGCAAGTGAAATTGGCCTTGGAGCTGTGTTGACACAAGAGCTTGATGGACAAGAACATGTGATTGCATATGCATCTAGACTTAGATCTTAGAGGAGCAGAGCAGTCATACTCAGTATCCGAAAAGGAATGTCTTGCAGTTGTGTGGGCTTTAGAAAAATGGAGAACGTATTTGGAAGGAAAACCGTTTTAGGTAATCACTGATCATGCCGCTCTAATTTGGGTCTTCCAACATCGTAAACCTTCATCCAGATTAATACACCATGGTACAACTGTAATACCCACGCTATCAAGAGAGAAACTCGTAATCTAGAGTGCACATGGAAACAATCTCATTTAGATGTCTTTAGAATCACGTGGAAAGACAGCACTTCCCATATAAAAAGGCTCTAAAAGCAGCATATCTGCAACCTAATAGAAAATAACCAAAACAATCCAAGATTTTTATTTAGTACAGTGATACAGACCTCACCTGAACAAAAGATTCCATTACAATTTAGTAGTAATGACTTTGAAAGCATTAGAAATACAATAGTATTGCCCCACAAGAACAGTTGAAATGCTTTACAACTATAGGACAGGAAGAGCTAAATAAACTTAGCACTGGATCTAAACCAACATGCTTATTAGATCCAATACACACTAAACTACTGAAAGAGTTGATACCTGTAGCAGAAGAGCCTCTTCTCAATATTATGAACTCGTCTTTATCTCTACGTCATGTTCCAAAACTGTTCAAGATGGCAGTTATTAAGCCTCTCGTAAAGAAATCACAATTAGATCCAAATGAATTAGCAAATTACAGACCTATTTCAAATCTTCCATTTATGTCTAAAATACAAGAAAAATTGTGTCCGCTCAATTGTAAGAAAATTATATCTATGAAAAATTTCAGTCAGGATTCAGGCCCCATCATAGCACCAATTTTATCATCTCTACACTAGGGGTTTCACAACTACTGATTTTTGCTAGTCGACTAGTCGTTAAAGTATTTATTCATTAAATTGACGCATTACCACATTGAGCATTGTTAAGGAAGACACAGAGGAAGGAGTTCTGGTGAATCATTGGAAATGTATTTTTGAAATTCAGAAATAACATAATAAATAAATTCATCAGTTATTCTTTTCATCAACATGTGTTAATACAAAAACAGCAGCATTCATTTAAAACATTCTTGTAATTAAAACATTCTTGTAATGAACCGCGCCACACCACACGCATCAGCGAACGTTGCAGATAAACATTGCCACATGGCTAGCCTCAGACAATAACATTGTCAACATTACAACTCTGAGTTTTGCATATAGTTTTAACTACATTTTTCATTGCATCTTTAAGCAAATATCATTTAAGCATGTATAGACCAATATTTTACCTAACGTAACCTCGGTTCTCTCTAGAAGAGGGAACGAGTATTGCGTAACCTGCCGTGCTCGCGCCCCGAGCTGGTCTCGCTTCAGTCGATGAAAACCAGCGTCATTGCCACGAACGGTTGCTGTTGGCAATGGGTGTTTCATCCTATTTCTGTTATGCTGCCTTGAAACTATATGTATTGTGAAAGCGCTATACAAATAAATGTGAATTAGCTCACTGGACAATTCGACTTCAAGTCTATGACTTCACGGTTAAGTACAGAAAAGGGCAGTGTAAGATTGTACCAGACACCTTATCCCGAAGTTTTGACACTACCTCAACACACATGATTGCCATGGTCAAAGCCACCAGAGATTCTGAAGCCTCAGCCAATTTGCCTGTTGACTGGTCAGGCATTAATACAGCACAACAAAATGATTCAGAGGTACAAGAGTTGTGCAAGAAGGCTAAAATCACAGACAAGTTCAGATCCATTTAGACTGCACTGTTATTCAAAATGGATTCCTGTTCCGCAGTGTCCCAGATGGACGAAAAGGGCCAAAGTTACTGCTAGTAATGCCTGCTTGTTTACCACCTGAGTTTTTAAGAAATGCAAATGACCACCCATCAAGTGGGCACTTGGGTCGACTTAAAACGCTACTGAGATTGATGGAAGTTGCTTACTGGCCAAGTTTGAGGACTGATGTATGGAAATACGGCAAGGAATGCCAAACCTGCCAAAAGTATAAACCAACCCTCTCCAAGTTGTCAGGCTACTTACAGTCTACTCCTGCTATAGAGCCTGGACACATGTTGGGTGAACATTTGTTAATCATAGTTGACTACTGTTCAAAACGGGTTGAATTGTTTCCGCTACATGTTGTAAAAGCACCTCAGTTGGCATGTAAATCCTCATTAATGAGATTTTCACAAGGTGGGGAACCGCGTTCTACCTACTGTAGTATCTGACAGATGGACACAATTCACCTTGAATCTCATAAATCTTGTTGGCAAACAATGGCAAACAATGGGGTGTCTTTCAAAATGTAGCAGTATGAGTTTAACGGCCAATCGCTGCCACAGCCCCCCTTAAACCATTGTACCAGTTACTTTAACTTTATCTGATTGCTGCACGTCCATCCTGGAGTGTTGCTTGGCTAACGTGCATATTTTGAACATTGTATCACCGACTCTACTCGATCGCTGCATGCCCGCTCTGGACAGCTGTTAATGTGTACGTTTGGAATATTTATACCAGCAACTCTACTTGATCACTGCACACCCGTTCTGCCTTCACGGCCACTGGGCAATCACGGCCATACGGTTGAATGTGTGAGCCTTCAGTTTTATACGTGGGCCAGTATTTTAAACTGTTTGAATGCAGCTAAACAGTTATAATTTAGTTAAGAGGTTTATTTTCCTTTTCATTATTTTGTTTTCAATTTAGTTAAAATTTGCATTATGGTTTGCTTGTTTGTTTCTTTATCAGTGACTTTAGTTTCTCATTAGATAAACTAATCCAGCTAATGCATTTTGTCTTATTCTGTCTTATTACTGAATTTGTTTTTCCTTGGCCAAGGTCTCATTGTACTTAAAACCATATTCATTATTTTGTTTTTCTTGGTTTGAGAAGTGTTTTAGAATTTATGCCTTATTTTTCTAGTGTACTGCCTTCTGGAACCATTGCTGGTTCTGGCAGATTGGTTATTTTGTGATTTAAGATTATTTTAATTTGTTTGTTTTTTCATTTAAATATTACATTGATTTTCTTTCTGTTGAGTGAATCCCCCTTGGATCGTGTGTGTGTGTGTGTTTGTGTCCGTTTCAGTTGCTGAGAGCCAAGGTGGTGGTGTTGGTGTCCGGGTGGTGGTGTCCCCTTCCTGCGTGCTGTGTTATCTACCCCGTTTTCTTTGCTGTGTTCACTGTTGTGTTTTTCAGTGTTTGTGTGTTGACGTGGGTGACTTTTCCTGGGATTCTTTCCTGCCTTCGTGACTCCTTTCTCCTCCACTGGTAAGCCTCAGCAGCAAGTATGAATGTGTTCTAAATTGTGTTTTTAAATTATTGAAATAAAGTTTTTTGCCCATTTTCAAAATTGAACCTTCTCTGGCTGTATTGTATGCGTACCTGTGTGTCCTCAAGTGTATTAGTAATATTGCAATTAGGAAATAGAGAAAATCATTCTCTGGGTGAAAGTCCCAGGGTGGCGTAGTCTGTGTTTTTGGGGCAGGTTCTACCTAGACTATAACCTCCTCTGTTTTTGTCTGCTCTCGTGCCGCCACAAAAAGTTGACCAAAGCATATCATCCTCAAACCAACTTAACAGAATGCATTAACAGGACACTTAAAACCATGATCGATTCATATATGAAAGACAATCATTGTAACTGGGATAAGTGTCTCTCAGAGTTCAGGTTTGCCGTTAACACCGCCTGGCAAGAGACTACTGGATTTACCCCCGTTGAAATTGCTTTGGCGTAAACTAAAAGGACCACTAGAAAGAGCTCTAACCAAACCACCCGATCCTAGCAATCCCACTTATGATTCAGTGGAGAGACAAGAGAGCCTCATCCAGCTTGTTAAAGAGTATTTGCAACGAGTTCAGGCTAAGCAGAGACACCACTATAATCTGAGAAGAAAACAGGCTATCTACAAAGAAGGTGATCTTGTCTGGGTTCGTACCCACCTTCTGTCAAAAGCTGATAATGGTTTCATGGCTAAGCTCCCATTAAAATGGAGAGGTCCTGCCAAAGTGTATAAGTGTTCGGATCCTGTAAATTACATTATTTCTTTCCTTGATAATCCGGACATTTTTGATACTTGTAATGTTCAAAACTTAAAGCCTTTCTATGGAAGTCCAGTCATCCAATGAGGGGGATGATATATATATATATAGGGCCTGTTCTCTTCCTCACCACTAGGGGCACTAGAGGACAACATGTTTGTGTATAAATCAGATCATATGGTAGAAGGAGTGAGTGCAGCATGGAAAAGCTGAAGCATGGCATGAATCATGTTTTTTCTTAAACATTTTACATAACTCTTTATAACAGTCATAATGTATGCTTACGTACCACTAGTCTTCTGCATCTGACCTTCGCTTCAACTGCCCACCTTCTATGCTGTCTGTAAATAGTGTAGTTTTTTGTTTTCTGTTATAGTGTCTGGCATCTGTAATCTCATGTTTTGGACTGAGCAAATGTCTACTGTCCATTTATTATATTTGAACTGACTGTTTGTTCTTTACTGCTATTGTGAAGCGTCCTTGAGAAAGCGAAATTGAAAACTGCAAAAACTGGTGAAACTAGCAAAACACACTTGCGTCAGGACGCCTGGTGCTGGATTGCACTGTATGATAGGGCCCAGGTCTGTTTAATTAATGTTTTGAGATTAAATATAGTTAAATAAAGTTATCAGCAGCCATATCACCCTGTAGCCCAAGACTGGTCACCCACTGAAGCTAAGCTGGTCAGAGTCTGGACGGGAGACTCCTGGGTAATCCGGGTTTCTGCTGGGAGAGGTGTGAGAGTGAGTGAGGCCAGTAGGGGGCGCTGCTCACCCTGTGCTCTGTGCGGGTCCTAACGCCCCAGTGTAGTGACGGGGACACACACTATACTGTCAGAGAGCACCGTCCTTCGGGTGAGAGATGTTAAAGGGATAGTTCACCCAAAAATGTAAATTCTGTCAGTAAATGTAAATTCTGTGTGGGGTGGTGTGGCGCAATGGATAAGACACATGCCTTTGGTGTGAGAGACCCGGGTTCGAATCCACTGTGAGACACCAATGTGTCCCTGAGCAAGACACTTAACCCCTAGTTGCTCCAGAGGCGTGCGACCTCTGACATATATAGCAATTGTAAGTCGCTTTGGATAAAAGCGTCAGCTAAATGAATAAATGTAATGTAAATGTAAATGTAATTACTCTCCCTCATGTTGTTCCAACCCTGTCAGACCTTCGTTCATCTTCGGAACAGAACATAAGATATTTTTGATTAAATCTGAGCGCTGTCTCACTCCTCCATAGGCTTCTAAGGGAATGGAAATTGCTGGCCCAGAAAAGTTATTAAAGAGATCGTTAATATAGTCCAAGTGACTACAGTGGCTCAATCTTAAGTATATCAAGCGACGAGAATACTTTTTGTGCGCAAAAAACCCCCCCAAAATAACGACTTTATTCCACTATTCATTTCCTTCTCTCTGGGCCTCGAGTTATTTCACGTAGTATAACTGTGCAGTGCGTCAGTGTTGTGCGTCACACGCATCACACACATGACCAGTGTCACGTTAAAATAATATATTGAGTTTTATGATTGAGTGATGTCATTTCCACTCACTGATGGCCAATCGCGTCTCGCTCTCTAGAACAGCTTTGGACTTGATCGAGACAGAAATGATACACTGTAGTGTGTGTGTGTGTGTGTGTGTGTGTGTGTGTGTGTGTGTGTTTATTAGGGCTAAATTTTCTCATTTTAGATTAAGTCACACAAAAGTCAAGGCAAGACGAGTTTATTAATATAGCACACTTCATACACAATGGTAATTCAACATGTTTTACATAAAAAGGGTTTACAACAAATAATGTAATAAGAAATAAGAAAAACAAAGAATAATACACTGATTAAAATTGATTTCAAATGTAATTAAAGGAATAAAAAGAGGAAATAATTATGTGCTTTAATCCTATTATTATTCATTATTCCATGAAAAGTGTTTCTATATACACTAACCAAGCCTTAAATTTGCATCGATTCCCTTTAAACATGAACATTTATTTACCGTTAATTAATAACTTCTTAATGTTTTGATGAACATTAACAACTCCTTTAATACATGGTTTAAAATACATCAGATACAAGTTGTTAACGGATGAAAAACCATTATCTAAATCTTTACATATGAGCTAATAAAAAAATTATTTGTTAATTTCAGTAACAATGATTGAAGAACTCACTATTTGTATATAGTCTGTTAATGTGTTAACGATACTATTAATAAACTATGAATTAACTAACAGTTAATGATTTTTATTTTATTAAAGTTTATTAAAGTGTTACCATGGAATGTTGTAAGGGCCGTTCACAACAAGAACAATAAATATAACTATATTTGCATCGACACCAGCTGATGATATTGTTTGTCTATATCGTTATCACTATAGTTGTGGTGTGAACTCTCATATTCTTTAATATTAAGAATGAGTTTTAGAACTATATCTTTATGGTTATCTTTATAGTTATCGTCCTTGGTGTGAACGGGCCTTAAGACACAAATTAATGGATAAAAAAAACGTATGATGATTAAAATGATTAATATTGTAACGGTCACCAGCTGGAGTGCCTTCGAGAGCCACCAGAGGCCACTCCACACTAGACTGTGATCACTCCTTCAAACACTACATTTCCCATAATGCACTGCCCGGACTCATCAGCACTCATCTCTTTCACCTGTTTCTCATCACCTTGTTTCACTCACACCATAAATACCTAGTTTTCACATTCACTCATCGCGAAGTCTTGTTGTACTGTTAGTCTGCATTTCTGAGCGTTTATCCCGTGTTTGTTTTCTGTTCTTGACCCTGGACTGTTTATTGGACTCTGTTTATTGTTGCCTGCCTTGACCACTACCCGTTTACTGGATTTCAAGTTTGGATTACCCTTTATTTAATAAAGCTGCGTTTGGATCAATCTTCATGTCTCGGAGCATTCATAACAAATATAATTATATAATGAAGATTAATAGTAGATTAGTAAGTATGCCGGATACAGGTGAAACCCATAAGTTTTACACAGAAAGCAAATTAAATGAAAAATAAATGTGAATTGAATTGGATATAGAAAAGGAAAAAAAAAATTTTTTTTTTACTGAATTCTTTTGTTTGTTTAAATGCAAACCAATATTTTTTTCCCATAATGTTACAGTTGGAATTATCATAGCACAATACTCCATATGTAATTTGTTATTTATCTTTATGTTGTGGTTGAAACATGTCAGTGGTTAATATGATGGGATAGAAAGACCTGGGGCCGTATTCACAAAGAATTTTAAGGCTAAAAGTAGCTCTAACTGGCGAATTTAGGAGCAACACCTAAAAATAATGGGCGTGTCACTCGTAACTTTAGGACTCCTAATTTTTTTGACTAAGAGTAATTCACGAAGCATTTTAGCCCTAAAAGTAGCACCTAAGCCTGAGACAGCTTAAAAGAAGTCGAGAGGACTCCTAACTCACTAAGACCTTCACAAACCGCTTTCTGTGGCATTTCACGTTGCGATGTTTTGAAATGCGTATGCGGCGGCTACAGGAGCTTCCAATCGCGAGGGAACAATTCTGCATTGTAGGCATAACTAGGGATGCAATAACGCCACCAACAACAACCAAAACTAGGCTACTCATTGCATGTTAACTAATTGTAAAGTTTCATTGTGAATCAAATTAAAATGTTCTTCTCTTTGCAAACGTAGGCAGAGGCATATAGTGTCAGATTAATTCAATAATGTTGCAAAGATATTGCATCAATCCATATGTTTCATTAGGCTACTAGGCTATTTGTTTTGCCTTACTCTTTATTCATTTAGGCTATTTATTCAGTTATTCATCATCTTCCGTCCTTCGCACTACTTGTGTAGCGCATGCATTCTCAGACCTGTCACCTGTCACTCATCATCATAGGGGAGGGGTTTGGAATCATTCCCGCGTTACAATCATCAGCCAATCAAGGTGGTCACTTCAGTCAAGCTCGTGCATGAGTAATGACGTCATCCATAGCAACGAAGACTCACTCTTAGTTTAGGAGTTGTCATTTTTCTTTACTAAGAGTAGGTCTGAAAGGCGTTGTGAATAACTTTTAAGAGAAAACTCCTAGCTGAAATCTTTTAGTGTGATTTAGGAGTACTCCTAGTGGTAAGATAAAATGCTTTGTGAATACGGCCCCTGAACTGTTCTAAAAGTGCTCAACTAAAAGTTCCTTCAACATGAAAAAAAGTTGTCTGGTCTTGGACATTAAACTGCCCCGCTCAGGGTCACTCATGGTACTCCATATCAGGACTGACCCAGAGGCCGTTCAGCTGATTTATCTACGGTTTCTGTCAAACAACAATCTAAAGGCTCTGAATAACTCAGAGTACATGTACCTATTATAGGTGTTCACAGTCATCCAGGTTCCATCAATTGTGTAGGCATACTGTCTTCGCCACTCTACTGGCCTTGATGGACTTTCGTCTCGGCCCAAACAAGCAGCCAGGTGCACAGTAGCTGTTTTACCTTGGATCATGAGTATAAATGATGTTGCAAATATGAACATGAACAGGGGGATCTTTCCGAATGCATTTACCAGATCTCCTGGGACAACATATGGAATAATAACACGGTCTTCTATTTCCATGCCTCTATTCATCCAATACTGATGAAAAAATTCCCATACTGTTTCGTCAGGGGTCACAGGGGCTAGATGGATCACTGGGATGTCGTGGAGAGATTCTCGCATGCTGTTCCAGTGATCTGGCAAAGGGTTCGGCTCACAATTAGTCATATCGACAAACATTCTGTCTGTCACTCGTATGTTCCCCTGAGCAATTGCAAATGCAGCACTGGAGTTAATTCTGCAGTTCCACGGAGAGTAGAGAATGGTGTCTCTGATGTTATGTGTGGGCACCAGTCCTCCTGCTGGCATAAACCGGTCGACAATACTGCCATGAGCCACAAACACAATGTCTATGTGATCTTCGCTAGGGTTTCTCAAATCCTCAAGAATGTGACCCAAATTCTCCAGAAAAAATCGTAGCAGATTCAGAAATTCAATCTGATGAGTTAATCCCTCAAGCCAGGAGACAACCGTGTCGTCTGTACATGTTCCCATGATATAATCAATTATTCTCTGTCCATTTTCATCCATGCTGAGAGAATATCCCCCCAAGTTCTCGATGATCCCCTTCATTTGGACCAATTTTTGGATGATTTCGCTGTAATGAGAAAAGTAGTACTGTCAGTCAATCAGTTACCTCAGACCTTCATTATTGTTTGCATTTTCAAAATTGCAGCAGCTTTGGCCAAGACAGATAAATTAGTAGAAATTAAAAATGTGGGTAACACTTTACAATAAGGTTCATTAGTTAACTACATTAGTTAGCATGAACTAATAATTAACTGCACTTCTACACTTAAAATAATCTAAGTTATGTATTGTTAATGGGAGGATATGTCCTCTAAGTGATAACTATTCATCAGTATCTGTCAAGGGTAAAGCGTGGTTGACTTGTTCCATATGACTGCCTACAAATATGTGACTTATTTGAAGTATTAGTTCCAAATCAATTAAGTAAAATGGCAAATTGTATGGATTTGATTGGAGAAAGAAGCAGAATTCCAGATCATTCTTTACTGTGATTAATTTTTTTTATAAAGATTGAGGCTCATTGTCATGTAGCTTATCAGGAGAGTTTACAAAATTCATCCACAAAAAGTAAAGTCAGCAGGATTTTCCCAGCTAACTTTTTATTCTCGAGTTTACAACAATCAACCCTTTTGAAAATAAAGAATGATATACAATTATGTTCTAGAGAGCAAGAAAATTTTGATAACTGGTATGTCAGCTTTTGTAATTTGATTGAAGAAGACATAGAGTTTGAGGTCAAAGCTGGAGACAATTATAATTTTACATGCCATTAATTAGGAACAAAGAGTTAAAAGAACTGTGGCAATCTATGCGTAAAGCAGAAAATATGTTTCTGAACTGCTCAAATAATTATATAGAAAAGAAGAAACTATTAGAAACATTCAAGAATAGTCAGAATAGGTTTGATAAAAGATACAGATTCTATAAAAGACGTTATCAAAGAGGACAGGTATTAAACTTGAAGAGAATCCAAACGTCTGACCCTAAGAGATTTTGGGCAGAAATGAATGAACGAGGGCCAAGACGTAGTTGGAAAATCCCCATGGAAGTGCTGGGTTATGATGGTAATTTAATGACTGAGCTGTCTGATATAATCGATAGGTGGGAGAAAGACTTCAAAGGTCTCTTCTCTAGTGAGACTTTTGATTTTGATGGGGTACTACGAGGATATATGTCAGAGGAAAAATGTAGAGGGCCACATTTTAAATGGGGAATATTGGATAAATGAGGATCTTAATAAGAGTATTAGAAAAGAAGAAGTTAAAATGGCCATTAATAAAGATAAGTTGGGAAAAGCGACGGGCCTTGAAAATATACCAACTGAAATACTAAAAACGCCCAAACTATTCGATATTTTGTTTGATTTATTTAAATGATGTTATGAATCCGGCAAAATACCATCTATGTGGCTTAAATTTATTATTGATCCGATACCAAAATCCCAAAATGAGGATCCGAGGGTGCCTTTGAATTATAGAGGGATTAGTTTAATGAGCACAGTTTATAAATTGTATTCTACAATACTTAATGAGAGGCTCATGGTGTACCTAGAGAAAGAAGAGATCCTCGTGGAAGAACAAAATGGGTTCTATAAGTCTTGATCACATTTTTGTATTGTCTACAATTATAACTAAAAGAATAAGTGAAAATAAGCCAACATATTCGTGCTTTACTGATTTTCAAAAAGCTTTTGATATGATCAATAGGGATCTGTTAGCATATAAACTTATTGAGTACGGGGTAAATGGACATTTTTATTGGGCTCAGAAGTCTGTTTATCACAAGCCCATAGCATGTGTTAGATTAAATGAAGTAAACCCAAACTGGTTCCCAACATCATCAGGGGTAAAACAGGGTGATGCTTTGTCCCCCACTTTATTTGCAATTGATATAAATGAGATGGCAAAGGAAATTAAAGCATTGAATTGTGGGTTAACCTGTGGAAATGAAATGATAAGTATTCTTCTGTACGCGAATGACAGTTTTACTGTCTCCCTCTGAAGATAATATGCAGCGGATATTCTCCTATATTGATGATTGGTGTAATAAGTGGAGACTGTTTATCAATAGAAAGAAAACAGAAATAATTCATTTTAATTCATTTTAGAAACTACTCGCAGCATCTATGAGTTTAAAATTGGGTCACACAAGCTGAACTTTGCAGACTCATATAAATATGTAGGTTTCTATATTGATGAACATATGAACTTTAGGAAAGGTTTTGGCTGATTCTGCACGTCCGAATTATTGGTAAAAGCAAGAATCTGAAAGACATAAGTTTCCAAACTTACTCTAAATTGTTTCAAGCTTGTGTGTGCCCTATACTTGATTATATTGTGGGGGTTTGAGGACTTAGAAACACATATCTAATTGTGAATTAGTGCAAAATAGTGCCATAAGATATTTTCTGGGTGTACACAAATATGCTCCAACATTGGCAATAGTGGGAGACATGGGAATGGGAATCATGTGAGGCTCGTTGGAAGATATGTATGGCCCAGTTATGTAATCGTTTATTAGATATGGACGCAAATAGGTTGACGAGGAAAATATTTCTCTGGGATAAACGTATTCTTGGTCCTTGGTCTAAAGATATATGCAAACTGTTTTGTAAATATGGGTTTGGTGAGTTGTTTTCTAATAATGAAAAGCTGAATATTGGTTTGTTTATTAAATCTGTGTTTGTTATAGATAAAGAGCAGTGGGCTGACAATTTATGGGCTAAGCCAAAATTGCGTATTTTTGTGATGATAAAGCCAGAATATGGCACAGAGAATTATGTATATAACTTGTCAAAAAGGCAAAGTGTGCTCAAGTGAGATCTGGTGTTTTACCTTTGACTGTTGAAACAGGACGATATGTTAATTTAGAAGAGGAAAAAATGATCTGTCCCATGTGTTGTTTGAATGATATAGAAAATATGTTCCATTTAGTTTTTTACTGTCCATTTTATTGTGAACCACGTGATTTTTTTGTTTTGTAAGATAAAATCAGAGATTGATTTGGTAAATATGGATGATGCTCAAAGACTGTTGGCTGTTCACATGTGAAACATAAATTAGCCAATTATCTTGAGAAAGCCTGGGAGAAGAGGAAACAAGCTCTCTATCGAGATGATCTGTAGATGAGGATTTGTTTGTATATGCTGTGTGTGTGTGTGTGTATGTGTATGTATACATGTGTGTATGTATATATTTGTATTCGGGTATTTCTCCGAATGATTTGTATATGCGACCGGAAGATGTTTGCTAAATAAGTTTGTGGTGTCTTGTAATCCCATGGATGGGCCAAATGTTTGGCATGACACAGAAATAAAATTTAACTAATTAGTTGGCTATTTTTATTAACTAACATTAATAAAGATTATTAAATACTGTAACAAATGTATTGCTCATGGTGAGTTCATGTTAATTAATACTAATGTTAACCAAAGAACCTTATTGTAAAGTGTTACCAAAATGTGTAGAAAATAAAATATCCTACTGCATTGCATCCAGCTGTTCCTTTAGCTTTTGTCGGCCGTCCAGTATTTGCCTGGCTGAATCCCGTAAGAACTTGCTGGCCTCCGTGACCCGATTGCCCTTTATTAGTTCTTCAGTCTTCACAATCAGGTCATACAGACAGATGCCTACACCAATCACACCCAGTGCCTAGAAAGAAAGATACAATCACAAAATTACTGTCTAACATATCAATGCAATGCAGTGAATATTTCATATACATTTTTCGCAATTTTCTTCAAATGTGATGCTTGAGGAAAGAAAGCTGATACCCTTGATCCTGCTTTAACAGCAGCTTTAATGCCAATGAGTTCGATGTTCTTCACCATTTCTGTGGCCGACACCTTCAGGCCACTCGTGATCACAGAGGAACTAACAAGGCTCATAGCTTGGCAGATAAAGCGTGTGGCCTCGGCTGGAGCCAGTCCACCTGGTGTCATGTGACGAAAGAACGTGGCCCTGTTGAAACCTCTGAGAAAGTCTAGGGGTACGGGAGTATCACTCCTTCTGGCCAGAGCCGACATAAGTTGAGTGGTGAACTCACAGTCCAGCTCATCAGCATGAGCCCCGAGCGGCGCTCCTGCACACCTGTCCTTCAGATCTCGCAGTTGCTTCTGAATGCTCGTGCCAACCTTCTCATCTTCCTTAATTAATTCAGTAGCTTTATTAAAGGTACTGCTGGACAAACCTGCCTCTACCAATGTGGAAGTGATACTGAATAGAGTGCCTGCTGTTGCAGCAGCCAATAGAGGGCTGGCCAGACCTCCGGTTAAGATAGTGGCAAGCAGTGCTCCAGATAATGCGCCCACAGTTGTGGCAGCTCCGACCACCTGAGCGATGTTGCTGCCCTGATGAACATTTTCCAGCTCTTGCGCCAGTTCCAGCAGCTTTCCTGCACATTCCTTTCGGTTCTCCAGCCAGGGAAAGAGCGAATCACATAAAATACCTGCTGCCTCCATGATTAGAGCAGGATCTGTGAAGAGAGAAAATTACATATATTTCTCAAAAATAATCACAAATAATCATTTGTTATTTACAGTAACAATGAATGAAGATCGTCTAGGTTACTAATGAAACCTACGTCAGACGTGCGCCAGGTGGGGAACGCACATGTGGAGCAGATAGCGCACGTATCCCGTCCTAGGAGGGGAGTGGGTCCCCATTGTTACTGGCTACTTGTGGCGAGTACAATGGAGGACAAAGGCTCTACATGAAGATTGTAAAACCTTAAAAATATGTGTTAGGTGTCACCCAGCCCACAGCTCTACAAATGTCTGGTAGCAAGGCGCCGTGCACCAGCGCCCAGGAGGAGGCAACACTCCATCGGGAATGAGCGCTCACCCCAAGGGGGATTGGCTGGTCTTGGGCCTGATATCCCAAAACTATGGCGTCCACTATCCAGTGGGACAACCTCTGCTTGGAGACAGCCTTTCCCTTCTGCTGGCCTCCATAACAGACAAAAAGCCGTTCTGAGGTCCTGAACCTCTGCGTTCAGTCCACATATAGGTGCAAAGCACAAACGGTACAAAGCAAGGCAAGGGCTGGGTCTGCCTCCTCCAGGGAGCCTTGGGCACATATCTTGCCCAGGGTTTCAGGATTACGTAAGAGTTGGCCGGTCCAAATTCCAGGCACGATTCATTGACCCCACCCTCTTAACAGAAGCCAGTGCAGTCAGGAGCGTCGTCTTAAGAGACAGGATTTTAAGCTCTACTGACTGCAGTGCTTCGTAGGGTGCTCTTTGTAAGGCTGCTAAGACCAAGGAGAGGTCCCAAGAGAGTACAAGGTGAGGGTGGGGAGGATTTAACCTTCTTGCGCCCCTCAGGAACCGAATGATCAGGTCGTGCTTGCCCATGGACCATCTACTGCATCGTGATGTGCGATGCAACATACACTTTCAGGGTGGAGGGAGACAACCTTCGCTCCAGCTATTCTTGCAGAAAGGAAAGGGGGTAGACTACTTAGCTCTGATAACAGAACACTCTAAATTGTAATATGGTATCATGCACTTTCTGTAAAGTTGCTTTGAAGTTATGAGTATTGTGAAAAGCGCTATACAAATAAACGTGAATTGAATTGAATATAGTGTTCGCAAACAATGCTGTTAGCAACTCGAGGCATTTGATGTGCCAGTGCAGACGAGACAAGACGAGAGCGGCGTGATTCCGGCTGCGGATGCGTTTCGTGAAATCATTTCAGTGGAACCGTTCCACCATGAGGCGTGCTGTCAGGTTGGCTGAGTCCAACTCCATTCTGACAAAAGAGATAAACTGCATGGGGAAGAGTTTGCTCTTTTCCCAGTTGACCCAAAGCCCCAGATGGCTGAGGTGCTGGAGCACCAGGTCCCTGTGTTCGCACAACTGCTCTCGCGAGTGGGCTAGTATGAGCCATTCAAGATATGAAACTATGTGTCCCTTCAAGTCGATCACTGCAAACCAATCCTTGGGTTAAATGCATTTGAAAATGCGTCTCTGCGTTAGCTTTTTGAACCGGAGCTTGTGAAAGCCCTATTCAAAACATGCAGGTCCAAGGTCGGTCATAATCCACCACCTTTCTCGGGTTACAATGAAGTATGGGCTGTAAAACCCTGACTTCATATCGGCTGGAGGGACAGGCTCTATCACATCCTTCTCCGGTAGGACTTCTGCAAGCAGAACAGAAACATCCTTGTCTAGCACTGAGGTGGACTTAGGGATGTGCATCTCCATAGCTGATGCGATGCGATACGCAACTCACACTCGGCTCTGAAGAGAAAGCTTGAATGTGCGAGTGCAAGACCGCCTCCTTATATTCCTCATATACTTCTGGGTGTGCCATGGCAGATCTTACACGGCAGTGTCCATCGGCTCGTTTAGTTTACACTCAAAGATGATTGGTGAGATCCCAATTCATCAGTTCACGTCTGACGTAACGTCGAATGTCTGACTGACAGGGAACTCGCTATTTGTAGATAGCCTGTTAATGTGTTATAATAATATCTTATACTATATAACATAGCCTTTTTTGATAAATGACGTAGCAGATCTGTCTGCAGTTTTTAAAGCAGCTTTAATGTTGTAACTTTTTAAAAATTGCTATAACAAGTAATGTTGTATTTCATACTGTAATTTAACTCCTGTATAGAATAGCACTATACTGTGGTGCAGAAGTCTGTTTGTGATAGTTGTGATTTGCCGTTTTCTTCAGCATCAGCATTTACAGGGTTAATGAGGAGAGTTTATGAAGTGCGTATGAGAAAATATAAGAGCTGTGTGGGCTAATGTGCCTGATGTTACTGCTGTTCTGCATTAAAACTTTAAACAAAAAGCTCCTTTGTTCGTCTTTATTAAGACATTACAATATGGGAGAGTGGGGGACGATTTTATTGGAAAGCTAACATTTTTATATGTAGCCTATATTTCTGAAATACATTCGGCTACATGGACACAGTCACCTCTGATAGCAGAACACACTAAATTATAATGTAGACATGCATTTTCTGTAAAGCTGCTTTGACGCAATGGCGTATGATGACATATTTATTCAAATGGCACAATATATCATCTAAAGATTACAGTAATGCATGCCTGATGTTATTTAATTCTACAGGTTGTAGATTTTGCTCTGAGCCACATAGACACAAAATCATTCACGATTCGGGTGTACTCAGACAATTAGCAAAGTCTATTTAGGAAAAATAAACTAGTCATAAATACAGATAAGAATTTGAAGCACGATAAAGAGATAAAGTAGACCGGAGAATAAACGAGTAGCCTAGTCAAAAAAAGAGTTCAAATCAGCAACGGTGGATATAAAAAATATACTGTGATGTTTGACTTTTAGGAAAATCCAGCTGAAGTCCTAAAGATTCTTGAAGTTCGTCTAAAAAATTAAATAAAAACACTGACAGTGTCGGCAGATTTGAGTACTTTCACTGAGATCACAAAACAACAATCCCAAACTGAGGTTTTGTTGCTTTTGTTTCATTTTTAAAACTGTTATAGGCCTACATTGAATGTTATTAATGGTGAATAAATCTATGAAAATGTACTTACGTGTATGTTCCAGTAAAGTAATCTGTCTTTAAATTCCAGCAGCCTGAGAACACGAACCTTCACTCGATTTGACTGAATTAAAGTTTGTGTCGCTGAATATTTTTGAGAATAGGAGGATGAGCTGGGCGGAGAAAGGTCAGGAAAACTTTGTAGAGACTTTTTTATAGCCTAGACTAGAGCAAGGTCTAATACAGAGACCGAAACTATTCTGTTCTGTTTGCCTATGTTCTTTGTGCCCTGGTCACTGATTTAATTAACCCATTCGTACTTACTTTTCTCTCCCTGTGTACTTAAACGCTTGAGTTCTGTCGGATCATTGTCCGTTATGGTTTATGGTTAGGCTATGTGGTTTTGTTTCTGTGTCTTCGATCTCTGCATGTTAGGTTGTTAAATAAAGACCTTTTCCGTTTATGGGAACACAAAACATTTGCGAAAGAACGCAAAAGCACTGACATATCATTTTGCCTCCCATTTCCTAATGTCTTTCTATCGCCTTGTCCCTTAGGGGTGATTTACACTAGCCGAAACAGGTAAGGGTCGACTGCTGCTTCAGCGGTAGCGTGGCCGAGCGGTCTAAGGCGCTGGATTAAGGCTCCAGTCTCTTCGGGGGCGTGGGTTCGAATCCCACCGCTGCCACATGTTTTTCATTACATCGCTACATTACTCTGCGTCACATGGTTAGATTTAAATAACAATAAATAAAACGATGAACATGATTACATTATTTAAAGAAATAATAAATTAATACATTTAGTTAAAATAATATATTTTATATACTCTATACTATTTAAGTGTTTTTACACTTTTAACACTACTTTTCTTATTTTTATTAAAGACAACTTTTAGTTATTTATTTAGTTTGATCAAAGTTATTTATTGTGATATATTCAAATCAAAATTATTTATTTGAGTCATTTTTATTTATTTATTTTAATCAAATGTGTTAGCAAATTTATTATTTATTTAAATAAAAAATATTTATTTTAATTCTGTTCATTATTTTCATATTATTTTTATTTAAATAACCCTTTTAATAAAATTATTTTAATCAAATACCTGTATTCATTATTTTTCAAATCAAATTTAATTTTAATCAATTTATTAATTTATTATTTTGATTTAAATCGCGTTTTAGTTATTTAGTTCATCAATTCTTCATTTTAAATATTCAAATCAATTTTATTTTAATAAAATGTATTAATTTATTACATAAATCAATAAAAATATATATTTATATTAATCATTTTATTCATTTTAATCAAATACTTTTTAATCAAATGATTTAAATCAAATAGCTTTATTCATTATTATTTATTTAAATTAAATTTCCTTTTTATCAATTTATTATTTCATTATTTCATTTGAATCGCGTTTTAGTTATTTAGTTTAATTATTCTTTTATTTTATATATTCAAACCAAATTTTATTTTAATAATGTATCATTTTAATCAAATGCATTAATTTTTATTATTTATTTAAATAAAAGTATATAAGTATGTAAAAAAATTATTTAAATAACATATTTTTATTAATGTATTTTAATTTAATTAATTAATTAGTTGTGTGTATTTTACTTGTACAGTTGTTCTCCGCTGCTGTAAAGGATCAAACTCGCAGTGTGTCCTCTAGATGGCGCTGAAGGTCCGCGCTTGTTTTGCTTTTTCTCCTTCTCCTGTTTCCTGTGTGCGGTATAAACTTCCGGGTCGTCGCTCCCTCAGTAGCGCGCATCCGCGGTTGTGCTGTTTTCGGAGGTTCTGCTGGACCGAGTTCTGCTGGTGTGGGTTCCGAGTGTGTGGCGATGGCGGCTCTTCACCCCGGAGACCCGCAGCTGGTGTCGATGATCGTCAATCACCTGAAGACGGAGGGCCTGTTCGACCAGTTCCGCAGAGACTGCCTGGCGGACGTGGATACAAAGGCAAAACACTCATTTACTTCACAACAACACGACTTTACCATGATTTTACCTCAGGAACCACAGTAATAGCATGGTATTATCTGAAGTGCCCAGTCTCTGATGTCACCGTCCGATACTATCACAGAACTAATCATGTATTTATTGATAATCGATCACGAGAGTCCTGTGATAAACCGATCAGTCACGGGTTAATGTTAAATCAGCATCGATCAATAATATCAATATCTGCCAATAATATGTCTTAATTAAGTTAGATGATATTTAAATGCTCAGTTTTATGATCAAAGCATTAATAATGCAATGCAATAATGCAATGCAATGATGACTGACAGATGAACAGATAACCCTTCTTCAAAAGCCTGATGATCATATTTGATACTCGTGATGTTTATATTAAATGATGTCTGGATAATGAAGTAAATCTGCTTCAGTCCAGCTGAAATATTAACAATATCAAAGTTATTCTCACGTTTACTTGATAAACTCAGGTCATATTTGACAGCAGAAAGAACATGTTTGTACAGTTATACTGAGAGACTTGTACTGGATAAATAAGATTATAGTGTAATCTGTGATGTTTGATAAAGAAGGTTATAGTTTGATCTGTGATGTTTGATAAAGAAGGTTATAGTTAATAATGTGTGGTGTTGTTCTCCTCAGCCGGCGTATCTGCACTTGCGACAGCGGGTCGATAACTTCGTGTCCAATCATCTGGCCAATCACACCTGGAGTCCACAGCTCAACAAGAACCAGCTGAGGAACAGCATCAGACAACTGGTCCTGCAGTACGTCTGTGTGTGTGTCTGTCTATGTCTGTCCGTCCGTTTGTTTGTTTGTTTGTTTGTTCGTTTGTTCGTTCATTTGTTTGTCTGTCTGACTCTGTCTGTGCGATCATCTGTTTGTCCATTAGTTTTTTTGTCTGTCTATTTGTCTGGTCGTCTGTCTGTCTGTCTATACTTTTGTTTGTTTGTTTGTCTGTCCATTCGGTTGTATGTTTGTCTGTCTGGTCATCTGTCTGTTTGTCTATCTGTCCTTTTGTCTGTTTGTCTGTCTGGTCATCTGTTTGTACTTTTGTTTGTCTGTCTGTCCTTTTGTCTGTTTGTCTATCTGTCCTTTTGTCTGTTTGTCTGTCCATTCGTTTGTATGTTTGTCTGTCTGTACTTTTGTCTGTTTGTCTGTCTGTCCATTCGTTTGTCTGTCTGTCCTTTTTGTCTGTTTGTCTGTCTGTCCATTCGTTTGTATGTTTGTCTGTCTGTACTTTTGTCTGTTTGTCTGTCTGTCCATTCGTTTGTCTGTCTGTACTTTTGTCTGTTTGTCTGTCTGTCCATTCGTTTGTCTGTCTGTACTTTTGTCTGTTTGTCTGTCCATTCGTTTGTCTGTCTGTACTTTTGTCTGTTTGTCTGTCTGTCCATTCGTTTGTGTTTGTCTGTCTGTACTTTTGTCTGTTTGTCTGTCTGTCCATTCGTTTGTCTGTCTGTACTTTTGTCTGTTTGTCTGTCCATTCGTTTGTCTGTCTGTACTTTTGTCTGTTTGTCTGTCCATTCGTTTGTCTGTCTGTACTTTTGTCTGTTTGTCTGTCTGTCCATTCGTTTGTGTTTGTCTGTCTGTACTTTTGTCTGTTTGTCTGTCTGTCCATTCGTTTGTCTGTCTGTACTTTTGTCTGTTTGTCTGTCCATTCGTTTGTCTGTCTGTACTTTTGTCTGTTTGTCTGTCTGTCCATTCGTTTGTTCGTTTGTCTGTCTGTACTTTTGTCTGTTTGTCTGTCTGTCCATTCGTTTGTCTGTTTGTCTGTCTGTCCATTCGTTTGTGTTTGTCTGTCTGTACTTTTGTCTGTTTGTCTGTCTGTCCATTCGTTTGTCTGTCTGTACTTTTGTCTGTTTGTCTGTCCATTCGTTTGTCTGTCTGTACTTTTGTCTGTTTGTCTGTCTGTCCATTCGTTTGTATGTTTGTCTGTCTGTACTTTTGTCTGTTTGTCTGTCTGTCCATTCGTTTGTATGTTTGTCTGTCTGTACTTTTGTCTGTTTGTCTGTCTGTCCATTCGTTTGTCTGTCTGTCCTTTTGTCTGTCCATTCGTTTGTATGTTTGTCTGTCTGTACTTTTGTCTGTTTGTCTGTCTGTCCATTCGTTTGTCTGTCTGTACTTTTGTCTGTCTGTCCATTCGTTTGTCTGTCTGTACTTTTGTCTGTTTGTCTGTCTGTACTTTTGTCTGTTTGTCTGTCTGTCCATTCGTTTGTATGTTTGTCTGTCTGTACTTTTGTCTGTTTGTCTGTCTGTCCATTCGTTTGTCTGTCTGTACTTTTGTCTGTTTGTCTGTCCATTTGTTTGTCTGTCTGTACTTTTGTCTGTTTGTCTGTCTGTCCATTCGTTTGTCTGTCTGTACTTTTGTCTGTTTGTCTGTCCATTCGTTTGTCTGTCTGTACTTTTGTCTGTTTGTCTGTCTGTCCATTCGTTTGTATGTTTGTCTGTCTGTACTTTTGTCTGTTTGTCTGTCTGTCCATTCGTTTGTCTGTCTGTACTTTTGTCTGTTTGTCTGTCCATTCGTTTGTCTGTCTGTACTTTTGTCTGTTTGTCTGTCCATTCGTTTGTCTGTCTGTACTTTTGTCTGTTTGTCTGTCTGTCCATTCGTTTGTTCGTTTGTCTGTCTGTACTTTTGTCTGTTTGTCTGTCTGTCCATTCGTTTGTATGTTTGTCTGTCTGTACTTTTGTCTGTTTGTCTGTCTGTCCATTCGTTTGTATGTTTGTCTGTCTGTACTTTTGTCTGTTTGTCTGTCTGTCCATTCGTTTGTATGTTTGTCTGTCTGTACTTTTGTCTGTTTGTCTGTCTGTCCATTCGTTTGTATGTTTGTCTGTCTGTACTTTTGTCTGTTTGTCTGTCTGTCCATTCGTTTGTCTGTCTGTCCTTTTGTCTGTTTGTCTGTCCATTCGTTTGTATGTTTGTCTGTCTGTACTTTTGTCTGTTTGTCTGTCCATTCGTTTGTCTGTCTGTACTTTTGTCTGTCTGTCTGTCTGTCCATTCGTTTGTCTGTCTGTACTTTTGTCTGTTTGTCTGTCCATTCGTTTGTCTGTCTGTACTTTTGTCTGTTTGTCTGTCCATTCGTTTGTCTGTCTGTACTTTTGTCTGTTTGTCTGTCTGTCCATTCGTTTGTCTGTCTGTACTTTTGTCTGTTTGTCTGTCCATTCGTTTGTCTGTCTGTACTTTTGTCTGTTTGTCTGTCTGTCCATTCGTTTGTATGTTTGTCTGTCTGTACTTTTGTCTGTTTGTCTGTCTGTCCATTCGTTTGTCTGTCTGTACTTTTGTCTGTTTGTCTGTCCATTCGTTTGTCTGTCTGTACTTTTGTCTGTTTGTCTGTCTGTCCATTCGTTTGAATGTTTGTCTGTCTGTACTTTTGTCTGTTTTTCTGTCTGTCCATTCGTTTGTCTGTCTGTACTTTTGTCTGTTTGTCTGTCCATTCGTTTGTCTGTCTGTACTTTTGTCTGTTTGTCTGTCTGTCCATTCGTTTGTATGTTTGTCTGTCTGTACTTTTGTCTGTTTGTCTGTCTGTCCATTCGTTTGTATGTTTGTCTGTCTGTACTTTTGTCTGTTTGTCTGTCTGTTCGTCTTTGTCCATTTGTTTGTTTGTCTGTCCGTATGTTTGTTTGTTTGTTTTTCCATTCGTTTGTCTGTCCTCCTGTCTCTCACTCTCTCTCACCTCCTCCTGTGTGTGTGTGTGTGTGTGTGTGTGTGTGTGTGTGTGTGTGTGTGTGTGTGTCAGGTCGGGTATGCTGGAGCAGGGAGTGGACCGGATCGTGGCTCAGGTCGTGGACCCGAAGGTCCATCACACGTTTCGTCCGCAGGTCGAGCGAATCGTCCGGAGGTTTCTGTCTCCCAACAGCCACCTGGAGGAGGATGAACTTCCTGCTGTAGCTCCGCCCCTTCCTGTGGAGAACCCGGATCCGGAGCCGCTGACCGCAGATGAGGGAGATGATGCGGGTCAGCGTCTCACATATTATTATATCACTGCAAAACATGATGCTCTTCCTCAGTGTTTCTGTCTCGTTCTCCAGCACTAACATCTAAACGTTCTCAAATCAAGACACATTTACTGGAGAAGAAGCTTGACTGAAGATATTAAGTTTGGTCAAATACATTTTTTTTCTTTTACACTCATAATTTTCCTTTTTGTTCTATTTTGTGAGAACATTTGTGGTTTTCCTGTCACACTTCTGTAAAATTCATTGTTAGTCTCAGTGAGTTTTAAGTTCCCTAGTTAAATAAAGGCATAATAAAAGGAGTGAGTAATAAAGCAGCAGATGTTTGAGTCCTCAGCTTCTCTGATCTGTGGTGTTGTCCTCCAGCTGCGAGTTCCAGCGCTGATGCTCAGATCCAGACCAGCGTTTCAGACCCGATCCACGACCCCACAGAGAACGACATGATGGACATCAGCCTCCCTGAGGAAGAGGAGGAGGAGCGCGAAGAGATGAAGGAGGAGGAGAAGGAGGAGTCTGGGAACGATGGAGGAGAAGCAGAAGAACAGGTGAAGGAGGAGGAGGAGTTTCACATACTCACATGTTAGCGGCCCCTGAGTTAATCACTAATGATCTTCACATCGGAAGTGAATCAATCAAAACTAACTTTATCTGGACAATAACTTTACTCTAGATCTGCTGTAAAGCCTAAACACTCTCTGTTACTGTAATCTCCTGTTATCACTGTAAAGCTGCTGTGAGACTCTATATTGTTAAAGCGCTGTATAAATGAAGGAGACTTGACTTGCAGGAGGAGGAGGAGAGCAGTAAATCCTCAGGGAAGCTGAGAGAGGAGAGCCGGGAGCCGGAGCCGCTGAAGCCCTGCAGTGTGAAGCAGAAGACCAGAGAGCGGCTGAGAGAAGGTACGACACCACTGACCCTCAGTCCCGGTGTGCAGCGCTAATGCTGTATTCACCCAACGCCAGTGTAATTATTAGCACGAGGAGATTACATACAGAGTTCATGCAAAGTGCATTGCTTTTGGTGTGAACACACCATAATATCCAAACATTCTTAAATCAAGATACATTCACTGGACTGGAGAAGAAACATTAACAAATTTATGCTTGGAAACAAGATATAAAATCTGCCAATTTCTAAATGCAGTGTTTACATGAGCGCTGAACATGTGATTGGGCTGATGTGTGTGTGTATATGTATATATTTCACAAGCTTCAAATCATAATATATTCTGACCTGCGCTCACTGCACGAATATACAGAGTTTCCTGATGTTTGCGCATCATAACTATTCTCATTAGTTCTTTATTTGTTTTAAACAGCAGACTTAATATTTATCCATTTCTGGTCATAATTTGGAGATAATGAGCTAAAAAGGAATAAATCACTCCTTTCATTCCAATAGAAATGTCATTGGGATCGATCTCAGTCGGATTGATTAAGGTGTTTTACATGAAGGCTGTTCAGTCTGATTTATGACAGATTAATCAGGTGTCATGTGAACGCAGCCACTGATACACTTGTTTATCAATTTATGGTATCATTTCCTAAGGTTCATGTATTAATACTTTTATGTGTTAATTCATATGTCCTACGGTTCATGAAAAATGTCATATTTTTTGTAGAAACCGTGATGCATTTAATTTTTCTGGATTCTTTGATGAATAGAAAGTTCAAAAGAACAGCATTTATCTTAAATAAAATCTTTTGTAACATTATAAATGTCTTTACTGTCACTTCTGATCAATTTAATGTGTTCTTGATGAATAAAAGTATTCATTATTTTATCTTTTATCTTTAACTTAGTAGTGTATTTTATCTTTCCCCAAACATTTGAGTAGTAGTGTATGAGCGTTTCCACAGTCTGATGACGCATTAAACTGATCAAAAGTGACATTAAAGACTTTTATAATGTTACAAAACATTCAAATAAATGCTGATCTTTTGAGCTTTCTATCATCAAAGAATCCTGAAAAATAAAATGCATCACGGTTTCCACAAAAATATGAACTGTTTTTTAACATCATAAATGTTTGTTGATCATCAGATCATCATATTATCATATTAGAGTGATTTGTGAAGGATCATGTGACACTGAAGACTGGAGTAATGATGCTGAACATTCAGCTTTGATCACAGGAATAAATTACACTTTACTATATATTCACATAGAGAACAGCTGATTTACATTATAATAATATTTCACTGTTTTACTGTATTTTTGATCAAGTAAATGCAGTTTCGGTTAGCAGAAAAATTAGCAAAAAATGATAATGTTTCCAAGCATCTCACCGTGTGTGTGTGTGTGTTTCGCCAGAGTACTCGCTGGAGGACTCAGATCTGGAGGGTCTCAGTGACATCAGCGTGAGTTCGGTTCACACCAGCGATCTGTCCTCGTTCATCGACAGTGAAGAAGACGAGCCTCTGTGTGAGTCCACTGAGGAGGGAGAGATCAGCTCTGAGGGTGAGTGTGTGTGTGTGTGTGTGTGAGTCCACTGAGGAGGGAGAGATCAGCTCTGAGGGTGAGTGTGTGTGTGTGTGTGTGTGTGTGTGTGAGTCCACTGAGGAGGGAGAGATCAGCTCTGAGGGTGAGTGTGTGTGTGTGTGTGTGTGTGTGTGTGTGTGTGTGTGTGTGTGTGTGTGTGTGTGTGTGAGTCCACTGAGGAGGGAGAGATCAGCTCTGAGGGTGAGTGTGTGTGTGTGTGTGTGTGTGTGTGTGTGTGTGTGTGTGTGTGTGAGTCCACTGAGGAGGGAGAGATCAGCTCTGAGGGTGAGTGTGTGTGTGTGTGTGTGTGAGTGAGTCCACTGAGGAGGGAGAGATCAGCTCTGAGGGTGAGTGAGTGTGTGTGTGTCTATAGTATTTATATCCCTATAAATCATTTCTTTTAAATGGACCTAAAGGGATAGTTCACTTTGAAATAAATTTTTGGTATGTTTTAGCTTACCTCAAGGTCATCCAAGATGTAGGTGTCTTTGTTTCCGCAGTAGTTTCAATTTTGATATTTTTAGGTCAAACCGTTCTTGTCTGTCAGTCATATGTGTGTGTGTGTGTGTGTAGACGAGGCAGGGCAGAAGACGGGTGAGGACTCTGAGGGCAGCAGGGAGAAGAAGCCTCGCGGTGTGAGACAGGGATACGTGCACAAACCCTTCCTGTACTCGCGGTACTACAGCGACTCCGATGACGAGGTGACGGTGGAGCAGCGCAGGCGCTCTGTGGTGAGAACTCTCTGAACAAGGCTAATAGTTCACACAGTTAGCTAACAATATATTCATTTAAATAATGTATTAATTTAAGGTGGAAACATTGAGCTCATTAAAGTAATGAATACATGTTAACAAATGATTAGATGATAAAATGTAACATTGGTGCACGTGGATTAAGAGTTTCAGAGACACCAGTAAGCGATTAGTACAGTCGCCCTGTTGCAAAGTTTCTGATTCATCGGGTTCGTATTTTCAAAATCTTTTTGGTTTGTATGGAATAAATGTACACCTGCTTCCACATGTAACTGGAGCATAAAACGGCGAATGTTTAGTTTTTTTAGTCGAACTGAAACGTCATTGCACGGATATGTGCAACTGATGTATTTAAAGTTTCACCTGAATGTAGTTTAAAATTTCCTCTTGTATTAATCTTAATGCAAATCCATTGTTTTTTCATGCACTGTTCAATGTTGCTTCCAGAAGTCATCTTTAGACTGGTGGAAAGAAAACATCCAAAATAAACTTTTAGGTGTTTATTTTATTGCACTTTATTTATTTGCATCTGTAGATTTAAATTACAATACATATCTTTAAAGTTTTTTTCGCTTACATGCACCATAACTTGGTTTTATTCCTATCTATATTCTATTTCTTTATACATCATTCACCCTAATTTTTATTATACAAACATGGTGTAAGTTTATATTTTAGTTTTGTAATTTTAGACATTGTTTTTGGTCTTTTGATTTAAAAAAAAAAAAAACTTTACTCATTAATTTAGTCAACATTTCATCATCATGTTCATTCATTTTACTTAATTTTACTCTGAATAAAATTGCATATAAATTTAGTCAGTGAAATGAATAGTTTAGTGCAAAAGTTAAATTCAAACGGTCTATATCAACATTGAACAAAAAACATCTCCTTAAATGAGGTTATAAGACAGGATCATAAAACAATATTGTGAATTTCTTATGCTTCATATCACTTGTGCATTTGTCATTTTGTGCAGAAGATGTGTTATATTAGGTTTATGCTTTCTGAATAATCTCATACATATAGGATTATTATATTACCTCGTAGGACAGTTAATTAACTCGCTTTGTTCAATGTTCAGATCACACAGCTCAACATTATTGACTAGGATTTGGTTATTTCAAACCATCATTTGTCTAGATTTTTTTCTTCCTCAATGAACAATATTAGTGCTTTGTTAATATCGTGTTATCTTAAATATTTTAATTAAAATGTAGCTTTTTTAATTCTCATCATAATGGACCATTTTCATCTGGTCTTTGTCAAAATCCCAAACTTTTAAGTTTCTTTGACTTCGCAGGCCAAAGAAAAAGAGGAGCGTCTCCTGAAGCGACAGCAGAACCGAGAGCGAATGGAGGAGAAGCGCAGACTGAGAGCAGCGCAGAATGAGGAACAGGGTGTGTGTGTGTGTGTGTGTGTGTGTGTGTGTGTGTGTGTGTGTGTGTGTGTGTTTGCATTAATGATCTGATCTCTGACCAGATGTTCTCCCTGCAGACCGTAAGAGACTGGCGGATCAGAGACCGCGGGCCAAAGAGGCTCGGAAAGAGAAGAAGGTCCTGGAGAAGAAAGTGGCTCTGAGCATTCAGAGAAAGAGAGACTCCAGGTCTGTGGGGATTCTCCAACAATACAATTATTCTTATTGTCCTATTATTTTATAACTTAAGAATAAGGTATTCTGAATTCCCAAAAACATCTCTTAAAAATGTTCCTGCAACAAAACTTTAGAATTCAAATTCTTGAAAGGAATTTTCTTAAAAATCATTGTGAATAACCTCTTAAAGTTAGGAAAACCTCCAATTTGTCTTAATTCCCCAAAGATAAGAAGTTTGATTAATTTATTGGGTTGTTTAAATATAAAGCATCACAACAGAAATCTAGCTGCATATAATACACATTACGATTATTAGAGATGTGCAATGATTATTGATCACGTAAACAACGATCAGACTTTTTCCTGAATTAAAAAAATTTGTCAAATAGGGACCTTGTTTTGGAGTTTATAATTGACCATTATCAGAAATTTTCAGCCCACATGTTATAGTTTTTGTTAATATTTTGTAGGGCTGTAACGATACACCAAACCCACGATTCGGTTCGTATCACGATTTTTGACCCACGATTCGGTTCGTATCACGATATTTTTGGGGGGTGGGGGTGGGGGTGGGGGGGGGGGGGTAATGATTTTTATTAAAACAATATTTTTTATTAAATAACATTTGTAAAACCTTTACAAACTGAACACCAAAGAACAAGATTAACTATGCAAATTATTAACAATATAAATAGCCATATATAAAATAAATAAATAGCCAAAGCTATAACACTTCTGTTTTCTTTGTAACAAAATACTGTTGAAAAACAAACAGAACTAAACTCCATTGTGGTGATGATTCGAGCATGTTGAAAATTCTCCTTCAATCAAGTTCTCTTACATTTACAAAGTAGGCTAAATTAAATGGCTACTGTTTCACACTGTGGTAACTGAGGCTTACTGCCTGTGCTGCAAACCACCAATCAAACCTTCCAAGTTGAGGTAAATTGTGTTTTTTCTTGCTTTTCCCCAGTCTTAAAGTGAAAAAGATAGTATTTAATTAAATACATTTATGGTGAGATTACTACATTTTATTTAATTAATCGCATATATTGTCAATCTGTTTTCATTTTGACCACGAACCATGCGCTGTCACTTTAATTCAGCACGTGCAGCACAAAAGAATTACTCGTTGCGGAAACGATCGCTGCACTGCTTTATACGCACGGCAACTGGAACGGATCGACGGACGGCAACCGCGTGCAGTGTGAAAGCTCTAACCTGTTAACATGGGTAGGCTACGGAAAAAATATGCACCGCATACGCACTGCAAATGGAGTATGTGTGAAACGGCCGTTACTCTGAGAGTTGGAAGGGGTGTGTCGCGATTTTGCCTTCTCACACCGCGAAACAGGATAGTGGATCCGAGTGTCGCGATTTCGATTTCATATCGCGTATCGTTACAGCCCTAATATTTTGAGCTAGATATTATTTTTATATTTTCTGTTTTATATTTGTGAACAAATGAGACCTTATTGTGAAGTGTTACTAATATTTTTATTTTTATACATTTTTGTTTGTGTTTGTTCGTTTGCTATTTTACTATTTCAACTTAGTGAAATAGTTTACTATTTCAACTAACAAAAATGACAATTGTTGCATAAGCAAGTAGTTGAAATAAAATAGTAGTTTCAGTTGATGCTTTAAAAGACAGATCGCTCTGTCTTGAGACTGTCTCTTTAAAATGAACTATTTAAAATATAGAGTGCACTAAAAAAAATTTATAATTATGACATAAAAATGAAGAGAAGTTTAAATTGACTGTCATAATTTTGACTCATTTAAATTTTCACCTCATAATTTTGACTTAGTGTGTCATCATTTTGAATTTAATGTCATAATTGTTTCCTATTTGGTAAAGATGGGCTTCCATAAATATCAGCTAACACCAATTTTCTTGAGAAATGTTCCTAAGAAAATATCGGGAGAATTTCCTAGGAATTCACTTTTTTGTCATAATTTTGACTCTCGTAATTTGAATTTTCAAAATTAAATTTTGAAAAATTGATTTTTCATAATGTTTTTCCCTTTGCGGTAAAAATGGGCTTCTATATTAATCAGATAACCCCAATGTTTTTGAAGTTCAAGCGGAGATGATAAAGTTTTTCAAAAATATTTCAACACTTGCACCTTGGAACCTGTTTCACAGTTTGCGTTCACAAGCTCCAAACACTGTTTTTGTGCGAATAAGTCGGAGCGCATTAAGGGTTTTCTGTGAGAACAGTGTCGTGTTAGCGGCCCCTGAGTTAATAACTAATGATCTTTGCAACAGAAGTGAATCAATCAAAACTTCATCTGGACAATAACTTTATTCTAGATCTGCTGTAAAGCCTAAACACTCTCTGCTACTGTAATCTCCTGTTATCACTGTAAAGCTGCTGTGAAACATCTATATTGTTAAAGCTCTGTATAAATGAAGGAGACTTGACTCTTTCTTTTAGAAAAGAGGATGACAGGAAGAAAAGTGACACTGAGGGGGATTCGGTCAACAAAGATGTAAGTTTCTCTCGTTCTCCAGCTTTTTCTCTCAGTCTATCATATCAATTTTTGCATAGTTGTGTTTGAACCGTTACAATGTATCTTACAAGGTAACACGATGTAACCTTGCTTGTAACCTTGAATTTGAGGGTATTGGACCTGGAAAGTCCTTGAAGTTGAAGTTAACCGAGATGTGGGAACCCTGATAAGTCGTGAGCATCTCTGTTTCTCTTCAGGGGAAGTCGGGGAGTCTGAAGTCAGTGCGACGACTGTCCGATCTGGAAGATCAGCGCAAGAAGAAAGCAGACGGCGAGGAGAAACTCCCTGAGAAAAACCGTGTTCACTCCTTCATCTTGGATCTGGAGCTGGGAACCGAGGAACGCCAGAGGTCGGCAGGGAAAACGGTTCGGAAAGAAAAGGAGCGCAAGGATAAAGAGAAGGAAAAAGAGCGTCCTGATGAACGACTCAAGCACAAACTCCGAAAGACTGGAGACGGAGACGAGAAAGATGGAGGAACCGCGAAAGGAGCAGCTGATGAGAAGAAGGGGTCAAAGGTCAAGGCGGACCGGAAGAGTTCCGTCTCATCACGAGAGGTCAAGACTACTGTGACGGAAGCTGCGGATGAAGAGAACCTGAAGAAAGGAAAGAGCGAGAAGGAGAAAGCGAAGGTGAGCGGCAAGAGTCTCCGGCGTCTGGACTCCACCGGCTCCTCAGAGGAGAGGTCAGAGGTCGAGGCGGGGTCAGAGGTCAGCCGGAAGAAAGACAAGCACCCTAAAGAGGTCCTGAAGAGGTCAAAGAGTCATCCAGAGGGTAAACCGGGAGAGAAGCCCAAGGTGAGGTCGGAGAGGAAGGATTCGTCGTCGGACAAGAATCATTCGCAGAAATCAATCTCGGAAAACGAGAGCGACATCCGAAAGGTGGAGGCGGGGTCAAAGGTCAGATCCTTATCGGAGAAACATAGGACTAAATCCCAGAGTACTGCAGGAAAATCGGATAAAAAAACCGAAGCCAAGACTAAAACGGGAAAAGAGGAAAGGAAAACCTCAGAGGAGAAAGCGAAGTTAGCGAAGAAAACAACCGAGAAGAAGTTGCCGAAGGATCCCGAGAGGATATCGGGAGCGAAGGAGGATTCGAGCGCTGGAGATCCCGAATCAGTCTCCAGCACCACAGTTCACCCGAACGACCCGTACGGTGCGCTGAGCGACGTCACTCCCGAATCCGAGGACGAGGGCGTGTCCGTGGCAGAGCCCCGCCCCCTGAGCACAGAGCCCCGCCCCCTGAGTGCAGAGCCTCGCCCCCTGAGCGCTGAAGCCGACGCCCTGCTGAGCCTGATGGACGTGTGCTCCTCCGCCTCGGAGCGCCGGGAGACCGAAGTGGATCTGAAGATGAAGGAGGCGGCGCTAACGCTGCTCTCCATGGACCCTGATCTCGCACGCTCCTCGAGTCTCGTCTCAGAGCCTCCGGTCGACGGGAAAACACTCCCTACAGGCGCTGGAAGTGTGTCGTGTTACGCTGTGAACAAGCCCCAGGATACAGGTAGCGTATCGATTACGATAATAGATTGTTCTTAACATTAACCTTCATTCTTCCCTCGCACTTTGTAACACGTATGTATTCGTGGCTCAAGTGTGACAAAAGTCCTAGGGTCTTGGACCCCTCTAATGAACACTCAATTTATTTATTTTTTTTATTAAAAATGATTTTCGAGTCAAAATGACCTGAGGGAAGGCTGAGGGTAAATCATGCACTTTCCACACTTTGCTAAATATCTAGCTCTCGTTTTTTTGTCAATATCGCACACTCTAACACACACAAACACGTGCATCATCATATGCATGTGAATAAAAATACCTCATGATAACTGATTTCATCTACTAGCTGCATCTGCCGCCACAGTGGAGCCTATGGAGACGGAGCCTCTGCAGGACGTGACATCAGAGGTGAGCTCATGACGTCATATCCTCTACAGCAGGGATAGGCAACTCCGGTCCTGGAGGGCCACTGTCCTGCAGAGTTTAGCTTCAGCCCTGATAAAAACTCACCTGCCTGTATCTATCTAGTAATCCTGAAAACACTGATTGCCTTGTTCAGGTGTGTTTAATTAGGGTTGGAGCTAAACTCTGCAGGACAGTGGCCCTCCAGGACCGGAGTTGCCTATCCCTGCTCTACAGTCTCAGACTGTTGGGCTTAACTGCACAGAACCAATCTCTGCTGCTTTAACACTTATTGGCTTAGAACATTCATGAGGTTTTACTTCAGTTATACATGTATTGGGTTTTTTGTTCATGAAATCATTCTTCATGTTGAAGCAGCAGTACTTCATATGCACAGGCTGTATTGCATTTACATTTACTTTTTAATCATTTAGCAGATGCTTTTATCCAAAGTGACTTACAAATGAGGAGAACAATAGAAGCAATTAGACCAACAAGAGGGCAACAGTATACAAGTGCTGTATCAAGTCTCAGTTAAGGGCCGTTCACATCAAGAATGATAACAGTGTTAGCTCTATTTAAGCTTTATTCCAAGCTCGCGCGCTGCGGTTTCAAAGTATGCACAACGTCATTGAACATGTTTTTGCTGTTCTTCTTGCATTTACACGGCTTTAACTTGCAGATCTCCTCAGCAGGCTGTGTTTTGAGTGAAGCTAGTGTAATTGATCTAGTAATCTACAGTGAATTTAGCTGACGTAGTCAATATAGTGGATTAAAAACTTTTTCCATACAGTGGAAAAAGAAATAGTTTTGAAAGTGATCCCAACAATATCGTTCCTCATATCTTTGTCGTTATAGTTGTGGTGTGAACTGTGCTATTCTTTAATATGGTGAACGATTATTAGAACTGTATCTTTATCGTTATCTTTATAGTTATCGTCCTTGGTGTGAACGGGTCTTTAGTCTTGTAGGCAAACATCAGTGCCTTGAATTCGATGTGACCGGCTATTGGCAGCCAGTGCAAACTGATGAAGAGAGGAGTGACGTGGGCTTTCTTTGACTCGTTGAAGACCACCCTGGATCGGTTGCAAAGGCTTGATAGTACATGCCGGAAGGCCCGCTAAGAAAGCATTACAGTCCAGTCTGGAGAGAACAAGAGCTTGGACAAGGAGTTGTGTGGCCTGCTCTGATACGAAGGGACTAATCTTCCTAATGTTGTATAAAGCAAATCTGCAGGACCAGGCCGTGGTAGTAAAATGGTCTTTGAAGCTTAACTGATCATCAATCACAACTCAAAGATTCCTGGATGACCTTGATGGACTTATGGATGATGAACCTACAGCTGAATGGAGAAGTTGTAATGAAGTGTTGGGTTGGCTGAGACCACAAGCAGTTCTGTCTTCGCAAAGTTGAGTTGAAGGTCATGGTCCTTTATCCAGCAAGAAATGTCTGTCAGACAGGCTGCAATGCGAACAGGTACCATTGGATCAACTAGTTGGAATGAGAAGTAGTTGAGTGTCATCAGCATAGCAGTGATAGGATAAACCATGTTTCTGAATAACAGAGCCTAGTGATGACATGTAGATGGAGAAGAGAAGCGGTCCCAGCACTGAGCCCTGAGGCACACCAGTAGCTAGATGATAACAGTGATGGGATGAACCATGTTTCTGAATAACAGATCCTAGTGATGACATGTAGATGGAGAAGAGAAGCGGTCCCAGCACTGAGGCCTGAGGCACACCAGTAGCTAGATGATAACAGTGATGGGAAAAACCATGTTTCTGAATGACAGATAGTAGTGATGACATGTAGATGGAGAAGAGAAGTGGTCCCAGCACTGAGCCCTGAGGCACTCCAGTAGCTAGATGATAACAGTGATGGGAAGAACCATGTTTCTGAATGACAGATAGTAGTGATGACATGTAGATGGAGAAGAGAAGCGGTCCCAGCACTGAGCCCTGAGGCACTCCATTAGCTAGATGATAACAGTGATGGGATGAACCATGTTTCTGAATGACAGATAGTAGTGATGACATGTAGATGGAGAAGAGAAGTGGTCCCAGCACTGAGCCCTGAGGCACACCAGTAGCTAGATGATAACAGTGATGGGATGAACCATGTTTCTGAATGACAGATAGTAGTGATGACATGTAGATGGAGAAGAGAAGTGGTCCCAGCACTGAGCCCTGAGGCACACCAGTAGCTAGATGATAACAGTGATGGGATGAACCATGTTTCTGAATAACAGAGCCTAGTGATGACATGTAGATGGAGAAGAGAAGCGGTCCCAGCACTGAGCCCTGGGGCACTCCAGTAGCTAGATGATAACAGTGATGGGAAGAACCATGTTTCTGAATGACAGATAGTAGTGATGACATGTAGATGGAGAAGAGAAGCGGTCCCAGCACTGAGCCCTGAGGCACTCCATTAGCTAGATGATAACATTAGCCGCGTTTCCACTGTCGGGCCAGGGCCGGGCCGTGCTAGTGCGTGCCAGGGCCAGTCGCGTTTCCACTGTCACTTCCGGGGCTTGATCGGGGCTTACTCGGGGCCAACGGCCAGGATTTCTGGCCCGTCGAATACCTTGGGCCAAAGCGGGCCAGCTCGGGCTAGAGGAGTGGTTACCAACAGAGGAGGAGTTTAGCGTTGGGAGACGGCAGCGCCGGATGATTCTGTCAGCATTTAAGACTTAAAAATAAAATAATTTAAATCGCGTTCATGTTTGAATGCCTTCTGTTTGTGATGCAAAAGACTATGCGCGCTAGCCGTTACCATAGTAAACATAGTAAACGCTTGAAGATACACATAGTAAAAAAAAAAACATAGCGAATGCTTGAAGAAATCAGACCAATCTTAAAGGCTATCACAGTCATGTTTTTATTTGATCTGTCATAGCCTACGTCTCGTCTCTTTAAACCGGACTATCAAAAAATAAAGTAACTTTTTTTTTCGGGAGCTTCCTCTGTTTCTCTGACTGAAAATATCTGTATGGGAGTCGAGAGAGTGCTAAAGCTCCTCAGGTCGTATGGCATATATTTGTAGAAATTATAATTTTTTCTA
Organism: Rutilus rutilus; assembly: GCF_951802725.1. Classification (NCBI taxonomy): domain Eukaryota; kingdom Metazoa; phylum Chordata; class Actinopteri; order Cypriniformes; family Leuciscidae; genus Rutilus; species Rutilus rutilus. The sequence continues at coordinate 710,306 of NC_140219.1, read as the reverse complement.
AATGTGATGGATTATGTCCTGTAACTAAGTTACCAGATAAAGAAACAGACGCGACTGAAAAAGTAAGTGTGCATGTCCTCTTTCTTTTGTGAAATAGACCTAACGGTAATTTATTTCTGAGTGACTAATGTGCAATTTTTACATAAATTAATTCATTATGATCAATGTATCACTTTTTATAGTAAACCTGTGGTAAAACATCGATGCTTGGGTTTTAAATATTCAAGTAGCTGCTAAACAAACAAACAAAAAAAAGCTAGCAAACGGCCGCTTTTATCGTGTTTGTTTTCAACGCTGTTTCCAGTGATTTCTGATTTCTGATTAGTTTTCTGATAAAACTTCCATTTGTTGGTGAAATGATGGGTTAGTGTGACGTTGTCCCAGAGAGGCGTGTTACGGGCGTGTTTTAGTGAAGCGCTGTGGAGCTTCTGGCCCGACAGTGGAAACGCATGCCCGGTGCTATTGGCCCGAGGCTATTAGCCCGGCACGGCCCGTTTAAAGCCCTGGCCCGGCCCTGGCCCGACAGTGGAAACGCGGCTAGTGATGGGATGAACCATGTTTCTGAATGACAGATAGTAGTGATGACATGTAGATGGAGAAGAGAAGTGGTCCCAGCACTGAGGCCTGAGGCACACCAGTAGCTAGATGATAACAGTGATGGGATGAACCATGTTTCTGAATGACAGATAGTAGTGATGACATGTAGATGGAGAAGAGAAGTGGTCCCAGCACTGAGCCCTGAGGCACACCAGTAGCTAGATGATAACAGTGATGGGAAGAACCATGTTTCTGAATGACAGATAGTAGTGATGACATGTAGATGGAGAAGAGAAGTGGTCCCAGCACTGAGCCCTGAGGCACACCAGTAGCTAGATGATAACAGTGATGGGATGAACCATGTTTCTGAATAACAGATCCTAGTGATGACATGTAGATGGAGAAGAGAAGCGGTCCCAGCACTGAGGCCTGAGGCACACCAGTAGCTAGATGATAACAGTGATGGGAAGAACCATGTTTCTGAATGACAGATAGTAGTGATGACATGTAGATGGAGAAGAGAAGTGGTCCCAGCACTGAGGCCTGAGGCACACCAGTAGCTAGATGATAACAGTGATGGGATGAACCATGTTTCTGAATTACAGATCCTAGTGATGACATGTAGTTGGAGAAGAGAAGTGGTCCCAGCACTGAGCCCTGAGGCACACCATTAGCTAGATGATAACAGTGATGGGAAAAACCATGTTTCTGAATGACAGATAGTAGTGATGACATGTAGATGGAGAAGAGAAGTGGTCCCAGCACTGAGCCCTGAGGCACACCAGTAGCTAGATGATAACAGTGATGGGATGAACCATGTTTCTGAATAACAGATCCTAGTGATGACATGTAGATGGAGAAGAGAAGTGGTCCCAGCACTGAGCCCTGAGGCACACCATTAGCTAGATGATAACAGTGATGGGATGAACCATGTTTCTGAATAACAGATCCTAGTGATGACATGTAGATGGAGAAGAGAAGCGGTCCCAGCACTGAGCCCTGAGGCACACCAGTAGCTAGATGATAACAGTGATGGGATGAACCATGTTTCTGAATAACAGATCCTAGTGATGACATGTAGATGGAGAAGAGAAGTGGTCCCAGCACTGAGCCCTGAGGCACTCCAGTAGCTAGATGATAACAGTGATGGGATGAACCATGTTTCTGAATAACAGATCCTAGTGATGACATGTAGATGGAGAAGAGAAGTGGTCCCAGCACTGAGCCCTGAGGCACACCATTAGCTAGATGATAACAGTGATGGGAAAAAACATGTTTCTGAATGACAGATAGTAGTGATGACATGTAGATGGAGAAGAGAAGTGGTCCCAGCACTGAGCCCTGAGGCACACCAGTAGCTAGATGATAACAGTGATGGGATGAACCATGTTTCTGAATAACAGATCCTAGTGATGACATGTAGATGGAGAAGAGAAGTGGTCCCAGCACTGAGCCCTGAGGCACACCATTAGCTAGATGATAACAGTGATGGGAAAAACCATGTTTCTGAATGACAGATAGTAGTGATGACATGTAGATGGAGAAGAGAAGTGGTCCCAGCACTGAGCCCTGAGGCACACCAGTAGCTAGATGATAACAGTGATGGGATGAACCATGTTTCTGAATAACAGATCCTAGTGATGACATGTAGATGGAGAAGATAAGTGGTCCCAGCACTGAGCCCTGAGGCACACCATTAGCTAGATGATAACAGTGATGGGATGAACCATGTTTCTGAATAACAGATCCTAGTGATGACATGTAGATGGAGAAGAGAAGTGGTCCCAGCACTGAGCCCTGAGGCACACCATTAGCTAGATGATAACAGTGATGGGATGAACCATGTTTCTGAATAACAGATCCTAGTGATGACATGTAGATGGAGAAGAGAAGTGGTCCCAGCACTGAGCCCTGAGGCACACCATTAGCTAGATGATAACAGTGATGGGAAAAACCATGTTTCTGAATGACAGATAGTAGTGATGACATGTAGATGGAGAAGAGAAGTGGTCCCAGCACTGAGCCCTGAGGCACACCAGTAGCTAGATGATAACAGTGATGGGATGAACCATGTTTCTGAATAACAGATCCTAGTGATGACATGTAGATGGAGAAGAGAAGCGGTCCCAGCACTGAGCCCTGGGGCACTCCAGTAGCTAGATGATAACAGTGATGGGATGAACCATGTTTCTGAATAACAGATCCTAGTGATGACATGTAGATGGAGAAGAGAAGTGGTCCCAGCACTGAGCCCTGGGGCACTCCAGTAGCTAGATGATAACAGTGATGGGATGAACCATGTTTCTGAATAACAGATCCTAGTGATGACATGTAGATGGAGAAGAGAAGTGGTCCCAGCACTGAGCCCTGAGGCACACCAGTAGCTAGATGATAACAGTGATGGGATGAACCATGTTTCTGAATAACAGATCCTAGTGATGACATGTAGATGGAGAAGAGAAGTGGTCCCAGCACTGAGCCCTGGGGCACTCCAGTAGCTAGATGATAACAGTGATGGGATGAACCATGTTTCTGAATAACAGATCCTAGTGATGACATGTAGATGGAGAAGAGAAGTGGTCCCAGCACTGAGCCCTGAGGCACACCATTAGCTAGATGATAACAGTGATGAGATAAACCATGTTTCTGAATAACAGATCCTAGTGATGACATGTAGATGGAGAAGAGAAGCAGTCCTAGCACTGAGCCCTGATGCACTCCAGTAGGTAGATGATAACAGTGATGGGAAAAAACATGTTTCTGAATGACAGATAGTAGTGATGACATGTAGATGGAGAAGAGAAGTGGTCCCAGCACTGAGCCCTGAGGCACACCAGTAGCTAGATGATAACAGTGATAGGATAAACCATGTTTCTGAATGACAGATCCTAGTGATGACATGTAGATGGAGAAGAGAAGTGGTCCCAGCACTGAGCCCTGGGGCACTCCAGTAGCTAGATGATAACAGTGATGGGATGAACCATGTTTCTGAATAACAGATCCTAGTGATGACATGTAGATGGAGAAGAGAAGCAGTCCTAGCACTGAGCCCTGATGCACTCCAGTAGGTAGATGATAACAGTGATGGGAAAAAACATGTTTCTGAATGACAGATAGTAGTGATGACATGTAGATGGAGAAGAGAAGTGGTCCCAGCACTGAGCCCTGAGGCACACCAGTAGCTAGATGATAACAGTGATAGGATAAACCATGTTTCTGAATGACAGATCCTAGTGATGACATGTAGTGTCGTTTGGCATGTTAAACAAGCTTAATTTATCAGATTCATCCTGTGAGTTTTTCTGATTGCTGGAGTGTCTGTCTATCTCCTGTAATATGTTGGTGTTTTTCTTTCAGGTGGGGGATGAGCAGACAGATGAAAGAGACAAAGAGAGAGACTCACAAATACTTACAGCAGACGCAGCTGAGCCAACGCAGACGCTCACTGTAGATGCAGCTGAGCCAACGCAGACGCTCACTGCGCTCACTGCAGATGCAGCTGAGCCAACGCAGACGCTCACTGCGCTCACTGCAGATGCAGCGGAGCCAACGCAGACCCTCACTGCAGACGCAACTGAGCCAACGCAGACCCTCACTGCAGATGCAGCTGAGCCAACGCAGACCCTCACTGCAGACGCAGCGGAGCCAACGCAGACCCTCACTGCAGACGCAGCTGAGCCAACGCAGACCCTCACTGCAGACGCAGCGGAGCCAACGCAGACCCTCACTGCAGACGCAGCGGAGCCAACGCAGACCCTCACTGCAGACGCAGCTGAGCCAACGCAGACCCTCACTGCAGACGCAGCTGAGCCAACGCAGACCCTCACTGAAGTCGCAGCTGAGCCAACGCAGACCCTCACTGAAGTCGCAGCTGAGCCAACGCAAACCCTCACTGCAGAAGCAGCTGAGCTAACGCAGACCCTCACTGCAGATGCAGCTGAGCTAACGCAGACCCTCACTGCAGACGCAGCTGAGCCAACGCAAACCCTCACTGCAGACGCAGCTGAGCTAACGCAGACTCACACTGCAGATGTGGCTGAGTCCACATTGATGGTCACTGCAGACGCAGCTGAGCCAACGCAGACTCACACTGCAGATGTGGCTGAGTCCACATTGACGGTCACTTCAGACGCAGCTGAGCCAACGCAGACCCTCACTGCAGACGCAGCTGAGCCAACGCAGACCCTCACTGAAGCCGCAGCTGAGCCAACGCAGACCCTCACTGCAGACGCAGCTGAGCCAACGCAGACCCTCACTGAAGCCGCAGCTGAGTCAACGCAGACCCTCACTGCAGACGCAGCTGAGCCAACGCAGACCCTCACTGAAGTCGCAGCTGAGCCAACGCAGACCCTCACTGAAGTCGCAGCTGAGCCAACGCAGACCCTCACTGCAGACACAACCGAGTCCACACAGACGCTCACTGCAGACGCAGCTGAACCAATGCAGACCCTCACTGCAGACGCTGCTGAATCCACCTTGACTGCCACTGCAGATGCAGCTGAGCAGATGCAGACCATCACTGCAGATGCAGCCTTGTCAGTGCAGACTTTGGCTGAAGATGCTTCCAATCCCATGCAGACGATAATTACAGACACTCCTGAGACGGTACAAACCCTCAGTGCAAACATGGCTGAGTCCCCTGCGCAGACCCTTACTGAAGACGCAGCTGAATCAACGGCAACAGTCACTGCAGATGTGGCAGAGCCTGCGCAGTCCCTCACTGCAGACACAAAGGAGACTGATACAGATGAGCCTGTGCCGACCCTTATAGAAAAAACAGCTGAACTTGCGTTAACATTTTCCGCAGCTGAGCCCGCACAGACCCACAGTGCATACACAGCAGAGCCTACGCAGATGCTTACAGCAGATACAGTGGAGCCTGCGCAGACCCTTTCTGCAGACACAGGGACAGATGCAAACGAGCCCATGCAGACTCACACAGTAGACACAGTTGAGCCTGCGCAGACAGTCACCACAGATGCAGTTGAGCCTGTGCAGACACTAGCTGAGTCTGCGCAGACACTAGCTGAGCCTACGCAGACAGTCACCACAGATGCAGTTGAGCCTGCGCAGACAGTCACCACAGATGCAGTTGAGCCTGCGCAGACAGTCACCACAGATGCAGTTGAGCCTGCGCAGACAGTCACCACAGATGCAGTTGAGCCTGCGCAGACAGTCACCACAGATGCAGTTGAGCCTGTGCAGACACTAGCTGAGTCTGCGCAGACACTAGCTGAGCCTACGCAGACAGTCACCACAGATGCAGTTGAGCCTGCGCAGACCGACTCTACAGATGCAGGTTAGTGACAGTGATGATTAGGAGTGTGTGATTCTGATTATGAGTGTGTGATTATCTCAGTGTAACCCGTGTGTCTGATGCAGGCAGCGCATCTGTCTCAGACGAGCAGGAACAGAAGTCGTCAGACGCCTCTGAGACGGTAACGAATCAGATTCGTTTCATCAGCAGATATTATGCAGGAAATCATGCTCATGTCATTAATGCTCATGACTTTGTCTGATCAGGTGGAGCAGACAGAGAGCGGCACACGGAGAGGACGATCATCTGCTCAGAGGGCAGGTGTGTGTGTGTGTGTGTGTGTGTGTATGTAAAATAACACAGGGCTCCAGACTGCAACCCAATGATGGACCAAATTTTCCTGCCGGTGCGACAAAAATTTGATATACAGTTGCAGTCGAAATTATTCAACCCCCATTGCATTATTGGCACAATTTAGAGACTTTCAGCTGTTTGCAGTGAACAAATCAAACAGAAGTAATTGAAATAGCTCAACACAACAAATGTTTCAAGTGGTTTCCCCAAATTTAACTGAAATGCAACTTTTGATGACTTATGCAGTTTCAAATAGTCTGGAGCCCTTGTAACATGTTTCCCGAATGATTAATGTGTAGAATCTTAAATTAAACGTTCTTTATCTGACTGCAGCAAATCAAACCAGAACCGATTATGAAAAAGAGCAAACGTCCAATAAAGAGGTGAGTTTTCTTTGCGCACACACTCTCTCTCTCTCTATCTCTCTCTCTCTCTGTCTGTTCTTCTATTAAAGTGTGTGATGTGTCTGACAGTGTGATGATGATGATGATGATGATGAAGATGATGATGATGATGAAGAGAGATCTGGAGTGAGCAGGACTCCACGCAGAGGAAGATCCTCCAAAGCTGATGTTCCTCAGAGAGAAACGCGTAAGAGTCTCCGCTGCACACGCTGTGAGCTGTTCTCCGCACACACTCCGGGTCATGTGACCGTTTTTCTGCTCTTTCCCATCAGGCTCTGCTTTACAACCGAAGGAGGCGGAGCCAGCTGTGGAGGAGGAGCCAAAAGAGGTGTTTATGTTCTTCAGTTTTGATTTAAAGAAAAAAGACACTTGATTCACTTGATTAAAATTTTTAAGAAGATGAATAATAACTGTTTTAATAGCTATTGTCTTTTTCCTTATTTTTTGTTGAGTTTGTTGACCAGCAAGAGTTCCACACAATAGTCAGTTTGAAAAATATTATTAGTACATGTAGTTTTTAAGTGAATATAACAAAGAATCGCTGTTATCATCATCATCATCATGCCAAATTTTTACAGAAAATGTTACTTTCAGGAATATTTTGTTTGTTTATGATGAAAATGAGACACGAGATAACGTCACTCTCAGAGTCACTGCTATTTATATACTATTAAAATATTTATTCATATTTTGAATTAGCTTTTATTTTTGTATTTTCAGTTTTCATTTTAATTTGGTTAGTCATGTTAGGTGCTTTTACAAATTTTTGGTAGTTTTTGGTCGATATTTCTAATTAGCTTTAATTTAAATTTACTTACTATAAGTACTTTAAGCACTTCAACTTATTTCAGTTCGTTTCCAAGGCATTTCTAAATTTTGATATACATTTAAGTTAAAATTTTAATTAAGTTAAAATTTAAGTTTTTTTTTTATTATATATTTTTTTAATTTCAGCTTTATTTCAATTAAGCCAAGACGCTACATTCACTGTTTAGTTTTGAGATTTTAGTTTATTTTGCCTTCATAACGTCCAAAATACACATTTTATTGCGCTTTATCTATTTGAGTCTATAAATTTCAATTACAATACATATCTTTTAAGTTTTTTTTCTCCACTTCAGCAGAACTTGTAAATACCAAAACTTACAGTTTCATTCATATCTATATTCTGAAGGTTTTTACTGAGGGGTTTGTTCATATATCATTCACACTGATTTATACAACATTTTATTCCTAAAAACAGTGAAAATGTGTTTTTTTTTCTGTCTGTTGGCAGTATTTTCTGATTTATGGAGTGATTAAAAAGAGAAATCCAAAATCCCTTCTGTAAAAACCTTCAACTCTGATGTGTCAACAAAATCAAACAAGAGTTTTGAACCTGGCTTTATCCAATGTTCAGATTAATGTGCTGGAAATATATGCAAATGAGTGCATATTTCATGAGACAATGTCTCGTATGCATATTTAAACATTTAATAAAACTGTAATACAAAAAAATTGTTGTAATTGAACTGGGGAAGTATGTGATGTACATTAACATTAACATGTTCACCCTATTCACCTTGTAGTGTCTGGCCTTCACAAAAATTATTTTTAATTGTTTCACTTTTTTAACCAAGTTGCTTTCAGAAGTTAAATTGAAAGGACTAACTTTTTCTCCAAATAAGAGAGAAATGTCATGACCGTATATTATACCAAATCTTAGACGACGAGGAGAGGTTTATTCCAGGTCAATTGATCAGTGTTTTAACGCTTCATAGTTTGGTTTTTGAAGTATTTGTTGTTTTTATTATCAGGGTCGCAGGAGTCGACGCTCCACTGCTCAGATCAGAGATGCTCCCTCAGGTGAGTCTGAAACACACACACACAGAGAGACTCAAACTCACACACACACACACACACACACACACACACACACACACACACACACAGAGACTCACTCACTCACTTTCTCTCTCTCTGATACACACACACTCACTCACTCACTCACACACACACACACACACACACACACACACACACACACACACACTCACTCTCGCTCACACTCATACACACACACTTGTCTGTTTGTGTAGATGATCAGTTTCTCTCTCTCTGCAGTGAAACCTGCACTGAAGCGTAAGAGATCATCAGACGAGCTTCTGTGTTCCACAGCAGAACCAGAACCATCAGCCAAACACAGGAGCGATGAAGGTCAGTGTGTGTACAGCAGTGTGTGTAAAACAGCAGTCAGAAGCTCACACTGAACGAAGCCTGAATGGTCGTGTTTGATTTCTCTCTCAGCGAGTGTGTGCGAAGATCAGGACGTGATCAAAGCCAGCGATGAAGACGAGGAGAGGAAAGATGAGGAAGAGGTGTGTGTGAGCGAACAAACACTCCTGACACTACACCATCAGACATATGCTGAATCACTGACTGACGTGTGTGTGTGTGTGTGTGTGTGTGTGTGTTCAGCGGAAACCCCCCCGCCGCGGACGACCCTCCAAAGCGTCCTCCACTGATGACTCGGGTACGAGATCCGTGATATTACATCATAACTGTAATTAATAAATGCTTGGAGGAAATTAAAAGTCATCGTTATAGTTAAAGTATTAAGACTCATTATACTGTGAAGAATTTATATTTTAAATATGTTGCAAATATTTCATTTCTATTATTTTAATTATTACTTTTTTTATATCTCACTGTTATAGTTACTATATTATATACTAATTTATTCACATTTGAATCAATTTTAATTTAATATTTGAATGTATATATTTTAATCAGTTGCTTATTTATTTTTAAGCTAATTTTGATTTTGAATAAATGTTTTTCTTACTCATAGTACTTTAATAGTACAGTATTTATTAAATTATGTGTATATGCATTTATTTTAATCTATTTACTCATTTGCTTATTTAATTTATTGGTTTTTATTTTCTTTCTTTTAATATAATTTTTATTACATGTTCCATGTTTATTCTGAGTTGCTCGGTACAGAACTGCATGTATTCATTTATTTACTAATTTAATCTAATCTTTATTTATTTTTTTACTCAGTTAATTTATTCTTTTTAATAGTTTTCATCTGTTTATGTCAATCACATTTTTGAATACATGATTACAGTTTTTCTTTCTTGATATAGAACTTTATCAATTTACTCTTTTTAAAATTTACTTTATACTTTATGCATTTATTTATTTTTATATGATTATTTGTTTGTTTTAAGCCATTTATTTTATTTTAATTTATTACATTGTATTGTATTACTCTTCGTACTGTTGATTGATTTAAATATTTTTATCCATTTCTATTTTTTTCTCATTTATTTTAATCTGTTTATTTTTTTGTTTAAATCAAAAGTTTCTTATTTTAATCTAATTTGATACATTTACATTTAATAATTTTTTATTTGATTAATGTGTAATGAGTGATTGTGGAGGATGTTGAGTGTGTTCCTGCCGTTCACAGACACCGGAGCGTCCGAGAGGAGAGACGGAGAGAAGGAGGAGGACGAGGAGGAGACGAAGACACGAGCGACGACCCGAGCAGCGTCCCGTCTGGAGGCAGAGAAGTACTGATACACACACACACACACACTCCTCACACACACACACTCCTCACACACACACACTCCTCACACACTCACACACACTTCTCACACACACTCCTCACACACACTCCTCACACACACTCCTCACACACACTCCTCGCACACGCTCCTCGCACACACTCCTCACACACACACACACTCCTCACACACACACACACTCCTCGCACACACTCACACACACTTCTCACACACACTCCTCGCACACACTCCTCGCACACACTCCTCGCACACACTCCTCGCACACACTCCTCGCACACACACACACTCCTCTCACACACTCACACACACTTCTCACACACACTCCTCACACACACTCCTCGCACACACACACACACACACACACACTCCTCACACACACACACTCCTCACACACACACACTCCTCACACACTCACACACACTTCTCACACACACTCCTCACACACACTCCTCACACACACTCCTCACACACACTCCTCGCACACGCTCCTCGCACACACTCCTCACACACACACACACTCCTCACACACACACACACTCCTCGCACACACTCACACACACTTCTCACACACACTCCTCGCACACACTCCTCGCACACACTCCTCGCACACACTCCTCGCACACACTCCTCGCACACACACACACTCCTCTCACACACTCACACACACTTCTCACACACACTCCTCACACACACTCCTCGCACACACTCCTCGCACACACACACACTCCTCTCACACACTCTTCTCACACACACTCCTCACACACACTCACACACTCACACACACTTCTCACACACACTCCTCGCACACTCACACACACTTCTCACACACACTCCTCACACACTCTCCCACACTCACACACACACTCCTCACACACACACACACTCCTCACACACACACACTCCTCACACACACACACTCCTCACACACACACACTCCTCACACACACACTCACACACACTCCTCACACACTCACACACACTACTCACACACACTACTCACACACACTCCTCACACACACACACTCCTCACACACACACACTCCTCACACACACACACTCCTCACACACACACTCACACACACTCCTCACACACACACACACTCCTCGCACACACTCACACACACTTCTCACACACACTCCTCGCACACACTCCTCGCACACACTCCTCGCACACACTCCTCGCACACACTCCTCGCACACACACACACTCCTCTCACACACTCACACACACTTCTCACACACACTCCTCACACACACTCCTCGCACACACACACACACACACACACACTCCTCACACACACACACTCCTCACACACACACACTCCTCACACACTCACACACACTTCTCACACACACTCCTCACACACACTCCTCACACACACTCCTCACACACACTCCTCGCACACGCTCCTCGCACACACTCCTCACACACACACACACTCCTCACACACACACACACTCCTCGCACACACTCACACACACTTCTCACACACACTCCTCGCACACACTCCTCGCACACACTCCTCGCACACACTCCTCGCACACACTCCTCGCACACACACACACTCCTCTCACACACTCACACACACTTCTCACACACACTCCTCACACACACTCCTCGCACACACTCCTCGCACACACACACACTCCTCTCACACACTCTTCTCACACACACTCCTCACACACACTCACACACTCACACACACTTCTCACACACACTCCTCGCACACACTCCTCACACACACACACACTCCTCTCACACACTCTTCTCACACACACTCCTCACACACACACACACACACACTCCTCACACACACACACACTCCTCTCACACACTCACACACACTTCTCACACACACTCCTCGCACACACTCCACACACACACACACACACACACACACACACACACACACACACACACACACTCCTCACACACACACACACTCCTCTCACACACTCACACACACTTCTCACACACACTCCTCGCACACACTCCTCACACACACACACACACACACACACTCCTCTCACACACTCACACACACTTCTCACACACACTCCTCACACACACACACTCTCACACACTCAAACAGGCGCACACATCTTTGTGGGGACTCTCCATAGACTTAATGGTTTTTATACTGTACAAACTGTATATTCTATCCCCTTACACTAACCCTACCCCTAAACCTACCCATCACACACACACACACTAACCCTACCCCTAAACCTGCCCATCACAGGAAACATTCTGCATTTTTACATTTTAAAAAATATATAATTTAGTATGTTTATTTACCCATTCCCCTCATGGGGACCACTGGCTGGCTGGCTGGCTGGCTGGCTGGTCCCCACAGTGGAGGTGATCTCATGTTTTACTATCCTTGTGGAGACATTTGGTTCCCACAATGTAATATAAACAAAAACACTCACACTCACACACACTCCTCACACACACTCCTCACACACTCACACACACTTCTCACACACACTCCTCACACACTCTCCCACACTCACACACACACTCCTCACACACACACACACTCCTCACACACACACACTCCTCACACACACACACTCCTCACACACACACACTCCTCACACACACACACTCACACACACTCCTCACACACTCACACACACTACTCACACACACTACTCACACACACTCCTCACACACACACACTCCTCACACACACACTCCTCACACACACACACTCCTCACACACACACTCACACACACTCCTCACACACTCACACACACTGCCCTCACACACTCCGGATCCTCACACACTCCGGATCCTCACACACACACTCCTCACACACTCACACACACTACTCACACACACTGCCCTCACACACTCCGGATCCTCACACACACACTCCTCACACACTCACACACACTACTCACACACACTGCCCTCACACACTCCGGATCCTCACACACACACACACTCCGGATCCTCACACACACACTCCGGATCCTCACACACACACTCCGGATCCTCACACACACACTCCGGATCTTCTCACACTCCCCTCACACACTCTCCTCACACACAAACTCCTCACACACACACACTCCCCTCACACACTCCGGATCTTCTCACACTCCAGCCTTCTCCTCAGTGAATCACTCCTCATGTGTGTGTGTGTGTGTTACAGGAATAAGCCCAGCAAGCCGTCGACTCGAGCTGTGAGTAAGCTGAGTGGGAGAGAGGAGCACTCCCCGAACACACGGTGCGTCTCTGTCCTCAGCCACAGCTTGAAGCTTTTAAACTCTCTCTCTCTCTAAACTAGGGCTGTCAGAACGGCTGGAAACCTATATTTGAATTTCTTTCTTAAATATTAGCAAAATTTTAATTATATTCAAATACTGAAAGGGATAGTTCAGCCAAAGATGAACATTAGCCCATGATTTACTCTCCCTCAGATCATCCTAGGTGTGTGTGACACTCTTCAGACAAACACAGAGTTATATTAAAACATGTCCTGGCTCTTCCAAGCTTTATAATAGCAGTGAATCATCATAAAAGTGCATAAGCTTGCAGCGAGTCATAATGAAATATGAAATATGCATAAGTCATAAGGTTTTGAATAAAACCATCACACTTCAAGCTTTAACAGTTCTCAAGCCAACATCAGTGTGTGTGTGTGTGTGTGTGTGTGTGTGTGTGTGTGGCTGAACACACACTCATTCTCTCTCTGTGTGTCTCAGGTCGGTGCGAGGACGTAAGCGTGACACCAGTCCTTCACTCTCTCGCACTCGAGGACAGAAGCCTGAGGATCCGCCGGCCAAGAGAACCAAACGATGATCACACACTCCTGCTTCTGATCGCTCATGTTCATGTGTGTTAGTAGTTTCAAGGTCAGAGAGAGTGTGTGTGAGTGAGAGAGTGTGTGTGTGTGTGTGTGTGCGTGAGTGTGTGTCATATTTCTGTCACCATAAAGATGCTCATTCTGTGAATGTCATTATTGTTCCATTTTATATTTTTACCTTTTTATGATAAATTCCAGTATTGATCCGAGATCCGATCTGTCCTGTTTTTTATATCTAGTTTTGTGTGAGATGTTTATTTTACTCTTTAATCATTACTTTACTTTTATAATGTAGTCAAACATCATCAGTATATCAGAAAAATGTGTTTTGTTTAGAAAGTTGAAGGTTTTTGACACTGAGTTTATTATTCTGGTCTGAGGTTCAGAGGAACCTGAACAGACCGAGACCAGACGAAACTGTGTGTGTGTGTGTGTGTGTGTGTGTGTGTGTGTGTGTGTGTGTGTGTGTGTGAGAGAGAGAGAGAGAGAGAGAGAACAGACGAGAAAGGCATTTATTTCTGTGGTGAAACTAAGTTTATTCTGTCTCTGATTTATTATTGGACACTTTAATCTGGTGCTGCAGGAAACAGCTGTGTGTGTGTGTGTGTGTGTGTGTGTGTGTGTGTGTGTGTGTGTGTGTGTGTGTGTGTGTGTGTGTGTGTGTGTGTGTGTGTGTGTGTGTGTGGCTGAACACACACTCATTCTCTCTCTCTGTGTGTCTCAGGTCGGTGCGAGGACGTAAGCGTGACACCAGTCCTTCACTCTCTCGCACTCGAGGACAGAAGCCTGAGGATCCGCCGGCCAAGAGAACCAAACGATGATCACACACTCCTGCTTCTGATCGCTCATGTTCATGTGTGTTAGTAGTTTCAAGGTCAGAGAGAGTGTGTGTGAGTGAGAGAGTGTGTGTGTGTGTGTGTGTGCGTGAGTGTGTGTCATATTTCTGTCACCATAAAGATGCTCATTCTGTGAATGTCATTATTGTTCCATTTTATATTTTTACCTTTTTATGATAAATTCCAGTATTGATCCGAGATCCGATCTGTCCTGTTTTTTATATCTAGTTTTGTGTGAGATGTTTATTTTACTCTTTAATCATTACTTTACTTTTATAATGTAGTCAAACATCATCAGTATATCAGAAAAATGTGTTTTGTTTAGAAAGTTGAAGGTTTTTGACACTGAGTTTATTATTCTGGTCTGAGGTTCAGAGGAACCTGAACAGACCGAGACCAGACGAAACTGTGTGTGTGTGTGTGTGTGTGTGTGTGTGTGTGTGTGTGTGTGTGTGTGTGTGTGAGAGAGAGAGAGAGAGAGAGAGAACAGACGAGAAAGGCATTTATTTCTGTGGTGAAACTAAGTTTATTCTGTCTCTGATTTATTATTGGACACTTTAATCTGGTGCTGCAGGAAACAGCTGTGTGTGTGTGTGTGTGTGTGTGTGTGTGTGTGTGTGTGTGTGTGTGTGTGTGTGTGTGTGTGTGTGTGTGTGTGTGTGTGTGTGTGTGTGTGTGTGTGTGTGTGTGTGTGTGTGTGTGTGTGAGTGTGTGTGAGTGAGTGAGAGAGAGACAAGCTCGTTTCTTCCAGTCGGAGGTTAAATCTGAATTTACACTAACAAATATCTGTCAACAGAAATGAGAAAAATAATCTTAATTCAATAGGAACACAAGAAATAAGACTTCGATTCTTGCTTCATTTTGATACATTTTTCATAAAATAAAACGTAATACTGTATAATTAACTTTGCATTTGAAGTTGGTGTTAGTCTGTAGTCATTAGAATTTAAACTTTAAGTTTGACAGGTGATGAAGAGATTAAAAATCCCTTTACAATATTATCCTGCTGCCAGTAAAACACTAAATACTAGAACAACACAACACACACATTAAACATCACACACGTGCACTGTGATAACTCGTCCAGCAGGGGGCGCAGAACACACGTGCACTGTGATAACTCGTCCTGCAGGGGGCGCAGAACACACGTGCACTGTGATAACTCGTCCTGCAGGGGGCGCAGAACACATAAAACATTCTCATTTAAAATCGAGCTAAGCGGTTTTTCTGTTGGTTGTCATATCTGTGTTTTTCCACACGGCGGCGCCACATTCAAAGAGAAGCGCGTGTGATTGGCTGAAAGACTCACGTGACTCCATTCGATCTATAGGCCTTTATTTACATGCTAAAGTTGAAATACACAACAGATAAACACAGCACTTAAACATTAGAAAACATTAGAGAAAAGCAGAGTAAACAATGTGAAAATAACTAATAACTAAAAATAAATGTTTAATACATTAGATTAAAACAAATATCTTGAATAAAATAAATACATAATAAACGTCTTTGATTTAAATTAATTTGATTTGATTTCAATAAAAATAAATAGGCTACTTAAATATTTAAAATAAATTATTTGATTTACACAAACAAAATAAAGAGGTTTTATAAAACTAACTAAAACTAGGCCTATATTTAAATGTATATTTATATAAATACGAAAAGCAGTGTAGAAATGTAAAAATAAATTAAGAAAAATAGGATTTAATTAAATAAATTTGAAAAATACAAAAAAAATTAAATACATT
This sequence comes from Rutilus rutilus, assembly GCF_951802725.1. Lineage (NCBI taxonomy): Eukaryota > Metazoa > Chordata > Actinopteri > Cypriniformes > Leuciscidae > Rutilus > Rutilus rutilus. The sequence goes on along the minus strand of NC_140219.1, from coordinate 693,770 downwards.
TGTTTAGATAATTTTTATTTATAATATTTATTTAATATATTAGAACAAATTGAGTAACACATTTGATTCAAATAAAATTTGACAAGTAGGCTACATAAGTAAAACCATTTAAAATACATTTTTTTTAATTATTTAAATTATGATATTAATTTAAAATTTGATTTAAATAGAAAAAATATTAAAACGTTTGATTTACAATAATTTGATAAGTATAAATGAAAACAATACATATAATGATGTCATGTAATAGAAATACTAACGATTTTACACAACACATTTATAATATCCATTTTCACGGTATTTATTGGGTCTTTAATACATGAAAATGAAATAGCCGCCTTTTAAATGATGAGGTGATCATGAAAAGCCTTGGGTTAATAACACACACACACACACACACACACACAGAGATGTGTTGAAGCAGTTCAGAGAGGACAGGTGAGTGTTTACCTGTGCGCGTGACCTGATGCTTCAGTGTTTTACTCCAGTCTCTCTCTCTCGGTCACGCGCATCTGAACTCGATGGGCTTTTACATGAGTTTCATATTCCAGAAATTACAACAGAAAGAAAGTCTTCAGTGGCACGAGCTGCTGTCATCCGTGTCACGCCATCCTTTCCATGAAGTCTGTCCTGTCAGAGTCTGTTACATCTCTCTCTCACACACACACACACACACACACACATTCAGACTCAACACACAATTATAAGCAGCGGGAACGAGTTGTTGTTTTGACGTTTATTGCGCCTGGCGCGTTCATTTTTTCATTATCCCTCTGCATGCACGCGCAATCTACACTTCACGAGCTTGACAAGTTCCCGAACGCGTGCACGCCCACGGTGATCCCTCGATCGCGCGCATCTGCATAGTCACAGATATTACCTTTTTTGAATACACAAATAGATATTCATGTCACTTTTATCAGACACACAGGAACGCGCGTGAGTGATGCGCGTGGCCGCTAGATGGAGAGAGAGACGCGCGCGCGCTTACCTTACTGATATAAAATCTAAGTATTTAAAATCATTAATAAACCTCATGTAATCGGAACTAAAAACATTTATGCGAGGGGAAATACAATTTCTATTATTAATGTGTGTGCGTGTAAATGTTCTTTATTGGCATCAGTGTCAGATGCTGAATTAATGGATTCACTGAAGTTGTAAAATATGCGTATTATATTATTTAATCGTATTATAGGCTGTTAAAAGTAAGACGTAATTCTGTAATTTGTGTTGATTACATATTTAGTGAAATAATGCAGTGGACTCTAGGATATATTTTGGTAAAAACACGCCAGAAAAATTCTCGATTAGACGAAATTGAAGAAAAACGTCTTCAAATATGATCGCCGGAAGGAGGAGATTAATACACATTTATATTTTGTTGTTAGGTTTCATTAAAATCGAGTTGAACTTCACAACTCTATGAAAATCCAGTGTGACGCTCAAAGTCCAGTAACATGATTTATTAATCGGCATCATTTAACATTCAATTAAAGTTTTTATAATCATTTCCCGTCAGCGCTCAATAAATTGGCTTATTAAATGTATTAATTTCAGCTATTCTTTATTTAGCTACTGAAATGAGACAGTAACAGTAGTTTGGTTAATTTTATTTATTGTCGCGAACGTTCACAATATCATATATTATGTCAGAGACACGATATCACAACAAGAAAATATCATTTAGAATGATTTAAAGCGACACTTATTTATGCGATACATTCGAGGAAATTCTGCTAAAACTGCGGCTTCAAAAATATGAATCAAGAGAAAATAAAATAAGAAGAAATTATTTATTTATTGCTGTTCGGTTTATTATTAGGCTATTATTATTAGAATTACAGGTGATGTTGATGTTAAATTGAAAAGTATCTGTGTGACACGCATATCCATTAAATTAATATTAATATCTATAGCCGTTTTTAGGCCTCGTTCATTTTGCCAAAAAACATGGTCAAATATGAGCGGATAAGAGGAGAAGTCTGACGAGATATTTCATTCTAATTTTGAATTAGTTTATTTTTGTGGAATATATAGGCTACATACATAATATGCGGAGTGTTTTAATGAATGAAACGATAGGAAATAAAGATAAAACAAATAATTAATTTCCATACCTTAAATAAACGAAGCGCACAAACACGAGCGCCTTTAGTCATAAATAAATTAATGAAATGCGAACAGAAAGTAGAAGTTACTTACAGCTTAATACATGATGAAACTCCAGTGACCTGAGAATATTAACGAGTTTATTACAAAAAACGATTATTATTGAGCTGCCATGGTTTTTTGCTCCGTAAAAACGTTCAAGCGCGTGTTTAGATGATAATTGTGTGCGTTCAGTCCGCGTTTTGTTAGACCTACTTTTTTCATCCGCAGCTCGTATTTTAGTTGTCAGTGTGATTTTAAAGGGTCATTGATATCTTTTCATTCTCTCCTCGGGTGTTTAAGGGTTAATGCGCTGTAAATATGCGCGAGTTCCTCACAGCCAATCAGAACGCGTTACAGCTGCCAGACTGGCCAATGGGCGTGAGCTGAGGGTCAGTTTGATCCGCAGGTGAAGTGGATAGTAGCGCTGTGTGTTCACACTCACACACTCGCAGTGGCGAACACACACTCCCTTCACGCGATGCGACCGAACTGCCGCCACGGGGCTCAATCTGGAGCGCGTAACCCCGGAGCTACTGATCCACAGTGACTTTTCCTGCTTAAAATGGCTGTTCGCAGCAACTCTCTGATGCCGTTCTCCATTCAAGCCATTCTGAACAGAAAAGAGGAGTCTCGGCATCTCAACGATCTGGATGTGTGTTTCTCGAAAAGCGAGTGCTGGAAAATCTTCGAAGAGATGGACGGAGCGGATCGGAGCGATGAGAGAGAGAGTAAGAACTACGACTCGGACTCCGGGCTGAGCGAGGACAACGACACCAAAGCGCAAAGCGACGCAAAGCCTGAGAAAGACGCAGATTTAGCGGAGGAAACCGATCAGGAGTTAAAACACGGCAAAGGCCTGAGCGACTGCGTGTCCGGTGAGTGAAGAACCGTTCCTCTGAGCTCCAGCGGGAACACTGATTCATCTCTGTTCACTCTTTAAACTTCTCCACTGGGATCGATCACACATGAAACCACTACAGGTTCTTTACAGTGGAAAAAAAGTTATAAATATGTTCGTTACACTAAGAAAAATTAGTTCTTTTAAGAATTTGGTTCAATTGTGGAAGCAAAAATGGTTCTTCTTTAAGTTGGCTTGAAAAATATCTAACGATACTATTTAAGCTTATTGTTGTTCTTCTTAGACTATAGTTTCTCAAAGCTGTTACTTATAGACTTTTCATACTACATCCACCAAACTCAGACTAGACATTCACTCTGTTCTGACTTACAGTGTGCTTTATTTTCTAACTGATCCGACTGGTGATTTTCCTTAAAAATGGCTTTTAAAACTAGGAAAAATCCTTTAGACTTACATTTACTGAATGTTCAAATGAGCCAAGACTGTTCAAACTCCAACGGTCAAAAATTCAAATATTGACAGTTGAAGAGATTCGTAAGATTTAAAATTTAAACTGCCATTCTCATTTGTTTATCTATCTCTCTATCTCTCTATCTATCTACTTATCTAACTAAGTTAGCTACCTTTTAAAACTACTAAACTAAAACTTAAAACTATTACAAACATAAAAACTTAAAACTTCAAGCTTTTAAAACTGAATGTTCAAATGAGCCAAGACTGTTCGAACTCCAACGGTAAAAAATAAATAAAATAAAAAAATCAAATTTTGACAGTTGGAGAGGCTCATAAGACTCATTTAAACTGCCATACTGTGTACTGTTTCTGTATCCATCTATCTTATCTAGCTAGCTAACTAGCTTTTAAAACTACTAAACTAACACTTAAAACTATTACAAACTGAAAACCTTCAAGCTTTTAAAACTACTTCAAACTTTCTGGCTAGGCAACTTCAAAGTTTGTCTCGTCCATCTTGACTATGTCCAAACTGAAGTCGTGTGTGTTTGTTGTTCTCCAGACTGTAACGGGACGGAGGAGAAGAGCGTCGATCAGCCCAAGCAGCGGAAGAAGCGTTCTCGCGCCGCGTTCTCTCACGCGCAGGTGTTCGAGCTCGAGCGGCGCTTCAATCACCAGCGCTATCTCTCCGGGCCGGAGCGCGCGGACCTCGCGGCCTCCCTCAAGCTCACCGAGACGCAGGTCAAGATCTGGTTCCAGAACCGACGCTACAAGACCAAGCGGCGTCAGATGGCCGCGGATCTGCTGGCGTCGGCGCCCGCGGCGAAGAAAGTGGCCGTGAAAGTGCTGGTCCGGGACGACCGGAGACAGTACAGCCCCGGAGAACTCCTGCGACCGCCACTCCTCGCGTCCTACTATTACCCGTACACGTACTGTCTTCCCGCGTGGGGCCTGAGCTCGGGGAACCAGTGACGCACTCACGTATTTATTCTACCAAAGACAGTCGTTAACTGACCGGGAGATTTATTCACAGAACTGCTGAAACAGCCTTTTTATTCTTCCTCTTCTTCCAAGGACTGATATCAGTTTTGCTCCTATAAAAACACTTAGGATTTTATTTCAGAATATGTTTTTTTTTTTTTTTTTTTTAGCAAAATGTTCTTTCTTCTTGGTTGGAAATAAACAGCACTTGATGTCGCGACCGCACGTGCGGTTTTAAGGTAACGGTAAGACTGGCACTTTCCCCTCAACAATCCTCAACAAAAAATAATTAAATCAGAGATAAATATTGATCTGTTGGTCTTCTTAATAAGCGAGCCGTGGATTTTTTCATATGGATGTATCTGTTTTCATATTAGTGTAACGTGTTTTTGTTTAAAGAAAAGCATTAAAGCGTATATGAAGCATAATTTCATTCGTGTTTCTCACATTTTGTGAGATGTCATTTCTGTGTATCCTCAAAGAAAAAAGCGTGAAATTAATAAGCCGTGACATGAGCCCACTGGACTTATTAAAATATGTTATTAGACAAAAAAAAAAAAAACAGCAAAGACAAGTCATCATTTCACGCAAAACGGATAAATCCACATTTCGAGGGTTTTTAAGGGAAAACCGGATAGTTCAGCGTTCGAGGGTTTTATGTGTTTTTGCCTTATTTTATAGGACGCTAAATTATGTGTTAAAGATGTTTCAGATCACCATAATAGTTTATCTCTACAACCTCGCTTAGGCCTGTATTTATAGTCTATTGCACTCTAAAATGCTGGGTTGTTTGGGTCAAAACTGGACGAACCCAGCCGTTTACATTTTTTAACAAAAATAAAGCGTTAAGATTATAACTAAAGCAGTGTAAACAATAATAACAACAATAAAACCATCACCGCTGTATTCAATGATAATAATAAATGTAGTAGGCTATGATTTAATGTTGTTTTGTCTCGCGTTTCAAACACTTTGATTTATGCGCGTGCGATCCGAACAAGGCCTCGCGAGACTCTCTGAACTCATGTTATTACAGAGATAATTTAGTTAAGTATTTTGGGGATTATATATTAAGTATTTTGTAAAACTTTATTTCAGTGTCCTTGTTACGCATGTTACATGCAGTTACTGTAATAATAACTATAAATGATCCATAATTACATTTAATCCTAACCCTATAAGTAGGCTACATGCATTTTATTATTATTATTATTATTACACAGTAAATGCGTCAATACACTGTAACACGGACACCTTAAAATAAAGTGTACGTGAATTACATTTCAATAAAACTGCATATCGCTTGATCTATTGTGGTTAATCTGGTATAGCGAATTTTTATTTCCGAAATTGAGTGTTTAGAAGGATCTTTCTGTGCAGACATATGCAATTGACAAAAGTACATGGATTTTTTATAATAACTTGATAGGTAAAAAGCCTCTGAAGTAGGCTGATGATGATAGTGTTTTATTGCATTTAAGTTGAAAATGAAAAAAGACACAAAAGACTGTGACTGCATCACTGACTCTCGGGGTTTCGCTCGTTGAGGAGCAGGTGGAGAAGATGAAGATGATGAAGGGAAACTCATCTGATAAACCGCATCTGTTCTGATGATCGAGGATTCAGGTATGAAGAGCATTTTATGTGCAAAGACACAGTGAGTAAAGTGATTATGATTGCGAAACATCAGATTTCCCGCTGTTGATCTTCTGTGTTTTTGAAGTCAGTCTTCAGTCCTATACAGTGTTTGAGCTCCAGAGACACCGAAACCATCAAATGAACGGATTAAATATTAGAAATTCACCGTTTGTAGAAGGGCTAAAATATTTAAAATACATGCAAGAAATTATTATTCCGCTATATGAGTCACACAAGGCCTGAGTGAGCGCATTATATCGCTTTAAAAATGATTCATCCCATTTACTTTGTTGGCAGTTTTCAGGTGGAAAGTTCTTGGATTTAAATGACAGACTTATAATGTATGCTGGGAAATTGGATGGATAGTTGACAACAATCGCCACATTAATGCCATGCTGCTGCTGGGTTTGAATCCACTGATGCCAATAAAAGGTTAATATCAAGAAGAGTAGGCCTACAATGCCATTTCTCAGCATGAGTTTTCCCTATGGGTGTAGGCCTATCTGTTTCGGGTTAACATGTGCCAGTGCATTGGAAGACTTTGAATTGATGGTCCATATTTTGAAGTAAATTCTCAGAGAGCGCACTGTAAAAAAAAAAAAAAAAAAAAAAATTTGCTGCTTGGATCAACTTGGATGTTTGAGTCATTTAAACTTAAATTACATTAAACTAAGTTAAGTTGAATCTTGAATAAATTATAAAAAAGTTTTAAAAAATTGCTTAACTTATTTGGGTGAGTTAAAGCAATTTAAAAACACATGTTATAACTTATTGATTATATATAAAACATTTAAATTGTATTATTATTGTGCTGAGAGTGATGCGTCCAAAGAAGAGCACGAGCCTTCACTACATTCTTCGGCATAAATGCAGCGAGTCTTTCCGGGAAAATGTGTGTAATGACCAAGAAAAAATAGAGAGAGAGAGAGAGAGAGAGAGAGAGAGAGAGAGAGAGCAGGGCCTTAAGCTTTAGTCTCAAACACAAACGGGCTGATCTGGAAATCATTCGCAGATGAGCTTCATTTTGCCACTCAAAATGCTATTGGCAAGGCATTGAATTGATCGCACGCACGCACACACACACACACACACACACACAACATAAAGGTTCAGCGATTATTCGGTTCAGTAAAGATCCTTCTTGTCTGTTTCCTTTGAGGTTAATACCATTCTTGATGTTTTATATCGTTTTATTCGTTTGCATGTTTTAGTATCTATAGACTACACGGATCAGGTGATAAAGAATTAGAAAATAAAAATCTCTTTGTGAACCCTTTCTGTGACGTCATAATGTAGCCTAAATTCGAATTGAAACTTATTTTAAAGAGTTTTGACGTTTTGTGTGATTGTCGTGTAATGAATTGCTCAGTTGTGTGACGTGTTTGTTCAGTGTTTGTCATGTTGGCGCGAGCCGCTCCTAGTCTATGTTTTGACAGGATTTGCCTCGCAATTTCCCGGTACATAAGTACTTTTTTACTATCTCGTGAATGCCAGTGTATTTTTGGTCAAATTTTGGACGTCAAGGACAATTTCTTTATACACGCTAATAGAGCGCGCCTGTCACACATAATGGCGCGTAATCGGGGCAATCATTTTCCCGCGCAGAGACATGAGCCAGTTGTTGTTCTAGATCAAGTTTCATGTTTAATGAAAGAAAATTGGCATTTCGGACACTACAGTCTCTCGGGTCAGAATCGTCCACCTGCGAGACGTTCATTTATCTCCTAATTGAATTATATTTTCTCTTTAAGTCTGCACATGTGCTTTTGCTTCGCGGGTTTTTTTTTTTTCCCGCGCGTTCTTTCATGGCGTCCATCGTGAATCTCTGTGTACCTGCTCGAGCATCAGAACAGATAAAGTGGCCGTGAAACACTCGCTGCTGGATTGTGTGTGTGTGTGTGTGTGTGTGTGTGTGTGTGTGTGTGTGTGTGTGATATGATGATGTGAAGCAGATGTTTCGCGCGTGGAAATGCTTAACAGGTGCTTGCGCGTGTTTAACCTCACGCCTCGCGCAGTTAACATGTCACAGCATCACGTGTAATTATCATGTCCAATTACACTCCCGCTTGACTGTTTGAGATGTTTTCTGCAATAAATGGGATAAGTGTCAGAAAACTAAACGGAAAGATAGTTTTCAGTTTTCCTTGCTTTTAAATATAATTTCAGATCAGATGAGTAGAGAAGTCACCGTGCAACTCTATCTATCTATCTATCTATCTATCTATCTATCTATCTATCTATCTATCTATCTATCTATCTATCTATCTATCTATCTATCTATCTATCTATCTATTGTCCAAACTTCATGTAGACTAATTCAAATGCCTAATAATAATTTAAAATAATATATAAAAATAATTATGCTAATGCAATTCTCCAGTTCTCTCTCTCTCTCTGTTATGTTTTTATATGTGTAATAAAAATGATAAGAATAACAATAACGGGTGAATAATGCTCAACACGGCATATGTGCTTATAAACGCGATGTAAAGCTTCTTGCTGCGGGTTTGCAGTTGAGCTTATTTGGTTGACGCTTAATCTGTTGTTGGTCCCATATTTATTGTAAAAATATAATTCTATAAAATATATAGTTGGCAATGTTCTAAGAATTGTATAATTCTATTGCAATATATATATATATATGTGTGTGTGTGTGTGTGTGTGTGTGTGTGTGTGTGTGTGTGTGTGTGTGTGTGTGTATGTGTGTGTGTATATATATATATATATATATATATATATATATATATATATATATATATATATATATAATAAACTAAATATAATTATACAATTCTTAGAACATTGTATATAGCCTATAGACACACACATAATAAACTGAAAGCAAGCGCAGCTCCGTCGAGACTCGTTCACTCTCGGATCTGTGCGGATTGTTCCGATCCTTCAGTCGTGGCTCGTGATCTCAGAGTCTCTTCAGAGTCTGTCTGGTGATTTATGATTTCTGTGAGTCTGAGATCCCGGGAGCCCCGTCAGGTCAAACCTCTCCGTGACTTTACGAAAACTCCCAGAATCCTCTTTTAGCAGCAGCTCTATTCCTGCCGCTGTTCTGGACGCATTCTGCTGGTTATGATTCTGCTGGTTCTGATTCTGCTGGTTCTGATTCTGCTGGTTATGATTCTGCTGGTTATGATGATCTGATATAAAGCTCGAGATCTGAGGAGAGATTGACCCGTGCTTCGAGACTGATGTGTGTGTGAGTGTGTGTGTGCTGATATCAGGTCACGGGTTGAGCCTAATTCACACTCGTGTGATGAAATATAAACTGCTGATATCTGATGATAAATTGATGATATCTGATCTCTGCGGTGGAGGATCTTCAGGCTAAAGATTCTAAAAAACTAATGTGTGGAACATCAGCGTTTATGTTTCACTTTAACAAACTGCTGGTTTATAGCAGAGATTATAGCAATACATTCTGCTTGACTGATCACAGTTAAATCAGATTTATATGAACTAAATTAGGCGTTTCATCTCTTAACAGTTATTAATGTTATTTCCTCACAATATAGATTTGGTTTCTGAAAGGAGGATGTGTGTGTGTGTGTGTGTGTGTGTGTGTGTGTGTGTGTGTGTGTGTGTGTGAGAGAGAGAGAGAGAGAGAGAGAGAGAGAGAGTGAGTGAGTGTGTGTGTGTGTGTGTGTGTGTGTGTGTGTGTGTGTGAGAGAGAGAGAGAGAGAGAGAGAGAGAGAGTGAGTGTGTGTGTGTGTGTGTGTGTGTGTGTGTGTGAGAGAGAGAGAGAGAGAGAGAGAGAGTGTGTGTGTGTGTGTGTGTGTGTGTGTGTGTGTGTGTGTGTGTGTGTGTGTGAGAGAGAGAGAGAGAGAGAGAGTGCCCTTGTTTATATTACATTGTGGGGACCAAATGTCCCCATAAGAATAGTAAAACCTGAGATCACCTACTTTTCAAAAGGCTTATAAATCACACAGGATGAGTTGTTTTGAGAAAGTAAAAATGCAGAATGTTTCCTGTGATGGGTAGGGTTAGGGGTAGGGTTAGTGTGTGTGTGTGTGATGGGTAGGTTTAGGGGTAGGGGGACAGAATATACAGTTTGTACGGTATAAAAACCATTACGTCTATGGAGAGTCCCCACAAAGATAGTGAACCAGACATGTGTGTGTGTGTGTGTGTGTGTGTGTGTGTGTGTGTGTGTGTGTGTGTGTGTGTGTGTGTGTGTGTGTGTGTGTGTGAAAGAGAGTGTGAGAGAGAGAGAGAGAGAGTGAGTGTGTGTATGTGTGTGTGTGTGTGTGTGTGTGTTCTTCATATGACACAGCAGTGTTTTACTGAGGCCAAGAACACAGCAGATGCACAAAAGCTGTTAGTCTTTCTTTCTTTTATACCATCCACGTCTATTTTTTTAATAATAAATCTGTTTAGGAATATAGACTAACCTAAGCTCACCCAGACAGAGATGTTTTTGCATTTTATAATAGAATTTTTTTTTTTTTTTTAATTCTTAAAATAAAGGTTCTTTACTGACATTGGTGGAAGAACTTTCACATCCAGAGAAACTTTCCATTCCACTAAAGCTTCTTTATTAAAGTTCTAGTGAGAAGAAATGATGGATCTTTTTTAGAAGTGAATGTTCAGCAAACTCTGGGGTTCTCGACTCACATCATACTTTCATGTTAACTGGTTATTTAATTTATTTGTGTTTATGTTTCTGAGCTGTTTAATTCATAAAACTGAATCAATGTAAAAAAATAAAATAATTTAAACTAAACCTATAAATCGATCTCATGACGGAACCTCTTCTATCTACTCTAGTCTGGATTATAATTATATTATAAAAATATTATATATTTTCACTGTGATTCCATAGAACATAATTTCTGGCTCCCAAACAACCTCTCAGATCCTAAAGAACCACTCTTTCTCAGTGTGAAGAACATTTTAATAATCTAAAGAAGCCTTAAAGAAGCTTTAGTGGTTCCATAGGTGTTTATAAGGTTCTTCATGAAACCATCGATCAATAAAGAAGCTTTAGTTTTCAGAAGATTTACGTCTCAACTCTTGCTTCTTAGTTTTCGTTATGACTGAAAAGCTCCAACATTCTCAGATTTAAAGCTTCAGATCTGCATAAACAAAAGCAGAGCTACCGAAAACATTCACAGAAAGTATTTTAGAGTTTTATTCAATGCGTTTATAATATATAAATCCATTCTTCTGCATCTGTCTCAGATATTTCGCTGTGGAAAATTCAGTTCAGCTTTACAACTGCAGTTTAATATTTTAATTTTAAAATAATATACATTAAAATAAAAAATATATATATTTTTTAGCATCTTTCTCGGGCGCGCGCTCTCTCGCTCGCTCTCTCTCCATGGCAACAGGGAAGCGTCATGAAGGACGAGTCCATTCCGGTAGCGGCGGGTGAGCGCCAGTCCACATAAACACAGTAAAACACTGTACATTCCACTCGCATTAAACTGATAACTGATAACTGGTGAGTTTAACTGGGTAATGATCAGAAGTTGCCCGCACACACACTCCTCTGTCGTGTGTAAAGCGGCTCTGTCAGTGCAGTGTGAGAGGATCGTGTGTGTTGGTTCGCGCTGAGGGAAGATGGCGGCGGCTTCACCGTGATCAGATTAACCGCTGCGCTTAAATCTCCGTCTCTGATTATTATCGTGTTGTTATCGTGTGTGTGTGTGTGTGTGTTTGTGCTGAAGAAGTGTTGAGTGATGTCGGACTCCGAGGAGGAGATTCAGGAGCGGCAGCTGAAGATTGTGCTTCTGGGAGACGGAGCGTCCGGAAAGGTACAAAATACACTCGAAATCAATCAAAGCATCATGAAATATCAGCAGAAGAAACACACACACAGTCTACATCACAACAGCTACACCATCACAGACGTCTGGCGACATTTAATCACGTTTATAACGACTATGATGAGATATTACACTTGTGTCGTATATATAGTAACGTAGTAACGTTACTTTACTATAATAGTAACGTGTTTTGGTGACACCGTGAGTGTCTGCTGTGTTTTGAAGACGTTGAACATGATCTGCAGGCTCTAATACTTCAGGATCTGCTGTTCAGATGCTGTTTTCACTGCAAAACTGATGCGGGTCAAACATTGTTTTGTAGTGAATGATTGAAGGAGTAACACAACCGCCTCAGTTTGGATGGGATGTCATACATTCATAACTAGTAGCACATGAGCAGTAATGCTATTTTTATCAGCAGTTTGATTGTTTTGATCTAGCTGGTTAATCTGTATTAGATGCACATTCACACTCTTGTGTGTTTAAGATGATTGTAATGATGCTGACATGATCATTCACTGTGGAGAGATACAGACTGACTTTAAGCTGTTAAGCTGGTCATTATATATCAGTGTGAGCAGGTTTAGAAGCTCAAGCCATTTACTAACAAACTAATGTTTGTGTGCGCCATGACATTTTGTCTACATGTAACAATACCTAAGCAAATTATAGCCTTTATTACAACATTATTAAAGGTGCTTTTCAGTGAAATATGTTCTAGCTCTTTAAGGGTTAATTCCAACATTTACTAATACATAATTCAAATAAAAAGTGTCTCCAAAAAAAAAGTTTTATGAATTCAATTGATTAACATGGACAATTAAAAATTGAAAACAGAATTTTGGGGAAACCGAAATGGAGTTGAAGAATTTTTTGTTTGATTTAATTCATAGGGCCCTAAAATGTTTTTTTTTTTTTTGTTTAACTTTTAACAAATTGTAAACGTTTCATGATTTCAACATTTAAAAACATTTTTTTTGATTACTAAGATTAAATTTAACCATTAAATTGGAGTCCATTAAAATAAAATAGCCTAATAATAATTTGGAAGAAAAAGAAATGACATTTGTGTGTGCTTGTATTATTGGGGATATTTAGACACACTTTTATTACCCAACAAGGAAAGAAGAACATGCACATGCGTTTGTTAGTAAATGGATTGAGCTGCTCGGGCAGCATTTTTAACTTTAATCTATTTACTTTATTTCCTGAACTTCTTCGGACACATCTACACTGGCAGTGGATAAAAACAGCAGTTTCATTGAGACGTCTCGGGTCTGTAACCCAGTCTCGCCGCAGCATCAAGTGCCATATATACTTTAAACAAGAGGACTTGGAGTTTCAGTATAGCTCATTTAAAGTCACAATTTTACATTCATTTTGTCTGAGAATGCATGAATTTACCATTAATGAAGAAAAACGGCAGCAAAGGTTTGGTGGTGTTTCTGTTTTTTTACTGTGAACTCAAACATGACCTCCTGAAGTTTGGGTTTTTCCCTTGAGAAAGTTATTCTTGGATGTTTTGGACTTCCAGGTGAAATTCTGTCTATTTGTAACAATCATAATAGGCATTTATTACATTATTATTATAGGCGCTTTTCGGTGAAAATTTTTGTTTTTTTAATTTACTGACAATGTGTCTAAAAAAGGTCAGGAAATAAAGTAAAAAGATTAAAATTAGAAATGCTTTAAAAGTATTTTAGTACAAAAGTAGATTGTTAACTAGTTCATGTTAACTTTACTGTAAAGTGTTAGGAGGATCTGCTGTCGTAATGTCTCATCTTACGCTTGTTGATTGTCAGGTTTTGAGCTCTTCTGAAGCGACACCTCAGAGATATCGCTGGTTTGTAAGATGATTGCTCCTTTAGAAACACAGATAGCATCGTGTATCAAGAAATCAATAAAGAAACCATTAGCTGCACTGACCGGTCCTTTATTCACTTCACTCTCTCTCCACATTAAAGAGAGCTCAGTGTTTCTCAGTGTTTCCCGAGACGCCACTAAAATAAGACTGAATAGTTGATGCTCTGGTTGATGTCAAACTTTAAACATTTATTGTTTGAATCTGAAAGCTGAGACTTTGTTTCATATCAAAAGTATCAAAACTTATTGTGATTATTGGCTGGCAGAAGCTACGAGTAATGTTTGTTGAAGTGTGTATTCATGCATAAACTCAAAATCAGCACTAAAATCGATGTTGAGATGTAAGAATTCCTCAAAAGTCTCCCAGATGTGTGTGTCCGGTGTCGCGGAAGCGTTTGCCGTGAGGTGAGTTTGGAAAGCCGTCTCGGTAAGGGCCAGTTTTCCTGCTAGGAACGTCTTTCAGGGTTTCAGACCGCAGGAGGAACGTCTTTATCCTGGATTTGTGTGTTTGGTTTGTGTGGCGTCCTCGTGGCCGCAGCAAAGGCTTCTGGGTAACCGTGCGTGTACAAACCCTTCTGACTCATGATGGGGTTCTTTAAACGTCACTTAGAGATGGAGGGAAACACAGACTAGCGCTAGCGTAGCGCCAACACAAACCGGTGTCCGTTAGGGCTGGGCAAAAAGAGTTTTCGATTAAGCGTTTTTATAAATGTGGTTGTGGCAAAATCAATTTTTTTCCATATTTATTTATCCATCTCCCAGAAGCCAGTATTAGTGTTCCTCCACTGTTCATAGGCTTACATGTTACAGCTAATGCTGTGAGATTTAACATTTGTATTATCTTAAACATAAAATAACCTGATGCTGACCAGAGTTGGGTTCTGTGTTAATGTACACAAGTGTACCTAAAATAAAACGAGTTTAATATACAGATTTGTGGCTCTTCATTTTTTTTTTTAAATTAACCACTTGTAAACTTATGTTCACTGTTATTTAAAAAATTATAAAAAATTATAATTAAAAATTATTAAAAAAAAAAAAAAAATGATCACGATATAATGTTTCATAATGTTCGGTAGCGATAATTATTGACATTTTTTATAATATATATTTTTTAAAGACAAGTAGAAAAGTTTGAATTTAAACCACTGGTTTTTATTTAATTTATCCACATTAATAATGCAAACAACAAATTATATTAGTTTTAATCAAAAATAAAATGTAAACAAAAATATCTTCTTTATGTCTTATATTAAGATACAAAATTAAGTGTTAAAGAAACTCTTGAACTTAAATGTTACAAAATGTGCGCAATGTAAAAGTGTAAACGTAGAACAATCAAGGTGAACTGTGAGGTCAACATCTGTAGTAAGTCGGGGTGTAACGGTTCACTAAACTCACGGTTCGGTACGTTTTTGATACTGCAAAAAGATAAAAAAAGCCTGAGAAATTTCCTTGATTTAAAAAAAAAATTATATATATATTTTTTTTAAATAAGTGTGAGTTTTCCTACATCTTGAAACTTTTAGTTTTATAAATGGGGGTAATATTTGAAGGATGAGCAAATAATGTTTCGGTCATCACATTAAAAATAACATTTAAATATGATAATATTTGAGTTTTGAAGTGCTGGAAAAAGATGTGTGACGAGCATTTCACTATTCCTGCCAAACTTCCACGGTTACAGTGAGTGTTACCACAGTAAATCCACGGTGAATGTTGCTGACCTGTGGACTTAAAGCCTATAACACGTTCATTCATGGCACAGTGTTTCTCCTGGGTTCTCCGTCAGCGCCGTTTGATGCGTTAATAATGGAGAAATGTGAATGTTTCTCACTGGATCTCGCAGCGATGTTATTATTTCTGTGGCGAACTCAAATGCTTTCTTCACTGGATCTCGTAGCGCTGTGTAGAAACAGTGTCGCTCGATCGAGATCAGCTCGCGCTGCAATGCACTAATACATTGCAAAAAAAGGGAGAGAGGGAGGAGAGAGAGAGAGAGAGAGACTTTTTGACTTTTAAAACATCAATTGGTGCAAACCGATAACCGGTCCGTGAAGCACAAATGAGCAGCGCAGTTTCGTTCCGCTTTCATTACGTTTGCCTTTTAATGTTGGGCAAGGCTGTGGTGGTCGCGTCAGCGCGCGCGCATTAGAATGAAAATATTGCGCACTATATCGAATTTTTTTTATACCGTTACCGACAATGGTGTACCGTCGACAAATACTGATACCGTTTTATCGTCCAGCCCTAGAATCTATTCGAGTCGAATCGGGAATTGAGAGCTTGCGAATCAAAATCAAATCGAACAGTTTACCTGTTCAACTCAGAACTGCTCCCACAATATCTGTTTTTTAATCTAAGTTAAAATCTTTTTTATTTGATCTGGCTTACAATTCATGAATTCTGTCTTTCTGTTGTTTACATGTGTCTTTGTCTGTATTTTATTTAATGGGTATTTATTTTGTAACAGCAGTTGTTTTTATTGTGCTTTATAAAGAAATTGAAATGAAACGTGGCTGAAGAATCTGATGTGTTT
>NC_140219.1:665000-667500 GCF_951802725.1 Rutilus rutilus | reverse complement strand
CATACAGTTCTCATACAGTTCTCGTACAGTTCTCGTACAGTTCTCACAGAGTTCTCATACAGTTCTCGTACAGTTCTCGTACAGTTCTCATACAGTTCTCATACAGTTCTCATACAGTTCTCGTACAGTTCTCGTACAGTTCTCATACAGTTCTCGTACAGTTCTCATACAGTTCTCACAGAGTTCTAGTGCAGTTCTAGTGCAGTTCTCGGACAGTTCTCACAGAGTTCTCAGGTAATTGTTTTGATTTTGTGTCTCTCTGTCTCTCTTTGAATTTTTTATTTTTATTATTTATATATATTTTAACCATAATTAAACCAAATCGGATCTAAATTCTATTTCCTCATTATCAAAATGAAAATTTTGGGAAAGAAATATATACAAATTATATGTATTTTTAAAGCTTCTTTTGACAGACAAAAATTAGAAAGTAAATGTGTGCAATTGTCAAAATAATGTTACAATGGTTCTAAAATAGGCTTTATGTTCTTTAATATTGATTTTGGGGTGAAATATGAGCTGCACAGTTTTGAGACTGTGTGTGTGTGTGTGTGTGTGTGTGTGTGTGTGTGTGTGTGTGTGTGTGTGTGTGTGTGTGCCGATGTTTGTCATATTCAGCAGTGAGATGACCCGAGTCACACCTGGACGTGGAGTCCGAGGACCAATCAGAGCTCAGGATGGGGGTCATGTGATCTCTTTCAGGGGCATGTGTGTGGAAAGTTCTCCATGTGCCGCTTGAATCGCTGGGTAAATATTGGTGCACATGGTGTTGCTGAGATCGGGCCGTTTGCAACCTGTGTGGTACATCACGGGCCATTACGCTTCACACATGCGTGTGTGTGTGTGTGTCAGGTACATGTGTCTTTACTAGTACAGAAGGAAAATGTGTGTCTGATAGTGTGTGTGTGTGTGTGAGCGTCTTGTGTGGCCTCTTCAGCACTGGAGCTTTTGTTGGCTTTCAGCACGCCTGAGGACCCATAAAACTGTATGACACACACACACACACACACACACACACACACGTGCATGTAATACACACACACACATTCCCATCATAAATACACTCAGAAGAGAGTGTGTTCATCATCTGATTGTGTCCAGTGACTGTAATGGGTTTGTGTGGATCTGCGTGTGTGTTGACGTGAACCGACGCTCCTGTGTTTACTCCACTTAGTGAGCGAGCGTTGACCTTTGACCTCTCGCTCGCCCGCTGTCCTGCTAATGGAAGAGAGCTGGACGCTGAAGCGTTTAACTGATCCGCTAATGAAGATCTCTGATCTCTGTCAGTGTGTCACATGCTTCTGTTTACGATCCTGCTTCCTCCTCACACACACACACACACACACACACACACACACAGTGCTGAAAGCCATATGGTGACTTCATGGTAAAATTGCACTTCTCTGTGTCATCTTGACCATCACTTTATTTCCGCGCGAGCAAACGATTCCAGCGCTGCGGCTCCAGTGCGAGACGTTGAGTGAGGAGTGTGTGTTTGAGTGATTGATGCTGTGTGTGTGTGTGTGTGTGTGTGTGTGTGTGTGTGACAGTGAGTGTGCGCAGGGCTCCTGGTTGGCGGCTCTTTAAGTAAACACAACGTGTGTAAAGGCGGAGGAGTCTCCATCACTCTCCACACTATCTCACACTCGTCACACACACTCGTCTCACACACTCGTCTCACACACTGAGGAGAAGCAGACCAGATTGCCCGATAGAGCGACGAGCGCGGGATCAGTGTGTGTCGCTGCGTTAGATTAGATTAGCGGAGAGAAACGGCCCCTGATATGCAGACGGACCCCTGGATCCCCGTGTTGATCTTGTGTGTGTGTGTGTGTGTGTGTGTGTGTGTGTGTCTCACGGTGACGTTCAGGTTCAGAGCAGAATAACACTCCTCTGTTCGCCAGGTTAAACTCGAGAGCTAAAATAACTCGCTATATTTGGTAACAATAGCTTTTAGCTAAATATTTCTCTGCAGGATTTGCGCTGGTAATGAATGAGGCCTGTCACTGCCATGCCAGAACATCCAGCGTGTTGAACGTGATCTGCACAGATGTGTGTGTGTGTGTGTGTGTGTGTGTGTGAATATGCTCACATTAGTGGTTTGATGATGTTACGCAGGGCTCGACATTAAGCCTTTGCATGAGCTCATCCTCCGGACAAGTAAATCAGGCATTCATTTGTCAGAGTAAAAATGAGCTTGTCCTGAAAACTAATTTTTTGTGTGTGTTATAAATATAATTTATTCTGAATATCTCATCAGTGTTCAGTCAGCTTTGACATATTTAAATCCACATATTTATGATATATTAACCTTTATAAAGGGCATTTCCCCCCCAAATAGTTTTAAATGTATGCTTCATCTTTCATTTTAAATTCTTAAATTTGATCAATAAATGTAATTAGAATAATAAGACACTATATCACTGTTACCTGTCAAATTACAACTCCATTAAATAATGTTACGAGATTGTTGGATTCAGGAATGAGGCATTTGTTTATG
>NC_140219.1:635000-655000 GCF_951802725.1 Rutilus rutilus | reverse complement strand
TATCGTCCTTGGTGTGAACAGGCCTTTAAGTTGTTTTATCTACATACAAGTAATCAGCTAAATGATGTTTTATCTGTAGGTCTTTATGCAGTATGTTGTCAATTGTAATTGTTGCTTTATTTTATTTTTTATTTTGCTTAAAGCCATGCAGTCAACAATTTTATCCCTTAAAACTCCTCTTTAATCACCAATATTATGCCTTAAAATAGCTTGCCTTTAGTATACATGGTTGCTCTTGCCTCTTTAGTATACAAGGTTCTATGAATATGCAAATGAGCCCCGCCTCCACTCACTCACAGCAGCTCAGAGATCCAATCGTTGATCTGATTGGTTACAAGGTAGTTTGTGACGTCAGAAACACCAGCGATTTCAACCCTGTTTTTGAGACTGTCTTTGGTTCACTGCAGTTTTAAGGAGAAAATACTCAGCAATGGTGTCGACTTATGAATTTACACATGGTTTGTCTTAAAGCGTATTAAAAACACCACATAGACACATAAACTACATTAAAAGCTGGATTTTCACCTCAGGGGGACTTCAAACATGGTCCTGCATATTTATATTAATTTATTTTTCTATTATTAGGCTATATTATTGTTTCTGTGCAATGGTGACGATAACTGAGGGTCAAATCGTCGCTAATTAATGAAGTATTTTATTGCAAAAAAGATATTGAGCGCACGCGACCGTCTTGGTCGGGTATGTGCGCGTCCGCTAAAGTGGCGGGTACGCGCTTCCCGCTGTGTCAGACCGAGAGCTGTCACTTGGCGCGGCCGCTGTTTGTACAGGTGTTTTAGGAAAGAAAACAACGGCAAGACGCTTCCAGTTCAAACACCCACCGCACTCCCGGCCTACTCGAAAAAGACGCGAGGAAAGAATAATATATGGTGGAAAATAATGCGAGAAAACGGCTGAAGGTTTGACAGATGAGCGGCGGGTCGTCGGGGAGTTCGAGTCTGTTTCCCGCGCGCGGTCTTTTTGAGTGATGGCGTGACTAATTTGTCGAGTGACCGTTAACTCTGAGGAGAGATTTTAAGTGAACATCTCAAACTAACATTTAACACATGTAAGAAGCATCACAACTCAAACTATGATTCAACACACAGGTAAGAAACCTTTTAGTAGTTATGTTATTAAAAACGTTTGTTGTCAACTTCTTAACATGAATAGCACTTTAGGTATGACATTCTCTAAAAATTATCCTAGTAAAGGTATAGTTCACTCAAAATGCTAATTCTTTTATTTACTTCTCGTGTCTTTCCAAACCTAAATTATTTCTTAAATGAATCACAAATCTGAAACTGAAAATATCTTCTTTTATATTCCAGAGAGTAAAGCTTGCATGTTTGAAACAACATGAGACCGAGTAGTAGATGAGTTCACACCAAGGAAAATAATTGTAAGTAAAGTTTTAATAATTGTTCTACTTCACTGGGAAAAGAGAAGATACACAACTATACCTATAACAACATGGAATCGATTTTATTCCCCGGTTGATTAACAGTAAAAACAAGGACAGCCAGTCAGAATACACCCGGTTTTAAAGCGCTTGAATGACAAAACTTCAAATAAACAACGTTATAGTCGGTGTTGAGGTTAATAATGATCGTGCTTGGGCCTTAAATGATGACAGAAGGACCAGGTGAACTGCTTTATTCATTAAATTAACAATCTATAACATTATAGATTTTTTTTTAAACGTTACCCTTTGGGTGGAAAACATCTTAACTCAAATTATGATTTCACACCGGTAAGTAATATCTCAAATTGTGATTTCACACAGCAGGTACTGGTAACATGTCAAGATTAATTTACATGTAATTTTTCTAAATGTCATAATCATTTGTTAACAAACAAGTATTCATTACTTCAATGAGCTCAGTGTTTCTGCCTTAAATTATTACATTGTTTAAATTAACACATTTTTAGCTAACTGACATTTCTAAAATACATAACTTAGACAGTTTCCTCTGATAACAGTGGACTCATGCACTTTCTGTAAAGCTGCTTTGAAACGACGTGTATTGTGAAAAGCGCTATACAAATAAATGTGAATTGAATTAAAAATTGGCGATCAAAATTAGACGAACAATTTCAGTGTTCATATATAAACTGCAGGAACTTTTACAGCCGTAACTGCAGGTTAGCGATGATCCAGAGGCTTCTGAATGCGCTGAGGCGGTAAAACCCTACAATTAGCCAGTAATGAGGTTCAATTACACTTTATTGGAGATGTTAAAATGGAGCGGTGAATAGGGCCGTTGAAATGACCAACATGTGCAGGACCCAAAAGGAAAATAGGAGAATAAGTGATTATTGTGGATGAGGGACATTCGCTCCGATTCTGGCCGCATCTCGTGTGTGTGTGTCTGTTTTACGAGTGTTTTTGGAGTGATGTCAGATGGTAATAGTGACATTAACCGTGTGTGTGTGAGCATGTGTTCGCCTCTTCCACGCTGACCTGTAACTCGAGACTCGTGACCTTTTATACAGTGGAACGTTTTAGGGCTCTTCCCGTGAACCCTTTCGCACAAAGCACAGAGGAGACGTTGTGGCCCCTGGACTCATCATCCCAACTCAACCCTGAAACGGGGACCAGAGCTGGAAGATTGTTAAAGCAGGGAAAATAAATGGCGACTGCATTAAAGTGCGTTTGGGTGGTCAGATCCGGCGAAACCCAAGACAGCCAAACCTGTTAAAGGAATAGTTCACTTCAAAATGAACATTCTGTCATCATTTACTCAAGTTGTTTCAAACCTGTACGAGTTTCTTTCTTCTGCCGAACACAAAAGAAGATATATCGTAGATATATAGTTGATGGATATATCTTCCTTTGACTTCAATAGATGGAACAAAAACTACTCTGGAAGTCAACAGTTTAGTTACCGAAGAAATATCTTCTTTTGTGTTTAATAACAGAAGAAAGAAATTCACTTATCTTGTTTTGTGAGAAAAAAAAAAATCTAAATTAAGTGAGTTTTTGCAAACAAGCTAAATTACAGGCCAATGGAGTAAGAAATATAATCTTGTATCCATTTAAATTAAGTTTTAATACCCATTTGAAGACAATTTAGCTTGTTTTAAGCAAAAACTCACTTAATTTTATATATATTTTTTCCAGAAAACAAGATGTAATTTCTTATGTCATTTTCCTCATCTAGTAAATGCTTCTTGATTTAAGAATGTTTAGACATTTGGACTGGAAACGAGACATAAATACCAAGTAAGAAAAGCATGTTTTGCCAGTGTTCATACAGGTTTGAATCAGCTAACTGGTCGATCTGAACTTATATGGTTATAAACATTCTTAAATCAGGATACATTTACTGGAGAAGCAAAATTATGTAAGATATTAAGTCTTGTTTTCTGAAAACTGTATCGAAAGGAAGTGTTTATGCATAAAAAATACAAAAATAAACTTAATCCAAAGGGAAAACATGAGGATTTTTCTGACTCCATTGGCAGATTTTTGTTCTTATTTTAAGCACAAACTCACTTTAGTTTGATCTTTTTTAATATCTTAAATCTAGATTTACTTGAGATGCAGAACAGCTTAAGAATGTTTAGATATTGAAAACGAGAGATTATTTCGCAGTGTAAGGTTGATCTCTAAAGAAGACACTCGACAGACTGATGTAAAGAAGTGGAAGTGTAAAAAAGATTACTGTGAAGCAAATGGAACGAACTAAACATTTTTTATTTTATACAAAATAAATATTTAACAAAATCATTTGGGCTCTAAAATTGCTAGAAAATCAAAACCATCTGTTTTGATAAATAAAGTCAAGTCTCCTTTATTTCTATAGCGCTTTTACAACACAGAGTGTTTCACAGCAGCTTTACAGAGATAACAGGAGAATAATGCAGAGTTTGTTTCCGGAAGAAAATAGCGTCTCAGTCCAGCTTAAGGAAGTTCAGTGATGCTTCATTTCTATTTTAAAAAAAAGAAGTTATTAATCTAACTCATATACTGTATATATATATATAGCCGCTCTGGAGAAAGCTGTGATGTCATCATATGTCTACCCATGTTGCAAATGTGAAGTTGAGGTTCCTGTGATTATAAAATGTGACACCGCCGCTAAAGTCCCGTTTCCATGGCAACGCCGTGTCCGATTACACAACCGGTTTCACAGGATGAATTCTGAATGTTTACGCTTTTGGAATGATACATAATTTATGATGATTATACTCAAATATGTTAATATGTTAACAGGTTAAGATGTTTGAAAGGGCCGTTTGTGCTGAAACTGTGAATCCTCACAGGGTGTGTGTGAGTGAGTGTGTGTGTGTGTGTGTGTGTGTGTGTGTGTGTGTGTGTGTGTGTGTGTGTGTGTGTGTGTGTGTCTCTTTATTCTGGTCTGAGATGAGCGATGACAGTGAGAAGCGTCTCGTATCTCTCTGTTCTTCAGCCAGAGCCACAGAACTGAAGGAGTGTGTGTGTGTGTGTGTGTGGTTTCACCCGTCACGAGCTCGCGTACACCAGGCTTGTGTCTATCAGACTCTGTGGTTTGCTGCAGTTACAGTCGAGGATGTGGCGCGTCCAAACACTGTATTTACAGTCAAACCAACAATTATTCAGACACCAGATATCATTTTTTATAGTCAAGTCAAGTCTCCTTCATTTATACAGCGCTTTAACAATACAGAGTTTCACAGCAGCTTTACAGTGATAACAGGAGATTACAGTAACAGAGAGTGTTTAGGCTTTACAGCAGATCTAGAATACAGTTATTGTCCAGATAAAGTTAGTTTGATTGATTCACTTCTATCACCTCTTTTACCGTTCTAACAGAAGACAGAACATTGTAATGTGTTCTGGCCGATCATTTACACACTGTAGATTTGGTGCTCGAGAACGCAGACCTTAAATAGGTTCAAAGGTGCAAGTTTTGAACAGTTTTTTACAAACATTATCATCTCATTATGATGAATATTATTAAAAACCGTGAATCTGTGAAAACGCTGACGGCGTTCACATGCGTATTACGTGTTTAGCCTATAGATATATTTATTCACTAGTGTGATCAGGACACTATAGTTCATTTATGAGTTGGGCGTGCCATAATCTGTGACCCTGGACCACAAAACTGTCACATGGGTCAATTTTTTGACATTGAGATTTATACATCACCACATAATCTTTCCATTGATGTGTGGTTTGTTAGGATAGGACAATATTTGGCCGAGATACAACTATTGAAAATCTGGAATCTGAGGGGGCAAAAAAATCGAAACATTGAGAAAATCTCCTTTAAAGTTGTTCATTAATGTTGGCGATAGTGCAGCATCAGGGATGGAAATGAACTTT
Organism: Rutilus rutilus; assembly: GCF_951802725.1. Taxonomy (NCBI): domain Eukaryota; kingdom Metazoa; phylum Chordata; class Actinopteri; order Cypriniformes; family Leuciscidae; genus Rutilus; species Rutilus rutilus. The sequence goes on along the minus strand of NC_140219.1, from coordinate 649,689 downwards.
TTTGTCCACAGGCCACTGTGGCTGGTGGATTTCAAAATCTACCAGCCACTCAATGTTTTTACCAGCCACTTTCTTGTTTTTAACATACAATGTGTAACTGCATGTGAAAATTAATACTACAAGATCTACAGCAGTTTATTTAATCTCAAGTCTCAATGAAATACTGACATTTTCTCTTTCTTTCTTATACACACACCAGGCACGGCGTTATGGGTGCGTTAGTAGGCCCACACACTTTTCAACAGGCCCACCCAAAACTTTTCTTAAAAAAAAAAAAGAAAAAAAAAAAGTTTATTATATTCTAATTTTGTCAAGAACTATAAAAAATCGTCAATAAGCTCATAAAGTTTTAAATTTTTAAAAAAAGCTGGTTATGTCTATTTTGATGTTTCTGCGCAAATTCAGCAGATGGGTTTGTTCCGATCAGAGCTCGTGAGTGGAGAGCGCATTTCTGAATATTCCGCTCCGCTCGCTCATTCCGCCGGGTCGCTCGCCCTACCCAGAATGGCCTGAGCCTGGTTCGAAAATATGTGGGATAGGGCTAACTCCGACTTAAAAAAAATGTTTTCTAGTCTACTAGTAGTTGTTCATTTAAGCCATTCGTGGACAAATCGCCCCTGTATATTATTTTAATCATGCTACTTAAATAGGCTATATAGGTTTACGTAGGCTAATATAGCCGCACTCAAGCGCACGACCGCACGCATAAAGCTTGCCACAAATAAGCGGTAAAAGTAATGATTATGAATGTGTCTAAAATAGCAAGGAGACATTTAATTATTTATTAATAATTACTTATTAATAAACTGGTGTTTTCTGTGTCGCTGCAAAGATGAAGTTGACGATGCGGATTCGCCATGAACGCCAGAGAGAAATGCACATTTCATATGGATTACATAATCAGAGAGTAGCCTTTTCCTTTTGGTTTTGAATATTTTAGTTTAAAAGTAGACATTTCAAGCTTTCTATAATAGATAGCCTATATTTCTACAATCTGTGAGGCACAAGCTGAGTTTCGGCGCCCTTCAGTTCACGTGCAATGCAAGTGATCATGCCGGCGTCTTATTATTGTCTGCTATATATTTTCTTATTATTTATTAAATACAGGCAATTGGTTGATAAAACATTGATCAAAATTAAGATACAATTTATACAAAACGAAAATCTTTTAAAAAGAGTCTTTCTACAAAACAAAACTCAATGAAGTGGTCAAAATCATGTCTTACATGTCATCTCATCTCATGATGTTTTACATCTTTCTCGGCGACCAGCGCCGTTGCTAGGAGGGCGCCAGCGCCTCTGCCTCGCGAGTGGATGATAGCCCTGAAGACGCCTAGCAATGGTATACCTTTAGTTATACCTCAAGAGTTTCCGGAGCGCACTAAGAGACAACGCCAGGTATGATGCGTAATGCAGATTACAAAGCGCTCTTCTTTGGTCAGAACCACGGAGAGGGTGTGCCTCCTCTAAAGGTGTCCGCCGTCCGTGTGAAACAGTGTGCTATTTTTATTTACCCGCCACGGTGGCCGGTAGGTGAAGCGAGATTACCCGCCACAACACAAAATCACCCGCATTTGGCTGGTGGCGGGTGCTAATTTCCATCCCTGTGCAGCATTCACTCACACAAATACATGTTTTATATATTTACGGTAGGAAATTTGCTAAATATCTTCATGGAACATGATCTTTACTGAATATCCTCATGATTTTTGGCATAAAAGAAAAATCAATAATATTGACCCGTACGATGTAATGTTGGATATTGCCACAGATAAACCCGTGCGACTCGAGACTGGTGACGTGATCCAGGGTCACATATCATCTTTAAACATAGTGGAGGAGAGAAGAAGCATTACTCGTGACTGCTATTCTTTACTAGTTTTTCCACAACATCTACATCGCCTTGTTTTGTCGTTAAAGTAGTGCATATTTACATATATGAATAACCATTTGAAGCATACTGTATGTTTAGAAACAGCCGATGATCAGTGCCGATTATATCCTGTCAATCAAAAGGGTTGCAAGGGTTGCCAGATCTACGTTTTTTCCCTACATCAAACATTATTTATAGATTTAAATTATACATATATCTGTAGCTCCTCCTGTCACGAAATTAAAACACGTGACGTGAGAGATGGCTGTAGCGCCTCAGTTCAAGCGTCTTTTCTTCCACTCTAATACAAATTATCTAGAAAAACATGCATGAACATCAGAAGGTATGTTGAAAGAGACCGAACATCTTACCATAATCCGTATCATGACGCATGTAATCACTCAATCTGTGTTTCAGCCGCGGAAAGATGTCAATAAAACAGCTTGTGAATCAGTTATTGTGATTGTTAATGTTGCATTTACCTCAGGAAAGTTATCAGTTTGTTAGTTAGCTTTAAAGCTTATTTACTGTTAATTATATATGCATGTTTGAATATATTTGCCATGAAGAAGCGTTTATGAAAACGACATTATGTGCAGCTGTGTTTGCATACTAACATTTCAGCTTTTATTTGAGTGTAAATATTATATCTGGAAGTTGAATATAATAGCTCTGTCGTTAACTGTAACCGCTAATATGATCCCTGTGTAGTCGGCAGCATTATCTGGGAGAGGTTTTTTCCTTAAGAAAAGCCAAACTATCAGAATCGGCTGATGTCATTCTGAATAATCTACATCAGTATCGGCGGAGGAATGTGGTGTCGGTTCATCTGGATCAGTCGTGAGCATCTCTAGATCATTAATCTCTCAGTCCAACGAGCTCTGATGTGTGGAGTACATCTGACACGTTTCAGTCTTTATACGTCTAAACTTCACGTTTAATTGAGTGTGTTCCTTGTTTCCTACACACTCTCAGAGCTGAGCTCTTCTGCTAAACTCTGCTGTAAGTCACAGATTTAAATAGACTTGCGGTGGAGAAACAAGAGTCTGTCTGAGACGGGACTGTGATGGATCAAGCTGATTTATAATATTTCTGTGTAAAGCATTACTCCAGTATACGCTTACATTCGCCCGGCCTCCAGACATTCCTCAATAATGTGCTGCTATATTAAAACATATAGTGTCTGTGAGTGCGTGTGTGTGTGTGTGTGTGTGTGTTCAAGTCTGATTCATTCAGAGGGTTTGTTAAAACGAACTGGCTCAAGAAAAGATTCACAGATTTTGAGTCGTCACACAATCATGATCCTTAATTCACGATTTTATGGTTAATTTCGTTGTAAAATTGCAATTAGGTTGTAAAGCTTAAAGTTGAAATGAAATCAGAGTTGACTTTGTTTACTGAACGAGTAAGAATAAGTTCCTGCACTGCAAAAAAAAAAAGAAAAAAAAGATTTTTCCTCAGTGTTTCTGTCTCGGTTTCCAGCACTAATATCTAAACATTCTTAAATCAAGACACATTTACTGGAGAAGAAGAAACATGACTGAAGATATTGAGTTAAAATGTCAAAATGAAGTGAGTTTGAGCTTAAAACAAGAACCGATATCTGCCTATGGAGAACTTCATTCAAAGGGAAATGACTCCATTGTCAGATTTCTGTTCATGTTTTGCCGTTTGCTCTTCTTGTAGAGGATCCATCAGTGCATTTCTTTCCAAAGGATAAAATGTTTGTTATCCAAATGTGACGATTTTCCATCACAAATCGCTCTCGTACGATTACATGCATTTAACATATTGTTCCCACCACCAAATCCCTGCAGTTTGAGTTCTTCACATTTCCATTGTTCACGTTCACGTACTCTAGTCTAGTGGAGTCTAATAGAGATGGCAGAGTTTAGTGTGACAGATGAGGGTGTATCTTCGCTCATTAGACAACTATGTGTGTTATAGAGAAGTGAGCGACTATCATTAATAACACTCACACACACACACACACACTCATCTCCGGTTTAATACAGACGGCTAGATTACAGCACATTAATCTCTCTCTCTCTTTCTCTTTGTCTCTCTGTCTTGCGTGCTCATATAATGGAGCCGGTTTCAGGATCATCACTCACGGCTCTTTGTGTGTGTCTTTGTCTCAGTGTTTCTCGTTGTTATTGATATCGAGACGCTCAAGTGGCTCTCAGTGCTAATGCTGTCGCTGGCCTGAAGCCAGTCAGAATCAAAACAGTCCGGGACACTTTAACTCAAGCCTGCTTGTGGAAGCTTGTTCCCGACACAGAAGCACAAATAAAAAAGGTAATTGCGACTTTTTATTTCGCAATTCTGACTTTTTTTTCTCACAATTGCGACTTTATATCACGCAATTATGACTTTAGGTCTTAGAATTGCAAGTTGTAAAGTCAGAATTGCGATATATAAAGTCACAATTGTTATAAAGTCAGAATTGTGTGTTATATAGTCAGAATTGTGTGTTATAAAGTCAGAATTGTGTGTTATAAAGTCAGAATTGCGAGATATTAAGTCAGAATTGCTAATATAAAGTCGCAATAAAGTCAGAATTGCAAGTAGGGCTGGGCGATATGGACATAATGGCGATAATTAATGCGATATGGCTCAGCTTGTCAGTGAACTACGGCTCTGTGTTGTAAATGTGTTGTAAATGTTGTAAATGCCGCTCCATCTGAAAGCAGGTGATGGCGATTTACTACTAATCAAGGAACCGGCTTTACTGACGAGATGCGCATAACAATGTCATGCGATATATCGCCCAGCCCTAATTGCAAGATATAAAGTCAGAATTGTGAGATATAAAGTCGCAACTGTGTTATAAAGTCAGAATTGCGAGATATAAAGTCAGAATTGCGTGATATAAAGTCAGAATTGCGAGATATAAAGTCAGAATTGCGAGATATAAAGTCGCAACTGTGTTATAAAGTCAGAATTGCGAGATATAAAGTCAGAATTGCGTGATATAAAGTCAGAATTGCGAGATATAAAGTCAGAATTGCGAGATATAAAGTCGCAACTGTGTTATAAAGTCAGAATTGCGAGATATAAAGTCAGAATTGCGAGATATAAAGTCAGAATTGCGTGATATAAAGTCAGAATTGCGTGATATAAAGTCAGAATTGCGTGATATAAAGTCAGAATTGTGTGATATAAAGTCGCATCTGTGTTATAAAGTCAGAATTGCTTGATAAAAAGAAAGTCAGAATTGCGTGATATAAAGTCAGAATTGCGTGATATAAAGTCAGAATTGCCTGATATAAAGTCAGAATTGCGTGATATAAAGTCAGAATTGCGAGATATAAAGTCAGAATTGCGAGATATAAAGTCAGAATTGCGTGATATAAAGTCAGAATTGCGAGATATAAAGTCAGAATTGCGTGATATAAAGTCAGAATTGCGTGATATAAAGTCAGAATTGTGTGATATAAAGTCGCATCTGTGTTATAAAGTCAGAATTGCTTGATATAAAGAAAGTCAGAATTGCGTGATATAAAGTCAGAATTGCGTGATATAAAGTCAGAATTGCCTGATATAAAGTCAGAATTGCGTGATATAAAGTCAGAATTGCCTGATATAAAGTCAGAATTGCCTGATATAAAGTCAGAATTGCTTGATATAAAGAAAGTCAGAATTGCGTGATATAAAGTCAGAATTGCGAGATATAAAGTCAGAATTGCGTGATATAAAGTCAGAATTGTGTGATATAAAGTCAGAATTGTGTGATATAAAGTCGCATCTGTGTTATAAAGTCAGAATTGCTTGATATAAAGAAAGTCAGAATTGCGAGATATAGTCAGAATTGCGTGATATAAAGTCAGAATTGCGTGATATAAAGTCAGAATTGCGAGATATAAAGTCAGAATTGCGAGATATAAAGTCGCAACTGTGTTATAAAGTCAGAATTGCGAGATATAAAGTCAGAATTGCGTGATATAGTCAGAATTGCGAGATATAAAGTCAGAATTGCGTGATATAAAGTCAGAATTGCGTGATATAAAGTCAGAATTGTGTGATATAAAGTCAGAATTGCGTGATATAAAGTCAGAATTGCGTGATATAAAGTCAGAATTGCGTGATATAAAGTCAGAATTGTGTGATATAAAGTCAGAATTGCGAGATATAAAGTCAGAATTGCGAGATATAAAGTCAGAATTGCGTGATATAAAGTCAGAATTGCGTGATATAAAGTCAGAATTGCGAGATATAAAGTCAGAATTGCGAGATATAAAGTCAGAATTGCGTGATATAAAGTCAGAATTGCGTGATATAAAGTCAGAATTGCGAGATATAAAGTCAGAATTGTGTGATATAAAGTCAGAATTGCGAGATATAAAGTCAGAATTGCGTGATATAAAGTCAGAATTGCGTGATATAAAGTCAGAATTGCGAGATATAAAGTCAGAATTGCGTGATATAAAGTCAGAATTGCGTGATATAAAGTCAGAATTGCGAGATATAAAGTCAGAATTGCGAGATATAAAGTCAGAATTGCGTGATATAAAGTCAGAATTGCGTGATATAAAGTCAGAATTGCGAGATATAAAGTCAGAATTGTGTGATATAAAGTCAGAATTGCGAGATATAAAGTCAGAATTGCGTGATATAAAGTCAGAATTGCGTGATATAAAGTCAGAATTGCGAGATATAAAGTCAGAATTGCGTGATATAAAGTCAGAATTGCGTGATATAAAGTCAGAATTGTGTGATATAAAGTCAGAATTGCGTGATATAAAGTCAGAATTGCGAGATATAAAGTCAGAATTGCGAGATATAAAGTCAGAATTGCGTGATATAAAGTCAGAATTGCGTGATATAAAGTCAGAATTGCGTGATATAAAGTCAGAATTGCGTGATATAAAGTCAGAATTGCGAGATATAAAGTCAGAATTGCGTGATATAAAGTCAGAATTGCGTGATATAAAGTCAGAATTGCGTGATATAAAGTCAGAATTGTGTGATATAAAGTCAGAATTGCGAGATATAAAGTCAGAATTGCGTGATATAGTCAGAATTGCGAGATATAAAGTCAGAATTGCGTGATATAAAGTCAGAATTGCGTGATATAAAGTCAGAATTGTGTGATATAAAGTCAGAATTGCGTGATATAAAGTCAGAATTGCGTGATATAAAGTCAGAATTGCGTGATATAAAGTCAGAATTGTGTGATATAAAGTCAGAATTGCGAGATATAAAGTCAGAATTGCGAGATATAAAGTCAGAATTGCGTGATATAAAGTCAGAATTGCGTGATATAAAGTCAGAATTGCGAGATATAAAGTCAGAATTGCGTGATATAAAGTCAGAATTGCGTGATATAAAGTCAGAATTGCGTGATATAAAGTCAGAATTGCGTGATATAAAGTCAGAATTGCGTGATATAAAGTCAGAATTGCGTGATATAAAGTCAGAATTGCGAGATATAAAGTCAGAATTGCGTGATATAAAGTCAGAATTGCGTGATATAAAGTCAGAATTGCGTGATATAAAGTCAGAATTGCGTGATATAAAGTCAGAATTGCGTGATATAAAGTCAGAATTGCGTGATATAAAGTCAGAATTGCGAGATATAAAGTCAGAATTGCGAGATATAAAGTCGCAACTGCGTTATAAAGTCAGAATTGCGAGATATAAAGTCAGAATTGCGTGATATAGTCAGAATTGCGAGATATAAAGTCAGAATTGCGTGATATAAAGTCAGAATTGCGTGATATAAAGTCAGAATTGCGTGATATAAAGTCAGAATTGCGAGATATAAAGTCAGAATTGCGTGATATAAAGTCAGAATTGCGTGATATAAAGTCAGAATTGTGTGATATAAAGTCAGAATTGCGTGATATAAAGTCAGAATTGCGAGATATAAAGTCAGAATTGCGAGATATAAAGTCAGAATTGCGTGATATAAAGTCAGAATTGCGTGATATAAAGTCAGAATTGCGTGATATAAAGTCAGAATTGCGTGATATAAAGTCAGAATTGCGAGATATAAAGTCAGAATTGCGTGATATAAAGTCAGAATTGCGTGATATAAAGTCAGAATTGCGTGATATAAAGTCAGAATTGTGTGATATAAAGTCAGAATTGCGAGATATAAAGTCAGAATTGCGTGATATAGTCAGAATTGCGAGATATAAAGTCAGAATTGCGTGATATAAAGTCAGAATTGCGTGATATAAAGTCAGAATTGTGTGATATAAAGTCAGAATTGCGTGATATAAAGTCAGAATTGCGTGATATAAAGTCAGAATTGCGTGATATAAAGTCAGAATTGTGTGATATAAAGTCAGAATTGCGAGATATAAAGTCAGAATTGCGAGATATAAAGTCAGAATTGCGTGATATAAAGTCAGAATTGCGTGATATAAAGTCAGAATTGCGAGATATAAAATCAGAATTGCGTGATATAAAGTCAGAATTGCGTGATATAAAGTCAGAATTGCGTGATATAAAGTCAGAATTGCGTGATATAAAGTCAGAATTGCGTGATATAAAGTCAGAATTGCGTGATATAAAGTCAGAATTGCGAGATATAAAGTCAGAATTGCGTGATATAAAGTCAGAATTGCGTGATATAAAGTCAGAATTGCGTGATATAAAGTCAGAATTGCGTGATATAAAGTCAGAATTGCGTGATATAAAGTCAGAATTGCGTGATATAAAGTCAGAATTGCGAGATATAAAGTCAGAATTGCGAGATATAAAGTCGCAACTGCGTTATAAAGTCAGAATTGCGAGATATAAAGTCAGAATTGCGTGATATAGTCAGAATTGCGAGATATAAAGTCAGAATTGCGTGATATAAAGTCAGAATTGCGTGATATAAAGTCAGAATTGCGTGATATAAAGTCAGAATTGCGTGATATAAAGTCAGAATTGCGTGATATAAAGTCAGAATTGCGAGATATAAAGTCAGAATTGCGTGATATAAAGTCAGAATTGCGAGATATAAAGTCAGAATTGCCTGATATAAAGTCATAATTGCCTGATATAAAGTCAGAATTGCGAGATATAAAGTCAGAATTGCGTGATATAAAGTCAGAATTGCGAGATATAAAGTCAGCATTGCGTGATATAAAGTCAGAATTGCGTGATATAAAGTCAGAATTGCGTGATATAAAGTCAGAATTGCGAGATATAAAGTCAGAATTGCGTGATATAAAGTCAGAATTGCGAGATATAAAGTCAGAATTGCGTGATATAAAGTAAGAATTGCCTGATATAAAGTCAGAATTGCGAGATATAAAGTCAGAATTGCGTGATATAAAGTCAGAATTGCGAGATATAAAGTCAGCATTGCGTGATATAAAGTCAGAATTGCGTGATATAAAGTCAGAATTGCGTGATATAAAGTCAGAATTGCGTGATATAAAGTCAGAATTGCGTGATATAAAGTCAGAATTGTGTGATATAAAGTCGCATCTGTGTTATAAAGTCAGAATTGCGTGATATAAAGTCAGAATTGCGTGATATAAAGTCAGAATTGCCTGATATAAAGTCAGAATTGCGTGATATAAAGTCAGAATTGCTTGATATAAAGAAAGTCAGAATTGCGTGATATAAAGTCAGAATTGCGTGATATAAAGTCAGAATTGCCTGATATAAAGTCAGAATTGCCTGATATAAAGTCAGAATTGCGTGATATAAAGTCAGAATTGCTTGATGTGATATAAAGTCAGAATTGCGTGATATAAAGTCAGAATTGCGTGATATAAAGTCAGAATTGCGTGATATAAAGTCAGAATTGCTTGATATAAAGTCAGAATTGTGTGATATAAAGTCAGAATTGTGTGATATAAAGTCAGAATTGCGTGATATAAAGTCAGAATTGCGTGATATAAAGTCAGAATTGGGAGATATAAAGTCAGAATTGCGTGATATAAAGTCAGAATTGCGTGATATAAAGTCAGAATTGCGTGATATAAAGTCAGAATTGCGTGATATAAAGTCAGAATTGCGTGATATAAAGTCAGAATTGCCTGATATAAAGTCAGAATTGCGTGATATAAAGTCAGAATTGCTTGATATAAAGAAAGTCAGAATTGCGTGATATAAAGTCAGAATTGCGTGATATAAAGTCAGAATTGCCTGATATAAAGTCAGAATTGCCTGATATAAAGTCAGAATTGCGTGATATAAAGTCAGAATTGCGTGATATAAAGTCAGAATTGCGTGATATAAAGTCAGAATTGCTTGATGTGATATAAAGTCAGAATTGCGTGATATAAAGTCAGAATTGCGTGATATAAAGTCAGAATTGCGTGATATAAAGTCAGAATTGCGAGATATAAAGTCAGAATTGTGTGATATAAAGTCGCATCTGTGTTATAAAGTCAGAATTGCTTGATATAAAGAAAGTCAGAATTGCGTGATATAAAGTCAGAATTGCTTGATATAAAGAAAGTCAGAATTGTGTGATATAAAGTCAGAATTGCTTGATATAAAGAAAGTCAGAATTGCGTGATATAAAGTCAGAATTGCGTGATATAAAGTCAGAATTGCTTGATATAAAGAAAGTCAGAATTGCGTGATATAAAGTCAGAATTGTGTGATATAAAGTCAGAATTGCTTGATATAAAGAAAGTCAGAATTGCGTGATATAAAGTCAGAATTGCTTGATGTGATATAAAGTCAGAATTGCGTGATATAAAGTCAGAATTGCGTGATATAAAGTCAGAATTGCTTGATATAAAGAAAGTCAGAATTGTGTGATATAAAGTCAGAATTGCGTGATATAAAGTCAGAATTGCTTGATATAAAGAAAGTCAGAATTGTGTGATATAAAGTCAGAATTGCGTGATATAAAGTCAGAATTGCGTGATATAAAGTCAGAATTGCGTGATATAAAGTCAGAATTGCTTGATATAAAGAAAGTCAGAATTGTGTGATATAAAGTCAGAATTGCTTGATATAAAGAAAGTCAGAATTGCGTGATATAAAGTCAGAATTGCGTGATATAAAGTCAGAATTGCTTGATATAAAGAAAGTCAGAATTGCGTGATATAAAGTCAGAATTGTGTGATATAAAGTCAGAATTGCTTGATATAAAGAAAGTCAGAATTGCGTGATATAAAGTCAGAATTGCTTGATGTGATATAAAGTCAGAATTGCGTGATATAAAGTCAGAATTGCGTGATATAAAGTCAGAATTGCGTGATATAAAGTCAGAATTGCGAGATATAAAGTCAGAATTGTGTGATATAAAGTCGCATCTGTGTTATAAAGTCAGAATTGCTTGATATAAAGAAAGTCAGAATTGCGTGATATAAAGTCAGAATTGCTTGATATAAAGAAAGTCAGAATTGTGTGATATAAAGTCAGAATTGCTTGATATAAAGAAAGTCAGAATTGCGTGATATAAAGTCAGAATTGCGTGATATAAAGTCAGAATTGCTTGATATAAAGAAAGTCAGAATTGCGTGATATAAAGTCAGAATTGTGTGATATAAAGTCAGAATTGCTTGATATAAAGAAAGTCAGAATTGCGTGATATAAAGTCAGAATTGTGTGATATAAAGTCAGAATTGCTTGATATAAAGAAAGTCAGAATTGCGTGATATAAAGTCAGAATTGCTTGATATAAAGAAAGTCAGAATTGCTTGATATAAAGAAAGTCAGAATTGTGTGATATAAAGTCAGAATTGCTTGATATAAAGAAAGTCAGAATTGCTTGATATAAAGAAAGTCAGAATTGCGTGATATAAAGTCAGAATTGCTTGATATAAAGAAAGTCAGAATTGCTTGATATAAAGAAAGTCAGAATTGCGTGATATAAAGTCAGAATTGCTTGATATAAAGAAAGTCAGAATTGCTTGATATAAAGAAAGTCAGAATTGTGTGATATAAAGTCAGAATTGCTTGATATAAAGAAAGTCAGAATTGTGTGATATAAAGTCAGAATTGCGTGATATAAAGTCAGAATTGCGTGATATAAAGTCAGAATTGCGTGATATAAAGTCAGAATTGCTTGATATAAAGAAAGTCAGAATTGTGTGATATAAAGTCAGAATTGCGTGATATAAAGTCAGAATTGCTTGATATAAAGAAAGTCAGAATTGTGTGATATAAAGTCAGAATTGCTTGATATAAAGAAAGTCAGAATTGCGTGATATAAAGTCAGAATTGCGTGATATAAAGTCAGAATTGCTTGATATAAAGAAAGTCAGAATTGCGTGATATAAAGTCAGAATTGTGTGATATAAAGTCAGAATTGCTTGATATAAAGAAAGTCAGAATTGCGTGATATAAAGTCAGAATTGCTTGATGTGATATAAAGTCAGAATTGCGTGATATAAAGTCAGAATTGCGTGATATAAAGTCAGAATTGCGTGATATAAAGTCAGAATTGCGAGATATAAAGTCAGAATTGTGTGATATAAAGTCGCATCTGTGTTATAAAGTCAGAATTGCTTGATATAAAGAAAGTCAGAATTGCGTGATATAAAGTCAGAATTGCTTGATATAAAGAAAGTCAGAATTGTGTGATATAAAGTCAGAATTGCTTGATATAAAGAAAGTCAGAATTGCGTGATATAAAGTCAGAATTGCGTGATATAAAGTCAGAATTGCTTGATATAAAGAAAGTCAGAATTGCGTGATATAAAGTCAGAATTGTGTGATATAAAGTCAGAATTGCTTGATATAAAGAAAGTCAGAATTGCGTGATATAAAGTCAGAATTGTGTGATATAAAGTCAGAATTGCTTGATATAAAGAAAGTCAGAATTGCGTGATATAAAGTCAGAATTGCTTGATATAAAGAAAGTCAGAATTGCTTGATATAAAGAAAGTCAGAATTGTGTGATATAAAGTCAGAATTGCTTGATATAAAGAAAGTCAGAATTGCTTGATATAAAGAAAGTCAGAATTGCGTGATATAAAGTCAGAATTGCTTGATATAAAGAAAGTCAGAATTGCTTGATATAAAGAAAGTCAGAATTGCGTGATATAAAGTCAGAATTGCTTGATATAAAGAAAGTCAGAATTGCTTGATATAAAGAAAGTCAGAATTGTGTGATATAAAGTCAGAATTGCTTGATATAAAGAAAGTCAGAATTGCTTGATATAAAGAAAGTCAGAATTGCGTGATATAAAGTCAGAATTGCGAGATATAAAGTCAGAATTGCGTGATATAAAGTCAGAATTGCGAGATATAAAGTCAGAATTGTGTGATATAAAGTCGCATCTGTGTTATAAAGTCAGAATTGCTTGATATAAAGAAAGTCAGAATTGCTTGATATAAAGTCAGAATTGCTTGATATAAAGAAAGTCAGAATTGTGTGATATAAAGTCAGAATTGTGTGATATAAAGTCAGAATTGCTTGATAAAGAAAGTCAGAATTGCGTATTATAAAGTTGCAATTATGTTTTAAATGTTTTATTCTGTGGCAGAAACAAGCTTCATACCCGTTAGCTTTCTTACAATACCAAAATTTCAGTTGTTGATAGAACAAGAAATATTATTATGTATAAACTACAATATATACTGTATGTAAATATACTTTGCATCAAATCTGCACACATTTTTCATAATCCTGAATAAAAGTAGCATCCTTGCGTTCGCTCTTGCCATGTCGATGCCAAACCTATGCTCATATTTTGACACAAATCAGATTGTTTTCTCTGGCCTGTTTGCATTCACTTAAGACTAACCCACAGCGTTTACATTACGTGTGTGAGTTACTGCTATCAAACACACAGTGTTATGCTGTAGGCAGGTGTTACGGCTCCAGGCTGTGTGTGTGGGTGTGTGTGTGTGTGTGTGTGTGTGTGTGTGTGTGTGTGTGTGTGGCTCCTGCTGGCAGATCTCAGAACTACAGCTTCTGGGAGTCAAAAACCTTCTCCATCGGTGCAGTCAACATGTTTTCTGGAGGTTTTTAGTGTGTGAAGTGTGTGTGGTTTCAGGTCGTGTGAAGTGTGTCTGGTTTCAGGTCGTGTGCTGTGGTCAGGAATCAGATATTATATTTGCAGTGGTTGCAGATGTACATCAAAAATGATTTTCTTAAGGGCCGCCCACACTACACTTTTATTCCTTATACTTCCACATCTGAGGCGTGCGAAACAGCAAGAGCGTCATCCCAAATCACACACTTAAACAGTGTGTGACTAAAGAAGTGTGTCTGAATTCACAGTGTTCCTGCTGCTTCTGACGAGGTTCTGAACTCACACACACTCTCTCACATTCACACACACTCACTCACTCACTCACACACACACACACACACACACTCTCTCACACAAACACACACACTCACTCACTCACTCACGCACACACACACTCGCTCACACAAACGCACACACACACACACACACACACACACACACAAGCACTCACACAAGCACTCACTCTAATGAGCTGCTTTATGAGGGTTGTTTGAAAATTAACGATTCTGATTCTTATCGATTCCTAATTTCGATTCCAATAAGGAAAACGTCTCGGGTTACGACTGTAATCCTTGTTCCCTGAGAAGGGAATGAGACGCTTACCCTCCTTACCCTCTCTAGAACCCCTGGGAGCAAAGCGATCAGGGGAATGCGTATGTCTGTACCATGGCATCCAGTCCTAAGGGAGCTGGATGAGTGAGGGAGAACCAGAGCGGGCAGTGGGTGTTTACATTTACATTTACATACACGCATTTGGCAGACGCTTTTATCCAAAGCGACTTACATTGCATTTTTCAAGGTTCACATTTACATTCTTATCAGTTCTTGCTTTCCCTGGGAATCGAACCCATAACCTTGGCATTGCAAGCGCCAACGCTCTACTGTTAGAGCTACAGGGTGTTCTCGTGAGAGGCGAACAGTCTCCATT
>NC_140219.1:625000-627500 GCF_951802725.1 Rutilus rutilus | reverse complement strand
TATCAATAACAGTGCACACATTAGCCGAGCTCTAGCGTGAATGACTGATGTAACACAAACGTTGTTAAAACAAATCCTGCTCCTTTAAAATAATCCTTTATCTTTACTCAAAGTAGTGAGAACGACAGACGATCAGTTTCAGGTAATAGTGGCCCACAGCTGATCAGCAGAAGCACTTCAGTAAGACAGTGATAACGTGAGTTCGCCGGAAACTTACACAATATAAAACACAAAACTACGTATTTTGTACACCTGGTAGAAAATATATACATCAATAATTATTCAAACTTACAGGTTGTGATTCTGAGGAGCAAGTTGGTCCAAATAAACTGTGTACTGACCTGCCTTTCTAGACCAGGCGTTTTGCGAATCCCGTGTTGAACTCAGAGATTCGAGAAGCAGTCGTCAGGAAAAGGAAGGGAACACAGCAAAAGTTTGGGATTACACTGCTGTGGTATCGTGGAAAACATGAACGTTAACCACTGATTCTTCACAGCCTCATCCTTTGGAAGTGATTATAAACCGAGTTTACTTTCACAGATGAGCACAGCGTCTCGACGACAGGATATCCACACGAACGAGCGACAGCAAGATGGAGACGGGCATTATGCAAATGTAGTAAGTCGTGACGTGAGCACTTCACAAAAATAGATTTGAACTCCAAACGACTCGTTCGAGCGATTCAGAGTCGACTCTTTCTTTTGAGATAAAATAGCTTTATTTATGATGCATTTTCAGCTTTACAACTTTGCAGACGGTTTACAGTCACACACAGCTACATCACACACTGCATGAAAGAAAAGCCATAATAGGGCACTTTAATATACAATTTAGATTGGAGAGCTACAGATTTTCTTTTGGTGAACTGTTCATTTACAATCATACACTAGAAATATATCATATAGAGCTCAAATTTGTGTCACATCATTCACAGACCTCCACTTTTCCCAGTGTTTCCATGTTAATACAGTAGCCAACATTTGAAGTGGATCAGAAAAGTTCATCAAAGTTGTCCTAAGACAAGAACGGTTATTGTTCAGAATTCATGTATACCTTTGATGAAAGGTTTTAATCCGCTTCAAATGTTGCGTCCAAACTCTTGACCTTTGGTGTGTGAGGATATGATATGTGAATTTTGAGTTTTGTCTGATCATATGTTTAAATAATTGAGCGTCGTGACAGAGAAGAGCCGATGTGTGATGAGCTTCTTCTCAGCCAGAAGAACCTGATCCCTGAGCGAGAGAAAGAGAACAGACACGCTCACCTGACACCTGCACACACACACACACACACACACACACACCCCATCTGTCATCATCCGTAAGTGGCCAGAGACACACACTTACAGCCCTGCTTACATTCTGACACACACACACTCACACTTTAATGCCTCGCAACCAATTAACCGCACCGATTATGTGCTCAGATATTCAGGGTGTGTGTGGACACACTATCTGCGGCTCTTCTTCGCCTTCTTCATTTGTTTATTTATTTATTCACTCGTCTTTTCATCCCGATCTTCCCCCTCTCCTCGAGGACAATAGTGGCACGGATCCGAAGCCAGCGCTCTCAGGTGTGTGTGTGTGGAGAATGTCAGGTGTGTGTGGGGAGAATGTCAGGTGAAACCGGAGCCACACACACACACACACACACACATATTTCGTCTTTGTGTGCCTGTCAGGCTTTAACGCCTCTGAGCTTCTAATGCGAGCGGGAGAATAGTTTTCCCTGTATTGTGTGTCGGCGGGAAGATTAAAACCTCGGACAGACGAGAGATGAAGGACACATTTACAAAAGTGCTTGTTTACAGTAAAATACTGTAAAATCGGAACATGCGGTTGTTATTTTCGAAGTCCTACGGAGGCCCTGGAGGGACATGGTGATGGGAAAAACCATGAGATGCGAGGAGAAATGATATGCCAATGCTTTGGAGTTCTCTCGCAAAAGTCGTGCTCCCCTCAGAAACTCCTCAGAAACTCTGCGTTCACTTGTAAAATGTTTGTGTTCCCCTTAGAAACGTTGTTTTCTTGCGAAACCTGCGAGTTCTTGGTCAGCGAGCGCAAAGTTTCTCCGGGGACACAAAAGCATCGAAATATTTTCTTTCCATCACCATGTTTCTTTAGGGGCTCATCGTAAAATCCAGTCATCAGGAATCTGCGATCAGGAGTCAAGAGATTTGTGCGTGTGTGTGTGTGTGTGTGTGTGTGTGTGTGTGTGTGTGTGTGTGTGTGTACTCGCGCAATCTCTGAGAGATGGTGCTGATAGGTCTTTCACTGATTGGTAGCAATCATGTCGTTATCTACATAGCACAGCTGATTGGTTGCTATTGAATCAGCAGTAGGGCTGCACAACATATCGAAATTATCGAAATAGCGCAAATGTATATCGCGATATGCATCCTAATCAGCGGCCAATGAGCTTTCTGCTCAAATATCCAAATACTTGGCATTGTTTGCAGTCACTGTCTGAAGCCCTCCCCCTTCCCCAGCTCCTCCCCCTC
>NC_140219.1:620000-622500 GCF_951802725.1 Rutilus rutilus | reverse complement strand
AAGTGGTTAAACAGTGTTAATTATGCAGAATTAGTGTCTCCCAGTAACCGTGTGTCTGTCTGGTAATATGACAGGTGTCGTGACCTCAGGGTGCGGGTCTGCATTACACACACACACACACACACACACACACACACACACACACGTTGGAGGAGTAACTAACCTTAGGGTGAAAGGTGTGCGTTACAGAACATGCTCTCCTGAACTGCTGGAAAGGCTGATTCATGTTTCTGATTGATTTGAATGTAAATGTGATGTGATCTGGGATAACCCACCACATGGTGATATTTGACCTATTACAGGTTTTGATATCATATGGAAGCTGGTATCAAGCCCTTTCCAAATCTGTTTTTATCGCTATGATTTTCTGGAACGGAATTTTGAGAAAAACAGGTTTAATTAACGGTCACCGTCGGGACGCTTCTTGTCCTCCATCTCGCGATTGTTATAAAACTGCGTGACGTTATAGTTTAAACAGGATTGGCGCGAAATGCGCACTAATACACATTCACTGTACATGTTATGTGGTTTATTTTATAGGTAAACTATCTTTGTAGTGTTAAGAGACGGACAGGTGTATGGGATATACGGCGATATACGCACCTCTGCCGGGCGTTAGAGAAAATGGCCGCATAGAATGCATTAGAGAAAGAGAGTATTTTCAGCTTGACACTATAAATCGCTGTTTTTCTGCACTAAACAAGGGGATTTTGCCAAGATATTTTCAGAGATAAGAGAAAAGATGTTATAGAATAATAATTTAATGAAAAATTTTTTTTGACAAAAAACTGACATCCAAACTATTTTTGGATGTACATCACAAATGTGCAAAAGTGGTTCTCCTGTCCTTGAGTCCTGAAGCTGGTTCTCCTGAAGCTGGTTCTCCGCTTGAGTCCTGAAGCTCGTTCTCCTGAAGTTGGTTCTCCGCTTGAGTCCTGAAGCTGGTTCTCCTGAAGTTGGTTCTCCACTTGAGTCCTGAAGCTGGTTCTCCTGAAGTTGGTTCTCCGCTTGAGTCCTGAAGCTGGTTCTCCTGAAGCTGGTTCTCCTGAAGCTGGTTCTCCGCTTGAGTCCTGAAGCTGGTTCTCCTGATGCTGGTTCTCCACTTGAGTCCTGAAGCTGGTTCTCCTGAAGCTGGTTCTCCTGAAGCTGGTTCTCCTGAAGCTGGTTCTCCACTTGAGTCCTGAAGCTGGTTCTCCTGAAGTTGGTTCTCCGCTTGAGTCCTGAAGCTGGTTCTCCTGAAGCTGGTTCTCCGCTTGAGTCCTGAAGCTGGTTCTCCTGATGCTGGTTCTCCACTTGAGTCCTGAAGCTGGTTCTCCTGAAGTTGGTTCTCCACTTGAGTCCTGAAGCTGGTTCTCCTGAAGCTGGTTCTCCTGAAGTTGGTTCTCCGCTTGAGTCCTGAAGCTGGTTCTCCTGAAGCTGGTTCTCCGCTTGAGTCCTGAAGCTGGTTCTCCTGAAGTTGGTTCTCCGCTTGAGTCCTGAAGCTGGTTCTCCTGAAGCTGGTTCTCCACTTGAGTCCTGAAGCTGGTTCTCCTGAAGCTGGTTCTCCACTTGAGTCCTGAAGCTGGTTCTCCTGAAGTTGGTTCTCCGCTTGAGTCCTGAAGCTGGTTCTCCTGAAGCTGGTTCTCCACTTGAGTCCTGAAGCTGGTTCTCCTGAAGTTGGTTCTCCGCTTGAGTCCTGAAGCTGGTTCTCCTGAAGTTGGTTCTCCGCTTGAGTCCTGAAGCTGGTTCTCCTGAAGCTGGTTCTCCACTTGAGTCTTGAAGCTGGTTCTCCTGAAGTTGGTTCTCCGCTTGAGTCCTGAAGCTGGTTCTCCTGAAGTTGGTTCTCCGCTTGAGTCCTGAAGCTGGTTCTCCTGAAGCTGGTTCTCCACTTGAGTCCTGAAGCTGGTTCTCCGCTTGAGTCCTGAAGCTGGTTCTCCTGAAGCTGGTTCTCCGCTTGAGTCCTGAAGCTGGTTCTCCTGAAGCTGGTTCTCCTGAAGCTGGTTCTCCGCTTGAGTCCTGAAGCTGGTTCTCCTGATGCTGGTTCTCCACTTGAGTCCTGAAGCTGGTTCTCCTGAAGCTGGTTCTCCTGAAGCTGGTTCTCCTGAAGCTGGTTCTCCACTTGAGTCCTGAAGCTGGTTCTCCTGAAGTTGGTTCTCCGCTTGAGTCCTGAAGCTGGTTCTCCTGAAGCTGGTTCTCCGCTTGAGTCCTGAAGCTGGTTCTCCTGATGCTGGTTCTCCACTTGAGTCCTGAAGCTGGTTCTCCTGAAGTTGGTTCTCCACTTGAGTCCTGAAGCTGGTTCTCCTGAAGCTGGTTCTCCTGAAGTTGGTTCTCCGCTTGAGTCCTGAAGCTGGTTCTCCTGAAGCTGGTTCTCCGCTTGAGTCCTGAAGCTGGTTCTCCTGAAGTTGGTTCTCCGCTTGAGTCCTGAAGCTGGTTCTCCTGAAGCTGGTTCTCCACTTGAGTCCTGAAGCTGGTTCTCCTGAAGCTGGTTCTCCACTTGAGTCCTGAAGCTGGTTCTCCTGAA
>NC_140219.1:610000-612500 GCF_951802725.1 Rutilus rutilus | reverse complement strand
GCTAGCAGTGCGGGCGGAGTCGACAAGACACACGGAGCTAGCGACCGGGGAGGAGTCAACGAGACACACGGAGCTAGCGGTGAGGGTGGAGTCGACAAGACACATGGAGCTAGTGACGGGGGAGGAGTCAACGAGACACACGGAGCTTGACAAGACACACGGAGCTAGCGGTGAGGGCTGAGTCGACAAGACACGGAGCTAGCAACGGGGTCGGAGTCGACGAGGCACATGGAGCTAGCGGTGGGGGTGGAGTCGACGAGGCACATGGAGCTAGTGGTGGGGGCGGAGTCGACGAGACACGGAGCTAGCGGTGAGGGCTCTGTCGACAAGGCACACGGAGCTAGCAACGGGGTCGGAGTCGACGAGGCACATGGAGCTAGCGGTGGGGGTGGAGTCGACGAGACACGGAGCTAGCGGTGAGGGTGGAGTCGACAAGAAACAGAGAAACTCGTCGGGCGGAGTCGACGAGACACACGGAGCTAGTGGTGGGGGCGAAGCTGGGTTTGAGGTAGGGGTATGCACAAATATTCGAATATTCGATATGTAATTATAATTTGAAAAATAAAATACTATTCGAATTTTACTACGTTGCTTTGCTGGCCGTAAATTCAGTGAAACCAAGCACTAACTCACAGTTATAATTAAATGCACTGGGTGGCGCTGTGGAGTGTTGTGTAAAACAAGTTTATTGTATTTGATCACATAATGTCGTCGTCTGCCTCGCGAAGTTTGGAATTACTTATGATCTTACTAAATGATCTTACAAAATGGAATTACTTAATTATTAATTAATGAAACTGAGTTATTGTAATATCAGCACCACAATGAGAAATCACATGAAATCCAAACGGCAGTCGACTGAGGAGAGACAGCTGTCCATCACATGACCTTATCTGATAGCAAAATGTTTTCGAGAAGTTTTATCGAGTGAGAACGGTTTAAGAACAGAAAATGTAAACGCTGTTAGAAACTTCGCTTGGCTCACCGTTATCTGTGTCTCTGTCGTCTGTCAGCGCAGCGCGTTTTCTCACTCCAGCATGTGGAACAATATAAACACGATATTTCTGTACGATAATTGCCGCTGTAATTCCAGAAAAAAAGAAATTTCCGTTCTCGCTGCTTGAGCTTATGCTTTTATTCTTTATATTTTTTGTTTACACATATTGTTTAATGTTTTCAACTAAAAGAAAAACTTAAGATATATCATAAGCTTGTTCAGAAAAAAAAAAAAAAAGTTTTTTCATTTTTCATTACATGTTATTTAAATAAATGAATATTCGAATATTAGATTTTTATGAACCCAAATACAATATTTTTGAAAAATGAAAAAAAAAAAGTGTCTTCAATAAATGATAGTCTTAAATAGAGTATTTATTTTGGTCAATCAGAAAATCATTGTATCTGTATATGGATTATTTTATACACATATTTTAATAATGTTTGCGTATTATACAAAGTATTAATTTAATACATATGATGGGCATTAAACTTTTTAAAAAGTTAAAACATGGGAATGATTTATGTAAAACAATAGTAGTGAATGGTATACCCGTGTTAGCTAATAATAAATAATAATATTTCAACTTATTTATTTCCTTTCCATTTTAAAATTGAAGCAAATTACATTAATTCTTCACATTACTTTCAAATGCCATAATAATAAGCAGATTATGTTCAGTTCACGGCTGATTATTATCATCCCGCTGCAGATCTGCGGAGAAACCAGACACTGGATCAGCAGAGAGAGACGAGCCGGACTGACACGTGTGTGTGTGTGTGTGTGTTGAGATGAGCCGGGCTGTGAGGTGTGTGTGGGGTCGTGACCCCGGGTATGTCACGGCCCACCCAGCATGCTTTGCAGCGTGTGGTGTCAGCAGCTCAGCGGGAGGAGCGTTTAACAGCGCTGATACTCACCAGCTATCAAAGCAACACACACACACACGGCTCAGGGAAAGAAGTGAAAGTTACGGATGACATCTGATGTGTTAATATGCGATGAAACTCGCTCTCGTCTTGCTTCTGAACTACCGTCTCATAGAAGAATGTTCAGACTCACTGATCACATGATGTGTTTTGTTTTCTCTACAGTTTTATTTTTGCAATTAATTCTGTTCAACTAGTTTCTGAAGTTTGCTTAAAAAATGTAAAAGGCAATTGTGACTTTCTGTTTTAACGATCTGAGCGCATGGTCTAAAGCGCAGGGCGCGAGTTCACTGAGGGCGTCCGAATCCACTTCTGCTAGTTTAACGATGGGAAAAATGGTCGGCGCTCCCGGCGCAGGGTCTAAAAGGGTCGTCCCTATTCTCTTAATGAGTAATGGGTGTGTTGTGGGATTTACGTGCGTTAAACCAATCAGAGTCTCATCTCCCATTCCCTTTAAATGCCAGTTGCGCTCGCGCCGTAGCGGATTCGCTGTTTACATGACGGACTTTGATAGTGCACGTTTATGTCACGCAATTCTGATCTTGTTCTCTTGCAATAAAAGACATATTTCAATAAA
>NC_140219.1:530000-597500 GCF_951802725.1 Rutilus rutilus | reverse complement strand
GGGGGACAGAGCATGGTGAAAGGTCGCTCTTAGGGCTCGTTGATCCCAGCCACTCTCGGTTGCGAGAGTACGAAACTCTATGGCGAACTCAGCCGCACTCCGGGTCCCTTGAGAGAGATTCAACAGGCGGTGATCCACCTCTCCCCTACTGGCTGGATGTTGAAACACTCTTTTCATCTCCTCAATGAAGTGTTGACTGTTTATGGTAAGTGGAGACCCAGACGAGCGCGATAATGTAGGCAACCTTACTGTTCTCAGTGGGAAAACTGCTGGGTTGAAGTTGAAAGGCCAGAGTAGACTGGGTAATGACTCCTCTGCATCTCTCAGGGGTGCCGTCGAGCCGCTCTGGGACTGGTCATCTGGGCTCAGAAGGGAAAGCCAGTGTGGATCTGGATAGAGGACCAGGAGACCGTTGGGGTTCCCGGGGTGAAGAGGTTTGGGACTGGAGGTTCACAGACAGAGCCTGATCATGTCGCTGAATAGTTGTGGCTTGCTGGGAGAGTGCAGTCAGGATGTGTTCAACGTTAGTGAGTGGTGAAGACTCTTCTGCTGGGCTTGCTTCCATGGTTCAGTCTTGCTGTAAGAAGTTGCCCTTGGTGGGGATTGATCCCGGGTCTCTGGTGCTCTTAAGTGCGAGTGGTTACTCACTGGGCTAACTCCCCAATACTTAAACCCAATAGCAGAAGATCAAAAAAGCCAGGAGACTTGAGTCTTCAAAAAATAAAAATCTTTACTAGAGAAACAAAAGATACAAAATACAAATAAACTAGGAGAGCCGAGTTTCCATAAAACAGTGAAAACAAAGACAGACACGAGGGGCAACCACCCTGGATGTGGGGAGGATGGTTTCTGGACAGGACTCCCTCTCAGGAATTAGTAGATTCTTTTGTAGCTTTACTCTCTAAGTGTCCAAATGCTTTTAGTACAGTTCAAAATAATTTTAATGTTTTATGTTCATGAAAGAGTCTCTTCTGCTCACCAAGGCTGCATTTATTTGATTAAGAAACAGTAAACACATTTATTACAGTAAAAACAGTGAAATATTATTCTAATGTAAATCAGCTGTTTTCTATGTGAATATACAGTATAGTGTAATTTATTCCTGTGATCAAAGCTGAATGTTCAGCATCATTACTCCAGTCTTCAGTGTCACATGATCCTTAGCAAATCACTCTAATATGAGGATCTGATGCTCAACAAACATTATTATTATTCTCAATGTTGAAAACAGTTCATATTTTTGTGGAAACCGTCATATATTTCATTTTTCAGGATTCTTTGTTGAATAGAAAGTTCAAAAGAACAGCGTTTATTTGAAATAGAATCTTTTGTAACATTATAAATGTCTTTACTGCCTCTTTTGATTGATTTAATGCATCATTGATGAATAAGTTTTCATTACTTTAAAACAGTTCTTAATACTAAACAGAATTTCAAAAACATATTCCAGGAAGATAATACACTGGCACAATCATGATTAAACTCGTGTGAAGTGTGTAAGTGTTGGTTTGAAGAGATTCTGCTGCAGTTTATTCCAGCACACACACACACACACACACACACCGATGATCCGTCATGAAACACTGCAGCTCTTATCCGCGGCTCACACACACACACACACACACACCACAGTTTCCTGTGAGCCGCGCTGACATCATGAAAAGCACGCCCAGTATTTTTAGCCTGATAAAGTGCCACAAATATTTTCATAAGGATCAGCGCAGCGGTGAGTTGAGCTCGAACTCATTCAGACA
This sequence comes from Rutilus rutilus, assembly GCF_951802725.1. Lineage (NCBI taxonomy): Eukaryota > Metazoa > Chordata > Actinopteri > Cypriniformes > Leuciscidae > Rutilus > Rutilus rutilus. The sequence goes on along the minus strand of NC_140219.1, from coordinate 595,746 downwards.
CAAATAAAACCAAAGCCTCACTTCCCTCTGTCGTTCAGGGAATCAGTGAAACTCTGCAAGAGCTACGGGAGCCCATTTCTGACACACAACACATTAATTAGGACCCTAATTAGGACAAAAATGTCATTGTGATACTAAGTCATAATTATGACAATAATAAGTAGAAATTATGACATAAAAAGTCTAAATTATGCAATCAAAATGCCTGAAAAAGTCAGTTATGATATAAAAAGTTGAAATTATGACGTACCAAGTTAAAATTTACGTAATTACAAAATTCTGGCTTAAAAAGTCAAATTAATGAAAAAGTTAAATAGACTAAAATGTCATAATTATGACAAAAAGTCTATTACATAATGTCAATTATTTGACAGAAATCTATATTATGCAATCAAAATGACTGAAAAAGTCAAAATGTCGAAATTATGAAATAAAAAATTTCAATTGACTTAAATGTCATAATTGACATTAAGTCAAAATTATGACGTAAAAAGTATATTTTTATATGAAAAAGTTGTAATTATGATATAAAAAGATAAAATTATGACATACTAAGTTAAAATTGATTAAAAGAAAAAAAATCTGGCTTAAAAAGTAAAAAATAACTTAGTCAAAATTATGACAAAATGAAATGAAAAATTTTAATTGACTTAAATGTCATAATTATGACATAAAAAGTCTATCATCACATACTAAGTGAAAATTATGACATAAGAAGTCTAAGTCTAAAAGTCTAAATTATAACTGAAAAAGTCACTTTACAAAAAGTTGAAATTATGACAAAAAAGTCCATTATTATTATATACTGACTACAAAACTGACTTAAAAGTCAAAAATATGGCATTGTAAGTCAAAATTATGCCATTAAAAGTCATAATTAGGACAAAAGTGTAGGAACTATGACGAGTCTAAATTATGACAATTTCAATTATGACATAATTTTGATTTTTTTTTTTTACCTCACCATTTTGACTTGTGTGGTTGTTGTGTGTCAGAAACGATCTTCCATAGGAGCCGACTCACAGGGACACACTGACCCCTGCTGGACACACCGACTCTCTGCTCACACTGTAATCAATGTTTCAGCTGCGTTTATTGATTCATCTGTCATTGATGTGGTTGATTTATTGAGTTAGTAAGTAGCAGCGTTGTGTTGCTGTGGAGTTTCACACTGTGTGTGTATGTTTGTGTGTGTGTGTGTGTGTGCTCTTCTGTGGGGTTGTGCGACCGATCCTCAGGATTAATGGCCGCTCGGGTTGATGGTGTTTTGCTTTGGGACGCGTCGTTACGATGCTGTGAATCTGTCAGCGGCTTCAGAAACGTGCTGTTAGCATGATTCTCTCTCTCACACACACACACATATACACATTTACACTCACACTCATATACACACACACACACACACACACACACACACACACACACACACACTCACTTATTTACACACACTCTCACACACACACAAACACATTTACACTCACACACACACACACACACACACACACACACACACACATTTACTCACACACACTCTCTTACACACACACTCACACAAAGACACACTCATACACTCTCTCACACACACTCACTTACACACTCACACAAACACACACACACACACACACACACACACACTCATTTACACACACACTTACAGTCACACACACCTACTCACACACAGCACACAAAAACTATTTTTGGCATATACAGTGAGGAAAATAAGTATTTGAACACCCTGCTATTTTGCAAGTTCTCCCACTTGGAAATCATGGAGGGGTCTGGAATTGTCATCGTAGGTGCATGTCCACTGTGAGAGACATAATCAACAAAAAAAAAATCCAGAAATCACAATGTATGATTTTTTAACTATTTATTTGTATGATACAGCTGCAAATAAGTATTTGAACACCTGAGAAAATCAATGTTAATATTTGGTACAGTAGCCTTTGTTTGCAATTACAGAGGTCAAACGTTTCCTGTAGTTTTTCACCAGGTTTGCACACACTGCAGGAGGGATTTTGGCCCACTCCTCCACACAGATCTTCTCTAGATCAGTCAGGTTTCTGGGCTGTCGCTGAGAAACACGGAGTTTGAGCTCCCTCCAAAGATTCTCTATTGGGTTTAGGTCTGGAGACTGGCTAGGCCACGCCAGAACCTTGATATGCTTCTTACAGAGCCACTCCTTGGTTATCCTGGCTGTGTGCTTCGGGTCATTGTCATGTTGGAAGACCCAGCCTCGACCCATCTTCAATGCTCTAACTGAGGGAAGGAGGTTGTTCCCCAAAATCTCGCAATACATGGCCCCGGTCATCCTCTCCTTAATACAGTGCAGTCGCCCTGTCCCATGTGCAGAAAAACACCCCCAAAGCATGATGCTACCACCCCCATGCTTCACAGTAGGGATGGTGTTCTTGGGATGGTACTCATCATTCTTCTTCCTCCAAACACGTTTAGTGGAATTATGACCAAAAAGTTCTATTTTGGTCTCATCTGACCACATGACTTTCTCCCATGACTCCTCTGGATCATCCAAATGGTCATTGGCAAACTTAAGACGGGCCTTGACATGTGCTGGTTTAAGCAGGGGAACCTTCCGTGCCATGCATGATTTCAAACCATGACGTCTTAGTGTATTACCAACAGTAACCTTGGAAACGGTGGTCCCAGCTCTTTTCAGGTCATTGACCAGCTCCTCCCGTGTAGTTCTGGGCTGATTTCTCACCTTTCTTAGGATCATTGAGACCCCACGAGGTGAGATCTTGCATGGAGCCCCAGTCCGAGGGAGATTGACAGTCATGTTTAGCTTCTTCCATTTTCTAATGATTGCTCCAACAGTGGACCTTTTTTCACCAAGCTGCTTGGCAATTTCCCCACTCCAAAAAATAAATGTAGTGGAGGTGGACATTTTAAAGGCAGACTAACAGGTCTTTGAGGGTCAGAATTCTAGCTGATAGACAGGTGTTCAAATACTTATTTGCAGCTGTATCATACAAATAAATAGTTAAAAAATCATATATTGTGATTTCTGGATTTTTTTTTTTTTTGATTATGTCTCTCACAGTGGACATGCACCTACGATGACAATTTCAGACCCCTCCATGATTTCTAAGTGGGAGAACTTGCAAAATAGCAGGGTGTTCAAATATGCAATGCGAAAACTATTTTTGGTTTATAAATGGCACGAGAAATAAAATTAGTGCTATAGATGCACACTTTCATGAGATCGGGCTGGATCGGGTGAAAGCACATTTTAAACGGTTAACACTTATTCACATGCAGTGGCTCTCTCACTAATGCATTGCATTCAAACAAATGTAACTTACAGTGCTGTCTGTGTTTGATCTCGAATGAGCAGAAATCTGTAATACATGTAGCGACCCGTACATTAAATAACTGATGAAAACTTATTTTCTTCTTTCTAAACAAAATGTGCTCTGCAAAAAGCAGCAGTGTGTGTTTTCCACAGACAGCAGATCCGTCCAACTGTAAACTGCTCTCTTCCGCTGTGTGTGTGTGTGTGTGTGTGTTTGACTCTGTAACTTCCTGCAGCTCACTGTAATTACAGCTGTCCATCATCCGTGTGTCCGCAGATCAGAGCTCATTAGTGCTGAAAGTCATCATGCGGGAAAAACAGCATGAGAGATTTTCCCGGTAAGCGTCTGAAGTGTGTTTGGAGTGTGTGTGTGTGTGTGTTGTTTCAGCTGTGTGTGACGTGTGCTGACAGTCTCGTCACCGGCACTAACAACGTCTGGATTAATGTCACTCCTCGTGAGCTGTTAAATCGTTACGGAAACAGATGATTTGTTTCCATGGAAACGCTGATTGTAGCTACAGTGGGAGTGGGGGGGGGATTGACACCTGTCCATCAAATAGATCATAAACACACACACACACATGTTTTTTAGAATCGTGATGCGTGACTGATCTTCAGCTCCGCCCACAGTTCAGTCTTATTGGTTCCATTGATTTGAATATTCATCGTCATTGCTGATTGACAGTGAGTGTGTAACGTGCAGTTTGTTTAATGTAAAACAAATTGTTCTGATGACCTCAATCTGCATTAGTGACGGTTTGACCTCTGACCTTTGACCCTTGACCCTGTGGTGGGTCAGTGTCTGATCTTGACTTCTGTTTACTTTAAAGAAGATTCGTATAATGCAGTGATCAGTGTAGAACAGTTAATGGTGAGCAGAAGTGTGTGATGTTGTAGATGTTCAGTCATTCATCTGCACAGATTCCACAGACACAGAGGTTTATTTGTGAAGCTGCACGTCTGACGCTCTTCTGCCGAATCACTGGAGCTGCTCTTACGGTCAAAGCCATAATACTCCACCCGTGAAGAGCAGAAGAAGAGAGGCCTGCCACCCACTGAATACCACACACACACACACAGAGACGCACACACACGCACATACACACACGCTCACAGACACAGAGATGCATACACACTCACAGACACACACAGAAACACACAGAGATGCACGCTCACTCACACTCTCACACATACATTAAAAAGACATACGTATTCGAGCGCTAGGAGTATTCGGGCATTGGGAGTATTCTGGCGTTGGGAGAATTCTGGCGTTGGGAGTATTCTGGCGTTGGGAGTATTCTGGCGTTGGGAGTATTCTGGCGCTGGGAGTATTCTGGCGCTGGGAGTATTCGGGAGTTAGGGAGTATTCTGGCGCTGGGAGTATTCTGGCATTGGGAGTATTCTGGCGTTGGGAGAATTCTGGCGTTGGGAGTATTCTGGCGTTGGGAGAATTCTGGCGTTGGGAGTATTCTGCCGTTGGGAGTATTCTGGCGCTGGGAGTATTCTGGCGCTGGGAGTATTCGGGAGTTAGGGAGTATTCTGGCGCTGGGAGTATTCTGGCGCTGGGAGTATTCTGGCGCTGGGAGTATTCGGGCGTTAGGGAGTATTCTGGCGCTGGGAGTATTCGGACGTTAGGGAGTATTCTGGCGTTGGGAGCATTCGGGCGTGGGGAGCATTTGGGCGTGGGGAGCATTTGGGCGTGGGGAGTATTCGGGCGTTTGGAGCATTTGGGGCGTGGGGAGTATTCGGGTGTTGGGAGTATTTGGGCGTGGGGAGCATTCGGGCGTGGGGAGTATTCGGGCGTTGGGAGTATTCGGTCGTGGGGAGTATTTGGGCGTTTGGAGCATTCGGGCGTGGGGAGTATTCGGTCGTTTGGAGCATTTGGGCGTGGGGAGTATTCGGTCGTTTGGAGCATTTGGGCGTTGGGAGTATTCGGTCGTGGGGAGTATTTGGGCGTTTGGAGCATTCGGGCGTGGGGAGTATTCGGGCGTTTGGAGCATTTGGGGCGTGGGGAGTATTCGGTCGTTTGGAGCATTTGGGGCGTGGGGAATATTCGGGCGTTTGGAGCATTTGGGGCGTGGGGAGTATTCGGGTGTTGGGAGTATTTGGGCGTGGGGAGCATTCGGGCGTGGGGAGTATTCGGGCGTTGGGAGTATTCGGTCGTGGGGAGTATTTGGGCGTTTGGAGCATTCGGGCGTGGGGAGTATTCGGTCGTTTGGAGCATTCGGGCGTGGGGAGTATTCGGTCGTTTGGAGCATTTGGGCGTTGGGAGTATTCGGTCGTGGGGAGTATTTGGGCGTTTGGAGCATTCGGGCGTGGGGAGTATTCGGGCGTTTGGAGCATTTGGGGCGTGGGGAGTATTCGGTCGTTTGGAGCATTTGGGGCGTGGGGAATATTCGGGCGTTTGGAGCATTTGGGGCGTGCGGAGTATTCGGTCGTTTGGAGCATTCAGGCGTGGGGAGTATTCGGGCATTGGGAGTATTTGGGCGTGGGGAGTATTTGTTCGTTTGGAGCATTCAGGCGTGGGGAATATTCGGGCGTTTGGAGCATTTGGGCCGTGGGGAGTATTCGGGCGTTGGGAGTATTCGGGCGTGGGGAGTATTCGGGTGTTGGGAGTATTTGGGTGTGGGGAGCATGTGGTCGTGGGGAGTATTCGGGCGTTTGGAGCATTTGGGTGTGGGGAGCATTTGGGGCGTGGGGAGCATTTGGGCGTTGGGAGTATTTGGGCGTGGGGAGCATTTGGGCGGGGGGAGTATTCGGGCGTTTGGAGCATTTGGGGCGTGGGGAGTATTCGGGCGTTGGGAGTATTTGGGCGTTGGGAGCATTCGGGCGTTGGGAGTATTTGGGCGTTGGGAGCATTTGGGCGTGGGGAGTATTCGGCCATTTGGAGCATTCGGGCGTGGGGAGTATTTGGGTGTGGGGAGCATGTGGTCGTGGGGAGTATTCGGCTGTTTCGAGCATTCGGGGCGTGTGGAGTATTCGGCCGCTTGTAGCATTCTGGCGTTGGGAGTATTCTGGCGTTTGGAGCATTTGGGGCGTGGGGAGTATTCGGGCGTTGGGGGTATTTGGGCGTGGGGAGTATTCGGTCGTTTGGAGCATTTGGGCGTGGAGAGTATTCAGGCATTTGGAGCATTTGGGGCGTGGGGAGTATTCGGCCGTTTGGAGCATTCGGGCGTGGGGAGCATTTGGGCGTGGGGAGTATTCGGGCGTTTGGAGCATTTGGGGCGTGGGGAGTATTCAGGTGTTGGGAGTATTTGGGCGTGGGGAGCATTTGGGCGTGGGGAGTATTCGACCATTTGGAGCATTCGGGCGTGGGGAGTATTTGGGCGTGGGGAGCATGTGGTCGTGGGGAGTATTCGGCCGTTTGGAGCATTTGGGGCGTGGGGAGTATTTGGGCATGGGGAGCATTTGGGCGTGGAGAGTATTAGGCCGTTTGGAGCATTCGGGCGTGGGGAGTATTCGGGTGTTGGGAGTATTTGAGCGTGGAGAGTATTCAGCCGTTTGGAGCATTGAGGCGTGGGGAGTATTTGGGCGTTTGGAGCATTTGGGCGTGGGGAGTATTCGGACATTAGGGAGTATTCTGGCGTTGGGAGTATTTGGCTGTTTGGAGCATTCGGCTGTTTGGAGCATTCGGGCGTGGGGAGTATTCGGCCGTTTGGAACATTCGGGCGTGGGGAGTATTTGGGCGTTGGGAGTAATTGGGCGTGGGGAGCATTTGGGCGTGGGGAGTATTCGGACATTAGGGAGTATTCTGGCGTTGGGAGTATTCGGGCGTTGGGAGTATTCGGGCGTTGGGAGTATTCTGGCGTTGGGAGTATTCGGGCGTGGGGAGTATTCTGGCGCTGGGAGTATTCGGACGTTAGGGAGTATTCTGCCGTTGGGAGTATTCGGGCGTTGGGAGTATTCTGGCGTTGGGAGTATTCGGGCGTGGGGAGTATTCTGGCGCTGGGAGTATTCGGACGTTAGGGAGTATTCGGGCGTTGGGAGTATTCGGGCGTGGGGAGTATTCTGGCGTTGGGAGTATTTGGGTATTGGGAGTATTCTGGCGTTGGGAGTATTCGGACGTTAGGGAGCATTTGGGCGTGGGGAGTATTCGGTCGTTTGAAGCATTTGGGGCGTGGGGAGTATTCGGCCGTTTGGAGCATTTGGGGCGTGGGGAGCATTTGGGCGTGGGGAGTATTCGGGCGTTTGGAGCATTTGGGGCGTGGGGAGTATTCGGGCGTTGGGAGTATTTGGGCGTGGGGAGTATTCGACCATTTGGAGCATTCGGGCGTGGGGAGTATTTGGGCGTGGGGAGTATTCGGCCGTTTGGAGCATTTGGGCGTGGGGAGTATTCGGGCATTTGGAACATTCGGGCGTGGGGAGTATTCGGGCATTTGGAGCATTTGGGCGTGGAGAGTATTCGGCCGTTTGGAGCATTCGGGCGTGGGGAGTATTCGGGTGTTGGGAGTATTTGGGCGTGGAGAGTATTCGGCCGTTTGGAGCATTCTGGCGTGGGGAGTATTCGGGCGTTTGGAGCATTTGGGGCGTGGGGAGTATTCGGGCGTTGGGAGTATTTGGGCGTGGGGAGTATTCGACCATTTGGAGCATTCGGGCGTGGGGAGTATTTGGGCATGGGGAGCATGTGGTCGTGGGGAGTATTCGGCCGTTTGGAGCATTTGGGCGTGGGGAGTATTCGGGCATTTGGGGCATTCGGGCGTGGGGAGTATTCTGGTGTTGGGAGTATTTGGGCGTGGGGAGTATTCGACCATTTGGAGCATTCGGGCGTGGGGAGTATTTGGGCATGGGGAGCATGTGGTCGTGGGGAGTATTCGGCCGTTTGGAGCATTTGGGCGTGGGGAGTATTCGGGCATTTGGAGCATTCGGGCGTGGGGAGTATTCGGGAATTTGGAGCATTTGGGCGTGGAGAGTATTCGGCCGTTTGGAGCATTCTGGCGTGGGGAGTATTCGGGTGTTGGGAGTATTTGGGGCGTGGGGAGTATTCGGGTGTTGGGAGTATTTGGGGCGTGGGGAGTATTCGGGTGTTGGGAGTATTTGGGGCGTGGGGAGTATTCGGCCGTTTGGAGCATTCGGGCGTGGGGGGTATTTGGGCGTTTGGAGCATTTGGGCATGGGGAGTATTTGGGCGTTGGGAGTAATTGGGCGTGGGGAGCATTTGGGCGTGGGGAGTATTCGGCTGTTTGGAGCATTCGGGCGTGGGGAGTATTCGGCCGTTTGGAGCATTTGGGTGTGGGCAGTATTTGGCATCGGGAGTATTCCGGCGTTGGGAGTATTCAGGTGTTGGGAGTATTCTGGTGTAGGGAGTATTCGGGCGTTGGGAGTATTTGGCCGTGTGGAGCATTTGGGCGTGGGGAGTATTTAGGCGTGAGGAGTATTTGGGCGTGGGGAGTATTTGGCTGTTTGGAGCATTTGGGTGTGGGCAGTATTCGGCATCGGGAGTATTCGGGCGACGGACAGTCAGAGCTGAAGGCTGTGCCACTCATATGCAGGAGAGAAAGCTTTAACTACACACTCTCCAGTTCTCTGCTGAGAAGCTGGGTGACACACAATCAGCGGATCAGTTTTACGTCACAGGGCAGCCCTGTGGACATAAGCATCTAGTGCCGTTACTACAGTTAGTTAGAATTACTTTTTAAAAAAAGTAAAAGTAAATGCTTAGTTAGAATAATTAAATTACACAAGAGTTCTAGTAACTAAAAAATAACTGTATAGAGAGTGCTTGGTCATTTGCTTTAGATACTCTTGGCTGAGTATAGCTACCATTCTTGTTACCGTTGTTGTGTTTTGCGTTCTGAATGTTGAAGTCTGTGTGTGACAAGCATGATCAACTGCAAGATACTGTCACAAATATGGATTATATCAACCCAATTAAAAATTTCACAAAGTGTTTATGACAAGTGTAAGCAATAAAATTTTAAAATATTATTCAACATGAATAATGATTTAGTTGGAAGATAGGTCAACTTTTAAAAGCAACCTATTTACTACTTCCCTTCTGTTGAAACCAAATAACTGTGATTTCTTGTTACATCACTGCTTCAATAGGAAGGGAATTATAATGATATAAATGAAGTTCCAAGTGCCTAACAAAAGTGAACACTGATCAGTATAATGGTGAGTTTAGGAAACATTTGAGGAAAATCAACATCGACTTATGAAGTCAGCTTATGTGATGTTCTCTCATATTTTTCAGTTGTATTGACAATTCAACATTCAAGATGACTTTGGGAAATGAGTGTATGCAACTAGAGAACTGCAGAAGTGGAGGAAATGAGTGAAAAGTCTATTAAAGGTGCTGTATGTAGTTTTCAGCGACCTCTAGCGGTGATGTTTCAGATTGCAACCAATAAGTTTACAAGCGCGTGCTCGAATTTATGAGCGAGCACTGTTCAGACTGAGACGCAACACACCGGAGAAAGCATCACACAACATGCTGGAAACTCAGGTAAACTCCCACTGCAACGTTACAATAATAGGCTACTTTTTTTTTACATTAGTATGGAACCCTATCAACGTGCCGAATTTTGCCACTGCAAGCACCACTTCACATTTTCTTCAGGAAATGTACATTCTAGGTTTGTAGATAAGGTTTCTCCATGATTCAAATGCCCTGCCGATGTTGAGCCGTGTTTATTCACCCGAAGTTCATCCGATTCACGTCTGGCCTTACGAGCTTCAGCAGAAAAAACTTTTTTTTAATTTATTTTTTTATCAATATGTTTGTGTTGGAGTCTGTGTTGTGCTGGGAGCAGGTCGTTTCTTAGTGTTATCAGACATGTCATAAGTTGCATAAGTCATAAGTCCATGTCATAAGTTGCAGTGTCGTCGCTGTTGAGTGCAGTCAGTAGGCTAGAGGAGGCGAGAGGCTCGGGAGCGCGCGTGCAGGTCTCAGTCACGTCACTGGATTCCGCGGTAAATCCGACCCGGCACCTTCACATAAAAATAAGAATACTTGCTTTCCGAGGTAATAGCAAAACCCGCAGAGTGGATCATTTTAATGTGAGATTACAACCCCTTCACACACAGGCAATAAAAAAAGGATTCATTTTAGTAGAAAAGTTACATACAGCACCTTTAAGAATTTCCCTGCCTCAAAAACTTTCTTTTTTTTTGACAACATGGCACTCAGACCAATCAATTAATCTTAACTTGGATTGAATTGCTAAATTGACTTTTAAATTTCATAATTTCACTTTTTAATCTCATAATTACGACGTGATGTCATCATTTTGGCTTTATCTCATTGTGTCATAAATAAGATTTTCGCAAGCATGATTTTTTTTCATTAATATGTGTCTGTTTTGCGAGGTCAGACAGCAGCTCTTCGCTCACTGAATGATGAGTTCCATATGTGTATTCATCACACGGCCCACACACACACACACACACACACACACAGTAATAAAGTCATATGGGCTCTCGGCACAATGGAGGGTCGTCATAAAGATCAATGTAGCGTATCAGTGCAGCTCTCTCACTAACGGTCCCTGAGCCTCGTTAACACACCACCAAAACAAACACTCTGTCACTCACACACACACTCGGATCTCAGTGTGTGAGTGTGTGTGTGTGTGTGTGTTCCGGATCAGTTGCTCGGACACACATTACCTCACTCACTCTCTTCCAGGAGCAGATATTACTGTAGTTGATCTGAGCTCAGTCGAACACGCTGATGGATTTAAACCCTGCTGATCGTGTGTGTGGTCGCTTTACACTGAGAGACAAACCAGTTACTGCCTTCAACATCTTTGTTTGTAATGTCTTCATATATGCCTATATATACACACACACACACACACACACACACAGAGAGACACATTAGGTGAAAAGTTTGTAATTAAGATGTTTTAATGGTTCTGAAAGAGTCTCTTCTGCTCACCAAAAATACACAGACACACACTCACACACACACTGACACACATATACACACACACACTCTCTCTCTCTCTCTCACACACACACACACACACACACACACAAAGAGAAACACACTTACAAACACACACACACAAACTCTCTCTCTCACACACGCACACATAATTATTAAGATGTTTTAATGTTTCTGAAAGAGTCTCTTCTGATCACCAAATTTTATTTTTCATGATCCTTTGTTGAATAGAAAGTTCAAAAGAGCAGAATTTATTTGAAATAGAATCTTTTGTAACATTATAAATGTCTTTACTGTCTCTTTTGATCAGTTTAATAAGTCCTGGATGTTTAAAGATGTTTAACTATCTTGATCAGCAAGATTCTCCAGTTTATTATAGCAGTGCTTGAAGCTGTTAGTGTGAGCCCTGCTGGTCACTGTCAGAACTACATCATCCTGTGAACATTACTGATGGAATAACATTTATTTCCTGATGTTTTAGTTGATCTTTTGTTTTCTGGAGGCTCTTAAAGTGTATAAAGTTTAAGTCTGTTCATCCTTAAAGTCATTCAGTCTCTCTAAATGTTTCATTCTAATGTTAATTTAGTTCAATTATTTAAAGTTAATTTAATTTAATTAAATGTTTAATATTAATATTTATTGTATATTATTAATATATAATGTTAATATATTCTGAATGTTAGAAGCATTGGTTTAGTCTCAGACTGAAGTGATTCAGTAATGTGAATAACTCTCTGTGACCAGCAGAGGGAGACACTGACTGAAGGATGCCATGGTAACTATAGCAACAGCAGTTACACTGGTAACCATAGCAACAGCAGTTACATTGTATCAGCAGAAGACGAATGACACAAGGATTCTGAAGCATCTTAAACAGGTTGAAGGACCCTATATTATAATTTTACAAAAGTAACTTTATAAAACTTACAGTGTTTGTTTGTGTGTGTGTGTGTGTGTGTGAGAGAGAGAGAGAGAGAGAGAGAGTGTGTCAGACAGAGTGTGTGTGTGTGTGTGAGAGAGAGAGAGAGAGAGAGAGAGAGAGAGAGAGAGAGAGTGTCAGACAGAGAGAGAGAGAGAGTGTGTGTGTGTGTGTGTGTTTGTGTATATATGTATCATCTAGCTACTGGAGTGCCTCAGGGCTTCATCATGTTTTGATGAACATTAACAACTTTAATATATGCTTTAAAATACCTCAGATATGTGTAAAGAGGGTTTTCACCTACCTCACGATTTGGTCAGTTACCCGGAAGCGCGGCCATATTGGAGGTACTCGGATGTAAACAACGGCATGGATTGCACTGTTTATGTACTACTGAACACATTGTTACACTAATTTCTGATGTCTAAACCATGGGAAAAACACATGGAAGCTGCGAAATCATATAGAGAAGGACTTGGTAAGCAGGAAAGAGCTCAAAATTTTGAAAAACTTAAGGTAATATGTGGTAAAGATCTGAACGAGCTAGCTTCTCTAGCACTTACTCCAATTTTTCCTTCTATTTCGTATCCCGACATTGGCTACGTTCAGATTGTCAGTCCAATAAAAAAAAAGCACATGAAATCCGTTTCAAGCTACATCCATATGTGGTTTAAAATCACATATCCAGAAATCCACCAGTCTGAACGCTCTTTCGCATGGTTTATGTGACTTAAAATGTAAACATCAGACGTTGTTATAGGGAACATGCTGAAAGTTGCAGCCGAAACAAGGACGTGTTGTTGCAAAGTGCCGGACGGGCAGAAAATTATTATTTTTTAAAAGTATTTTGAAACCGGCGCGGAAAAAGAGTTGTGCATACCAGCCTCCTACAGTTGTGCAGCCGCCTCAAGACGCAGCAGTCCAGCGCGGTCCATATGGTAAATAAGTATCAAGTACCATATCATAATTTAAATAAGAAAACATTTATATTGCAAATGCAAACCCCTCCATCAACGCAACATCATTGCCGTATTGTCAAAAAGCTGCGTGGACACACAAATCGGATCTGAACAGTTGCAGTGTGGACATCATTTTAGATCATATTCCAATCGGATACAAAGATAATCGGATTGACAGTGTGTATGTACCCATAGTTAACTATTTTACGTCAACATTTTAGCCATAGTCAACGCTTCATTTACACATGTGGCTGATGCTGTGCCTCTCTCTACCACAAACGCCATCTTTCATCAGTTTTTTGCACTCTTCTCTTTAACTTTCGGCAGTCTATAGAACTAGAAATGTTTTTTCTCGGTGCGACTGATGAGTACAGACCAAACCTCGACCATTTTTCAGAAGCAATAATCAGCCAAATTTGCGAGTCCGTTCAGTTCAATGGCACTGTTTACGTTCAGTGCCTCCAAAATGGCCGACTTCCGGATTGATGACGTGTCGTGAAAACCCTCTATTTATCAAGTTGTTAAAGGAACCGTATGTAGGATTGTGGTCAAAACTGGTACTGCAATCACTTTAAAAATACTGTAGAGCGGTGTATCCCCTCCCTCTACCCCCTGACTCCAGGTTGCCAGATAAGCTGCAGGATTCAGCAGAAACTAAATTACATTAGCAATGGTCATACAGGTCAACTTGCAGCATGTGTAACTTAGTCCACGATATACTGTACGTGAAGAACGAATGACGAATCATTTTTTCTGAGGTAAAGTTAGGCTTCTGTCTCAATTACGTTTCAAATTGCCATAATGGGCGTGCTAATGTTGTTTTCCTCAGCGTCTCAGCATAATGACAGAGAAACGGGCTCCTATAATGCATTGCTAATGTTAGCATACGTCCATGTGAGCTAATGTTACGTTACTTTGCACGGACATGCATAACTTTGTTCGACTGTCATGAATATATGAAATGTCCATTGAAATCAAGTACAAGTTAGCCAAGCATAGATGAATCTTACCTGTCCAGGAGAAAATTAGCAACGTTGCGTCTGTGTTCAAATTCTTCTCCGTTTTCATCCGTCTCCATCTCTCAAAAGCATCTCCAATACAAATTCTGGTTTTATTTCGGACTTTGTCACGACGAATTTCTGAATTATAACGAGGTCTACTTTAGACATTTTTATCCGACTAGAGTTAGGGTAGTTTAGAGCAAAGCTGGCAACCCGGATCCCGAAACACTACTGACTTCGTGATTGGTAGATAGGTGGAGGGAGGGGCTTCAGGCCAAAACACAACATGACAACATCAACATCAGTTGAGGGCTGCAAGTCCACTTTTTAAATGACAATATCCTGGCCCAACATGACATCATGACTTTGCGTAAACATACACGCCACTTTCAAGTCAAGTGGCGTGTTATCTATACGCATTTTGAGCTATCCGCGTGTATGTCCACGCAGTCATCTTCCGCGTGTATGTCTACGCCGTTAAATGTCCGAGTGATTCCGCGTGTATGTCTACGCCGTTAAATGTCCGAGCAAAACGAAGCAAAATGTAAATCTACATCTGGGGAGCGATATTTTTTTACTAGGATGGTAGGGGAAGACTCATAAAGGGTATTAACCCCAGTGACGGGTAGGTTTAGGGACGGGGTTGGGGTAAGTCATATATATTTATATAGAGAGTAATGTAACGTTAAGTCAACGGCGTTGATAAACACGCTGAAAAGCGATTATGCGTGTTGATAGCACGCCAAAAATGGAAATACGAATTGGCGTGTCATACATACGCCATTTCATGAGATCAGTCTGCCTAGCCATACTACTGTTGTCAGTGATATAAGTATTTGAAATGAACATGATTTCTTAATGTCTAGTGACACATCAGGCCCATTTTATGATTAATTGAAATAGATTTCTTACATACAGCTCCTTTAAAGGATGATAAAAATACATAAAATTACATATGAGCTAAATAAAAAATAATCTGTTAATTACAGTGACAATGAATGAAGAACTCACTACTGGTGTATAGACTGTTAATGCTTCAACTATACTATTAATAAACTATGAATTAACTGATGTGTTACCATGGAAGGGTGTGTGTGACAAAGAGATGATCAAAAAGATGAATACACAATGATTAATATAATGATTTAATGCAGATTATTAACAGTAGATTATAAGATATGCTGATACAGGTGAAGCCCATGTTTTACACAGACAGCAAATCAAACACTATTAGAAATCGACTGCACATCTATAACTACTATACTATACTATATAACGTATAACTACTATACTATATAACGTAGCCTTTTTTGATAAATGACATGCAGCAGATCTGTCAGCAGTTGTTAAAGCAGCATTTTGTCAGTTTTTTTTTTATTGTTATGAGTAACTTTGTATTTTATACTGTATGTGCTGTAATTAAAGCAATGCTTGCAGCAGATATATAATAATTGCTTAAGAAGTCAGAGTTAAGGTATTTTCTTGAAGCCCATGTTAGGCAGACGGCAGCGGGACTTCAGTCGGAGGGTCCGGCTTATCGGTAATCTTCAAATCCTTGCAGAACAACACCGGTTCTGATCCGAAACCCAGCTGGAACTGCCACACATACAGACGCTCGTGTGGCTTCAGCTCATATGATAGTTCCTCTTCCACTTCAGTCTCTTCATTACAGTTTTCCTTCTCAGTCTTCACACTTGAACCTCCGTATTCTGCCGAAAAGGAGAACTGACGCTGTGCAATTGATTCTGCGAGATTTCCAGCTGAGATCGTGGCTGACGCTGATATCTTCCAGTTCTCTGTGATCTTGGACAGCTTCTCTTTATTATATCCAACTTTTTTAGTAACTTTCCTTTGCCATGTCACTGGTGTGGGACTGTCATTATCTACACTTTTAATGTTCACCCACTTGCTGAATGCGGGGCCGCTGGTTATGGACAGCCCGCCTGGCAGGAAGTTCAGAACATCGGGGTGAACGGAATAAACACCAGTGCACTCATCTTTGTTGAGGTTGGTACCTTTGTAGTACTGAACTCCCCACTTTGAGGCTGGCTTGAGGAAGTAGAAGTCATATGGATCACACCAGTAATAGAGACCATCTCTGCAATTGGGATGCAGGGTAAATTCTCCAGTATATGGGAATTCTTTAGAGCCGGAGTCATCACTCAGGTCTCCTGTTCCTCTGTAAGTGCCCTTTCCCTGGAAGATGATGTAAAACCAGTCTAAGGCTGCCAGGTCGACCATCTTTTTATATGTGTACGTCATGAAATGAAAGCCTCCCAGGTAATGGTCTCCGCCTCGATAGTTGGGATGAAGGGTGAAGACTTCAGAATCAGTGTCTTCTGACAGGTCAGTGACTCTGCGGCATTCATCACCCTTAATGATGTAAAACCCTTAAGAGTCAGCAAGGTAATGGTCTCCATGTTGGCAGTCGGGGTGCAGAGCATGAATACTTTTTTTTTGTGTATGCTCATAATAAAAACAAAGTGTTGTGCTTTTCGCCAAATAAAGAAAAATAAACATGATGCGAGTTCTGCCTACTCTCCGTCAGTGAAGTCAATTCTGAAACGCGTCCGAAAATGAACTGTAACTCAGCGAATACTCAGTCAAACAGGCATATAGTCACACAGGCATGAAGCTTGAATTCATTAAGTATGCAGGGGCATTGTCTAATCAGGTGTGAACTACTAAATATGCATGATCGTTTACGCCCCATCCGCATATTGGCTTTCCAAACTAAAAGTGTTTCACAAAACTTAAATCAATGTATCATAGGCGACGACTAGGCAACGACATCCATTAGTCAAAAGTCTTATTGCCACATATTTAGTATGTGTTTTGTGGCCTTTTTTCAGAAATTTTCATTTTTAGTTTTAGGAACCAATCACAGAACGGAGAGGGAGCAGCAAGACGATGACGTCAATGCGACACACCGAAGCAGTTTGTTTATGGATCCTACATGGCATCAGACACGAAGTTGCCTTTCGATGCAGCTTTAGATAGTGTTCTAAGTAGTTTAGAACGCAAGTTTATTTCGTCGTCTTCCTCGCCGAATTTCTGTCACTCTACATACGTCATCTGGTATAATCGAAACGATTGGCTATGAGCTACGTACAGGCGCATTTGATAGACATTCGTAGCGCCCAATATACAGCTCTGGCCATTTGTAAGCCACGCCTCAAATACGAGAAAATGAACATGTGGTTCCCAGACCACGTCTCAAAGAGAAAGAGGTCTGACGTTAGCCAGGCTAGTTTTCTTTAGCACTTTTGACAGAATCAAGAGACAGGCAGAGGTCGAGGCAGGCGGCTAGAAACAAGGTCCAATAAACAATCCGGGTCAGGGCAGACAGAGAACAATCAGTAATGAGAGAAGCAGTCCAATGTCAGAGTACAATTAAACACAGGTAACGCTCAGAAATGATGGGCAACTCAAGACTTCACAGAGAAGTGGTGTGTGAAAGTGGCTTACACTGTATATGTGTGTGTGTGTGTGTATAGAAACCAAATGTGCTGTTTGTGTATTTAGATATTGGGTGTTGTTTTTTGTTTGTACAGTGGGTGTCGCTCTAATGTTATCTGAGGTCAAGGTTATAAAGGAAGCATCCAAACTGCCAAAGGGGGAAAGGGGGTTTGACCCGGAAGGGCAAAAGGTTTTTGACCGCTGTGGCGCATAAGCGCTAGAAACTGATTGTTGACAAGTCTATTGTATATGTATACGGATATGGTTTGCCGTTGAAACTGGATAAATGGACATTTACCTCTGCACGGTGAAACAAATAAACGAAATAATCAGCAACACAACAAAGCCTGCATATTCTTAAGACCAAATCAGTATGGTAACAGAACAACAAGGACACAGCGCGTCAGCCAGGGCATTCCTGGGATAAACCACCTCTGTAGCTGTCAGTATTAGACTGAGCGGCTACAGTGTGAATGAGGTGCAGGTGTGTTGTGCAATCAGCCCCAGGTGAGAGGCATGATGGGAATTTGGGTTGGGCAATGATGGATTAATATTCCGGAGACGGATCCCTCCGGTGGTGTGGAGGCCGGAAAAATTCGAATGAAAATGTATTACAGAAATGATTAGATGTTTAACATGTTCAAGCAAAAATAGCAAAATTGTCATCTAAATGTTATTATATGTCCCGCAATGAATGTAGTAAAATTGAATGGAGAATTGAAAATGAAATCTAAAAAAACATACAACCATACTGATAGAGCAAGCAATCTGAGACAGTTTGTCTAAGATTCTTTCTGGGAGTAAAGTAAGCTGCTGTGAAGCATTTTCAATTCTCCATTGAGTTTGGCTTCATTCATTGCAGGATATATAATGAAAATGCAATCGCAAGTGTCTTAACTGTGACTGTAAATGCAATTGTCACGTGTCAGTGTATGTTTGGACTTTCGGTTTGTATTTTGATTGGTTCTTATTTTCCTTTGTTCTTTTCCCGCCACTCCTTCGTTTCCATGGTTACTGTCATTATTAGTTCAGTTGTATCACCTGTTTAGTCATCAGTATCACACGTGTTCCGTAATCTGTGTAATCTTTGTTTGTATTTAAGTTCCGTCTGTTCTGTCAGTCTTGGTCCGATCTCAGTTATATTTAGTGTGTGTTGCTATTCTGCAGTCCTGTGTTTAAAGCAAGCAATAAACTCGGACAGCTCGTCTAAGATTATTTCTATGAGTAAAGGAACGTGCTGAGAAGCACCACTCATGAGACGAGAGAGAGATAATATAATACAGAGTATAGTGTTAGAAATATACATTAATTACAGGATTTATGATGCTGATGACTGTTAAAACGCTCCATCACAATCTGTGAAAAGGGTCCATTGCTAGTTACTACATTAATAATGTCTGCCCTCCATACATATTTAGCCTGTCCTGTCGACTCCATGCTTATAAAGTTACACAACAAGTACATATATATATATATGTTTAAAAAAGTGTGGTAACAACATGGCATGTAATATTTCTGAGTACATTAGAAGGTCTTCAAATGATCTCTTGCTCTTTATTAGAAACATACTCACCTAGACGTGTGTGTCCAGCAGTGGATCTGACCGGCAGCACTTTCCCTGGGGTGTGTATCGCAGTGCTCTGTTATATACAAGATTAAAGAGAGTGTCCACACCAAAAAATTGCCGCATCCTGGCAACATTCCCTTCAAGATCGACACTGGATCTTCTCCATCAGCACAATGAACAACCAGTGTAATGTTGTGCTGAGTGGCTGTCCTGCATACAATTCAGAAGAAACATTATGAGATAAAGAACCAAAAAAAAAGTTATTAGTTTAGTTCATTTATATATATCCGCTCTGGAGAAAATCATGATGTCATCGTCCAGCTCAGTTCAGTTCTCATATAATGGAGTCAGTGCAGGAGATCAATAATATTGATGAATATTAAACTAAGACAAAAGCCAGAGGCGACAGTGGAACCAAAACTCCATCAGTGACAGAATGGAGAAAACCCTTGAGAGAATCCAGACTCACTCAGTTCTCCTCTGGCCAACAGTGTGTGATTATGATTATAATTCAGGAGCATTACAGGTCAGAGGTCAGACTGGATCAGAACATTCAGAATATTATCCAGTTCACGCCGGTGTGGAGACGAGACGAGTTTGAGGATGAAGTGACTTCATGATCAAGGCAGAATAAACTACTTGCTGAAACGACCACATGTTGTGATTATGCTAATCCTCTGACGGGATTAGAACAATCCGTGCATTTCACACATGAGCACAAGCAAACATAATACATTTATAGTTTGTAAAATACACTCTGATGTCTATGGAAGCGGTAATAACAATCCTTTCGATTATACATTTACAACGTGTTTTATTCATATCACACACACACTGTGTAAGTAACTATAAAGTTTATTCTATTGTCTCCCACTTCACCGGCCTCTTACTTTCACGTATTTCGGGAGAAGTGGATGAACTTACATGTTGTAGATCCCACAAGATCCTCGTCTCTGAGCTCTGTGGCCAGCAGAGGGAGACACAGCTGCGTCCGACATCGCCTGCTATGCGAGTAGGGTTAGGGTTAGGGTTAGGGTACTACATTTACATTAGAACGTTCTTCGCGACCGTTAAAAAAGTGCGTTCTATATAGTATTGTATAGAGTTTAATATGGGCATTGTTTAATCCAGACTTAGTTGGCAATTGTGGAGATTTCTTATATAGATTTAACAATATTGGTAAAACTGCACGTTGATGTTGGAGGCTATTCCTTCTAACTTGTGAAGTCTTATAAATTTTATAAGTAGCTTTAATATCCCACAACTATTTATACAATATTCCTCAACTAGCCCAACTATTTATCCATATTATGGCAGACCAGAGACACATCACTGCTATTGTCCATTTAATTAGGACATAATATTCCATTTCCATGATTTTTTTAAAAACATTATTTATTTATTTTATTGTAATGTTTGTATTCCCGTGATGTGTTTATCCTTTGAGGATATGAATCCACTGAAACAAGAATGCTTATTTCATTTCAGCCAAATCTGTAAAACCTTTATTCTCTCATAACATAAACTAAACATTACTTGTATAATTCTGTTGAACATTAGGTATAATGCCTATTTATGAATATATTAGCCAACTGTATCATGTGTAATATGCACATAGGGCTCATACTAATAAATATTGTTTGTGCTCTACTTCATGCCTTCAGATTCATACTTTTATCAACTGTCTTTTTTACTCAGAAATCTGTAATGATTTTAATGAAGTAAATGTAAGAAACCTTTTCTGGGCTGAGCAACTTGTTTACTTGATTAATCATACATTATTTTTTAATGTTAAAAATTTTAACTTTTTAAAAATGTTAAGCTTTTATCGGTAAAATAAGTTATTTAACGTGTATGAGTGTATTAAATATGATACTGTTGTACATCATCTTTATACATCAGGCTTTATGGCTTATAGTTAATTGTGAATTAATGATAATTGAGAGATGGACAAACAAATGTTCCACAAAAGCCTGTTGTGTCGTATCATGGTAAATATGTGAAATATATCAACTTTTATCTGAAAGTGAGTAGATGTCCAACTACAGGCGGTCATGTTGATTTTAAAGTGAACAAAAGAAAATAAAAGTAAAGGAAAGCATCTAGGTGTCCAGTTCCACGTTTAACAGAGAGTGTTTAACCACTTTACCTCGTTCACCCTGTTATAGCCTGGACATGATGTTTCTCCACACAGGAGCTGACTCTGAGGATCACTGGTTGAGGAACGGCTTTACTGGAGCGGAGACTGGGATCACACACAGAACGGCTGGAGCTGATGATCTTTCCTCACATCTGCACTGGACTTCTTCATCTGCACTGGAATAACGTGAGGAACATTTTCCTGTGCTCATGAACATCAGTAGCATTAGAAGCGTCCTTGCATTACATTGCTTGTATTTCCACATGCTAATATTTGAGCAGAACGAGCGTTTAGTGTGTGAGTCGCTGCTGTGGAAGAAGATCAGCTTCAGGAGACGCGATCGAAACACTGTAAATCCTGATATATGCAGATGCCCACTGTCATATTCTGGTCGTTTCCACTGTGTGCTGAGTGTAACATTAGCGTTACCTTGTCTTTATCTGAAGAAATATGATTACCAGTGCACACAATATTACTAGATTACTGAGTGCCCTGTTAGTGTTTACTTCCTTTTTATTCACATATTCGTGTATATTTAAACAATTACTTTATTTGTGAAAAATACTGTAATAGGATTGCAGATTCAAGACGTTGCCATCTAAAGTATAAGCATGTTTATTTAAAAAATGTTTTATAATTTATTTATAATTTATAAATAAATATATATTTATAACCCTGTTTTCTAAGATATCGGCATCGGCCATCAAAAAACCAATATCAATATTGGTCCCAGGAATCCATTGTTCAAAACAGATCATCTGACCTTGTGTCAAAAAAAAAGTGTTTTATGCAATTTAAAACTGAGTCAAAGGCTGAAAAATAGCTTATGGTTTTGGAGATTTGGCATGTAGTTTTGCACTTTGAGTGAGAGTTTTCAAAAATCGTGTGACATGAAAAGATTTTGTGTGTAAGCAGTTGGTAAAAACTGTAATAGCCAGCTTAAATTTTTTTGGTATGTATCCTGATGACATCTCTTCCATGAATGAACTCGGATCATGGATCAAGGTCATGGATCTTAATATCAGTAGTTCATCTCTCGATAGCTCGGTCGGATTAGGCTGACTTTTTAGGCTGAGTATTGTTTTAGATGATTTAACAGCAGGGGAAGAATTGTCTAACTTTAAGGCCTTGTCCACACAGACACAGGTATTTTTTTATTTTGGAATGCTCTTGACAGCTCGTGATAGCGTGTTTTTTGCGTTTTCATGTAGGCGGAGATTTCATGTGTGGACGGGATTTTTTTTTTAAACGCAGGAGGAAAAACGTACTCGGTTACTAACGTAACCTCGGTTCTCTCTAGAAGAGGGAACGAGTACTGCGTAAGTATCTTACGCTAGGGGAAAACCTCTTTTCCACGAGATATTGAAGCCAAAAAATTATCCTTATAATTTTGTATTATTGCAAAATGCGTTGCAGCAGCGTGCGGCCATGGGCGAGACAGCTCACGCGCCCATTGGCTGCTCTGCGGCAACTGCATCAGCCTACCAAGCGAGGCCTAAGGTGACGTCAGGCCAATGAGGGCGCTTCGCGCCCTCCGTGTCACGTCCCGCCGAAACGGGCGTGGCTTAGTCCTATAAAGGAAGCTCAAGAAGGCTGATCCCCTGATTTTTCATCGCCGAAGCGAACCAGAGTGTGTTGCATGCACGGCAAGATAATCACTAGAGGGACTCACAGAAAGTCCTGGAAAGAGGAGGGGAATCACTCCATCCATATGAAGCAGCGTCATAGACGCAATGTTAACATAATCATACACAGACAGGGTCGGAACTGACCTGAACTGGTGCATAAAATGTGGGTCTTACGCAATACAGCCCATAGCATAAACAGTTGGTGGCGCGCAGCGCTTACGACCTCAGCGTCCTAGTAAGAAGCACTGATTCGTCTATACCGACAGCAGCTTAGCCTGCAAGGCGGGAACCTCCAGGTTATAGAACCTTATGAATGTAGATGGCGAGGCCCAGCCCGCCGCCATACATATGTCTTGCAAGGAAATCCCGCTAGACCAAGCCCACGAAGAGGCGACGCCTCTCACTGAAGGCCCTTGGCAGTGTACGCCAGCACTATGGTGTCGACTATCCATTTGGATAGGCTCTGTTTCGAAACAGCCAGTCCCTTGGAACGTCCGCTTAACGAAACAAATAGCTGCTCAGTCTGTCTGAAAACAGACGAGCGAGACACATAAGCTCTTAGCGCCCTTACTGGACAAAGAAAGCTTGCGCCCCCTTCCTCGCCCGACACCGGCAGGGCAGACAGGGAAATGACCTGAGCCCGAAACGGCGTGTTGAGGGATTTTGGAACGTAACCATGCCTATGTTTGAGTATGACTCTTGAGTCGCTTGGCCCAAACTCTAAGCACGTCGCGCTCACCGAGAGCGCGTGCAGGTCACCTATGCGCTTCACTGAAGCGAGAGCCAACAAAAACACTGTTTTGAAAGACAAGTGTTTGAGGCTAATCGTTTGGATAGGCTCGAAAGGGTCACCTTTCATGGCTTCCAAAACCGTAGAGAGGTCCCACATAGGGACTGAAGGAGGTCTGGGAGGATTCAGCCTCCTAGCTCGCCTGAGGAAGCGGATGACCAAATCGTTCCTTCCTATTGACTGACCGAGCGTTGTCTTAGAGAACGCTGCGATAGCCGCCACATAGACTTTGAGCGTGGAAGGGGATCTGCCCTTATCCAGCAGCTCTTGTAGGAAGAAGAGAACCTCCGTCACCCCACAGTCGAAGGGTGAACAACCCCGAGCTGTGCACCAGCTGGAGAATACCGACCACTTCGAGGCATAGAGCCGTCTGGTAGACGGAGCTCTAGCCTGAGTGATAGTATTTAGCACTCCCTCTGAGAGGTCAGCAGGTACCCGTTATGCGCCCATACATGAAGGGACCACAGCTCCGGGTGAGGATGCCAAATCGAACCCCTGGCCTGAGAGAGGAGGTCCCTCCTCAAGGGCACTGGCCATGGGGCAGTGTCTGCTAACTGCATCAGAACTGGTACCACGGTTGGTTCTCCCAGAGCGGTGCTACAAGCAGCACTGAGCATTTTACTTCTCTTATCCGTTCTATCACCTGAGGCAGGAGAGAGACGGGGGGAAAAGCGTATAGCGGACAGCGTGGCCATGTTTGGGACAGCGCGCCCTTGCTCTTGGAGAAGAATACCGGACAGTGAGCGTTTTCGTGAGACGCGAACAGGTCTACTTCCGCTCTGCCGAATCTCTCCCACAACAGTTGGACTGTTTGTGGGTGTAGAGACCATTCGCTCGCCGGAATGTTGTTCCTGGACAGTCTGTCTGGCCCCAAATTCTGTAGCCCGGGCACGTGCACTGCTCTCAGCGAGCGCAGGTTGCGCTGAGCCCATATCAGAAGGCGTTCCGCCAGTCTGTATAAATTTCGGGATCTGAGACCGCCTTGGCGATTTATGTAGGACACCACTGACATGTTGTCCGAGCGGACTAAGACGTGGTGGCCCTTTATTTGGGGACAAAAAAACGCGTCAGCGCGTTGTCCACTGCCAGCATTTCCAGGCAGTTGATATGTCGGAGCTTCTCCCGTTCTGACCACTGGCCGAAGAACGGTCTGCCCTCGAGCAGCGCTCCCCATCCCGAGGTGGAGGCATCTGTCGACACCACTTTCACTCTCGAGGAAGTCCCCAGGCTTACACCCGATTGGTACCAGTCGCTTGCTTTCCAAGGTTTCAGAGCTGCCAGGCAACTCTGATCGACCTTGAGATGAAGCTGACCGGATGCCCACGCTCTGCGCGGTACCCGCGCTTTCAACCAGAACTGCAGAGGGCGCATGCGGAGCAGGCCCAGCTGAAGAACTGATGATGCTGCGGCCATAAGACCTAGCATCCTTTGAAATTTCCTGAGCGGGACGGTCGTGCCGCAGCGGAAAGAGCTCGCTGAGCGCTGAATGTCTAGCACGCGCTGTGGTGACAGCCGCGCTATCATAGACTGCGAGTCCAGAACTGTGCCCAGAAACGAAATCGTTTGACTGGGGTTCAGAGAGCTCTTCGCCCAATTGACTGTGAGACCTAGATTCTCGAGGTGATCGAGTAAAATGGTCCTGTGCTCCACGAGCTCTGAGCGTGATTGAGCTAGAATCAGCCAGTCGTCCAAATAGTTCAGCACTCGTATGCCTCGGAGTCTGAGGGGTGCGAGCGCTGCGTCCATGCACCTCGTAAATGTACGGGGCGCTAGGGACAAGCCGAACGGCAGGACTGTGTACTGATATGCCTGGCCCTCGAAAGCGAATCTCAAGTATTGCCTGTGACGTGACGCTATCTGTATTTGAAAATACGCGTCCTTTAGATCTATTGACATAAACCAGTCCCCTCGGCGAATCTGCAAGGATTTTTCTGGTCGTGAGCATTTTGAAACTGCGTTTCGCCAATGCTTTGTTTAGCTGTCTTAGACCTAGTATGGGTCTGAGACCCCTGTCTTTTTTTTTTTTTTGGTACCAGGAAGTATCTGCTGTACAGCCCCTCTCCGCTTTGAGCTTGAGATGAAGGCTCTATAGCCCCTTTGCTCAACAGTTTTGATATTTCGGCTCGAAGTAGGTGTGCTACTTCTGAATTCACCGTGGTTTCGACGCGTGCTGTGAAGCGGCGAGGGCGTCAACAAAACTGTAGCGAATAGCCTCTTCTTATAATGTCTAGCACCCACTCCGAAACCCCTGGAAGCGCTGCCCACGCATCTGCATGGTTGGCTAGGGGTTGGATGCGAAGCGCGCTCTGCTCGCTGGGCGACAGAAGCGCTTCGGTGTGCTGACATAAAGGTGTTATGCCTGTGACATTCGAGGCGGGGAGCGTGCTGATCACAGCGGGCAGAACGCTCGCTCTCGACCCCGCTGCGGTGCTTAACCGAGTGAGGGAGGGCTGAGAGAGTCCCCTAGGACTCATAATTTCTGTGAGTAAGTGTGGGCGCGGAGGAGCGGGCACATTTACTGCTTTGGACGCGCTGTCTGCCTGAGCAGAGCAGGCGCGCACTGCTTTCGTTTTACAGAAACCGTGAGATGTGCAGAACATAGTGTTTGTGGGCACTGGGCAGTGGGCACGTTTACTATGTTGAATGCGTGATCGACCTGAGTCGATTTTGTGAGCGCGGGCCCTGTGTGAAGGGCTGTGCTTGTGCGTAGGGATGGGCACTGGACAGTGGGCATCTGCTCTACACTTATAACACCATCGGCCGTGGCCATTAGAATTTTCAGAATGCCCGCGTTCGACCCCGCTGCGGTGTTTAACCGAGCGAGGGAGGGCTGAGCGAGTCCCGTAGGACATATATGTAGCACAACAGGCTCGCTCACTGCAATACTGACATTTTCAGTCGCCTGAAAAGTGGCAGAATGTGTGAAGAGTGGAATCGGCCCGGCGCAGCGGGACTAAAAACACTCTTTTCTCCTTTCGCCAGTGACGCACGGGGGACCGTAGAAACGGTTTTTGGGTGTAGGCGAGCGGGTTTTACTACGCGCTCGCTGGCTGCAAAATGCACTTCTGCAGTCGCCTTCAGGGAACTGACAGAGCGAAGCATTGGCATATATTTATGCCGCTAGACCGGGATTCGAACCCCGGTCTCCCGTGCGAAAAACCTATGATTCCGCCACTGAGCCACAGGGGGAAACACAGGCTTTTGGATGCGCTGAGCATATAAGAGAGCGTCAACATGTATTCTTCGGCGTTTGCTGGCAGGCGTGCGTGTTTATAACAGACTCGCTTGCTGCCATATGATATTTCCAGTTGCCTGATCAGAGAACTGAGAAATGTGAGAGAAAAAAGGGCAGTCCGGCCGAGGCGGGACTTAAGAACACTCTTTTCTCTTTTCACCGGTGAGTGACGCGCGCAGGGGCAGGGTAGCTTTTCTTGTAACGTAAAGAAAAACTAACTCCGTCCGCTTCCAGGAGGAGCAGCCTCAGAGAAGGATGCCAGGTGAGTCCTCAGAGTCACCACAGGCAATTGGCTCGCAGTGAGCAGTCGCCGTCAGCAAGCGTGAGAGCTGTGTGATCCTCAGGAAAGGGAGATGCCCGGCTCTTTTAGTGCAATGAGTGTGTGTGTTGCGGCGGCGAGCACACATACATACACAAAACACAGTAGCAGAGAAAAGGATATAGGCGCCGTATAGCGCAGCGGGAGCGGCAGTAGAAGGCGGCGTGGCCAGCAGCTTCAAATGATGGCTCGTCCCGCTGAAAGGCTTCTTCAGACGGCGCGGCTTCTCTCGGGATCCAACGATGCGTGAGCTTCGCTGAAGAGATGAAAAATCAGGGATCAGCTGTCCTGAGCCTTCCTTATAGGGCTAAGCCACGCCTGTTTCGGCGGGACGTGACGCAGTGGGCGCGAAGCGCCCTCATTGGCCTGACGTCACCTCAGGCCTCGCACGGTAGGCTGATGCAGTTGCCGCAGAGCAGCCAATGGGCGTGCGAGCTGTCTCGCCCATGGCCGCATGCTGCTGCAACGCGTTTTGCAATAATACAAAATTATAAGGATAATTTTTTGGCTTCAATATCTCGTGGAAAAGAGGTTTTCCCCTAGCGTAAGATACTTACGCAGTACGAGAGACCTCTCGTAAGAGAACAACAGAGTTAGGAACTGCAAAACAGATTCACTGCATAAAATCAAACTTTGTGTAAAAAAATAAACTGTTGCAAATGTCTAAATGTGTGCATGGGGCAACAAAGTTCCTGAAATAGCCCGATTTGTACAGTTACGTCTTTCTTTTACCTGCACTTCCAGTTTTGGCACGGTTCTCTCACTCACTGAGTTTTGCAAGAGCGAAGAGGAGGGCGGGTCCACCTTCTTCATGTAGCCAATCAGATGAGCTTCTCGCTGACTCTAGGTTTACTCTTATCTGATTGGTTCAATAAACACGCCAGTCACCAGAACACATCTTTATCTTCATTTGGCTCAGAAACCTTCTGGTTGCCGAAATGGTACTTTTAAAGCACACATGTTAAATAAATAAACAAATAGATCATGATTGCTTAATAACCTGTGCACCATCAGGCTGATTAAAGCTGAGAAATCATTCATACTGAATTTCAAGCTGGTGTTAACGTTACTGGATTGACATTTGATATATTATATAATCTGTTACACCACTGAGCAGATGTTAAACTTTACAATCAAAACATTTAATACCCATTCTTTATGTAATAATACAATTCTGATGCAGTGTTTTTCACATCATGTCTCTGTTCGTGGTATTTAACACTCAATTATATATTTTGAAATATTGTCGCACTGCCAATATTGATTCTGATCTAGTGATTACTTTCATGTGACTGATCAAGCTATTATATGTAGCTATTATAAATAATAAAATGCTTTCTCTGTGTCCAGATTCGACTGTAATGAAAAACTGATACTAAATCAACATAAACTCAACTTTGACAAAAAGTAAATAATTATGTCTGAATAAAAACCCAGCAACCAGGGAATATACAGCATCTTGATATGTTCATGTATAGGGCTATACAGCCATCTAGTGGTTACACGATGGCATTGCAGGTGATAAATGGTGCATAATTTAGAGATGCTCTTAAATACACGAAAAAATATTATTGTAACTCATTTGAGTAACATAATAATAGTGGAATCCTCCCAACCAGTAGACCGGTGAATTTATGCATGCAGTAGTTCAGATACAAAATTTTCTTTCTTAACACACCAGCTCGAAATTCAGTATGGACTCATATAGTCATCCTTATGGTGCACAGGTTATTAAGCAATCATGATCTATTTGTTTATTTATTTAACATGTGTGCATTAAAAGTACCATTTCGGCAACCAGAAGGTTTCTGAGCCAAATGAAGATAAAGATGTGTTCTGGTGACTGGCGTGTTTATTGAACCAATCAGATAAGAGTAAACCTAGAGTCAGCGAGAAGCTCATCTGATTGGCTACATGAAGAAGGTGGACCCGCCCTCCTCTTCGCTCTTGCAAAACTCAGTGAGTGAGAGAACCGTGCCAAAACTGGAAGTGCAGGTAAAAGAAAGACGTAACTGTACAAATCGGGCTATTTCAGGAACTTTGTTGCCCCATGCACACATTTAGACATTTGCAACAGTTTATTTTTTTACACAAAGTTTGATTTTATGCAGTGAATCTGTTTTGCAGTTCCTAACTCTGTTGTTTTCGGTCGCAAATTGCTGTTCACGGGCCTGCAATGCTTTTGCCCGTATTTGTGCGTAAAAACCGTGCCAAAAGTGTAAGCGCGGAAAAATGGAAGTCAGAGGAATACAGATCCTATTTATTTTGCGTTAGCATGAAGCTGCAGCTTCACAATACATGAATTACACTTACGAATAACAGTTAAATGCTGCAAATATTTTTTTCTTACACTTGAAAGGCGATTTACACCTTTACAAATCTTCTCTTGCGCATGCAAATTTAATTTACGCTTGCAATCTTATGTACACTTTCACAAATCTTACCCTGTTGCATTCAATACTTTATGGCATCATTTTACCTTCATACATTCAGTCTCTCTAAATGTTTTGATCTAATGTTAATTTAGTTGAATTATTTAAAGTTAATTTAATTATAATGTTAATATTTAATATATATTAATATATAATGTGAAATTATTCTGAATGCTAGATGCATTTGGTTTAGTCTCAGACTGAAATGATTCAGTAATGTGAATAACTCTCTGTGACCAGCAGAGGGAGACACTGACTGAAGGCTGCCGTGGTAATTATAGCAACAGCAGTTACACTGGTAACCATAGCAACAGCAGGTACACCGGTAACCATAGCAACAGCAGTTACACTGGTAACCATAGCAACATCAGTCACACTGGTAACCATAGCAACAGCAGTTACACTGTATCAGCAAGAGAGGAATGACACAAATATTCTGAAGCATCTTAAACAGGTTGAAGGACCCTTTATTATGATTTTATAAAAGTAACTTTATAAAACTGTTACAGTGTGTGTGTATGTGTGTGTGTGAAAGAGAGAGAGAGAGAGAGAGAGTGTGTGTGTGTGTATGTATCATCTAGCTACTGGAGTGCCTCAGGACTTCATCATGTTTTGATGAACATTAACAACTTCAAAACATGGTGTAAAATACATCAGATATGTGTATTTATCAAGTTATTAAAGGATGATAAAAATACATAAAATTACATATGAGCTAAATAAAAAATAGTTATTACAATGACAATGAATGAAGAACTCACTACTGGTATATAGACTGTTAATGCTTCAATGATACTATTAATAAACTGATGTGTTAACATGGAAGGGTGTGTGACACAAAGTAATGGATAAAAAATTTATATACAGGTGAAAAAATACAGGTGAAGCCATGTTTTACACAGAAAGCAAATCAAACACTATTACATTAACACTATTGTTATGAGTAATTTTGTATTTTATACTTTATGTACTGTAATTAAAGCAATGTAGGCTCATTTTCGAATTTCGAATCCATTCAGCCGATCTCCGGGTCTGGCGGTACCACTTTTAGCATAGCTTAGCATAGATCATTGAATCGGACAGGACCATTAGCATCTCTCTCAAAAAAATGACCAAAGAGTTTTGATATTTTTAAATGACTCTTTGGTCATTTTTTTGAGAGAGATGCTAATGGTCTTGTCCGATTCAATGATCTATGATCTATGGGGGAGTTGTAAAATGAGCCTATTTCCAAAAAAAAGTGGAGTATCCCTTTAAGAAGTCAGAGTTAAGGTTAAGGTTTTTCTTGAAGCCGTGTTTAGGCAGGCAGTAGCGGGACTTCAGTCGGAGTGTTCGGCTGATCGGTAATCTTCAAATCCCGGCAGAACAACACCGGTTCTGATCCGAAACCCAGCTGGAACTGCCACACATACAGACGCTCGTGCGGCTTCAGCTCAAATGATAGTTGCTCTTCCATCACAGTCTCTTCATTCCAGTTTTCCTTCTCAGCGTTCACACTTGCACCTCCATATTCTGCCGTAAAGGAGAACTGACACTGTGCAATTAACCCTGCGAGATTTCCAGATGAGATCGAGCCTGACGCTGCTATCTTCCAGTTGTGTGTGATCTGGGACATCTTCTCCTTATTGTATCCAACCTTTTTGGTAACTTTCTTTTGCCATGTCACTGATGTGAGACTGTCATTACTTACTGTTTTAATGTTCACCCACTTGCCGAATGCGGGGCCGTTGGTTATGGACAGCCCGCCTGGCAGGAAGTTCAGAACATCGGGGTGAACGGAATAGACAGCAGTGCCCTCGTCTGTGTTGAGGTCGGTACCTTTGTAGTATTCAACTCCCCACTCGGTTGGCTTGAGGAAGCAGAACTGATCCATATCACCCCAGTAATAGAGACCATCTCTGCAATTGGGATGCAGGGGTAATTCTTTAGTAAAATCTGAGAGTAACCTCCTCATTAAAAAACTAAGTTTTTGTCTTGTTCTTCTGTAAGTGCCCTTTTCCTGGAAGATGATGTAAAACTTGCCCTTGGCTTCCAGGTAATGGTCTCCACCCTGAAACTCGGGATGAAGGGTGAAGACTACAGAATCAGTGTCTTCTGTCAGGTCAGTGACTCTGCGGTATTCATCACCCTTAATGATGTAAAAGTAGCCATTTTCGTCAGCTAAGTAATGGTCTCCATGTTGGCAGGCGGGGTGCAGAGCATGAATACTGAGGTCTGACCCTTTGTTGAAATCACTCGACCTCATATAGCAGCCGAGATCAGAGCGGATGATGTAGTAGTAAGACCTTGATCCACAGAAATCAACTCCTTTTATTTTGCACCTGGGAATAATACCTGCCATTTTGCCTTAACCTGCAACACAAGATAACAAAACAAAAATATAAGATCTAATGGTTTGCTGTTAATCATGTATTTTTATAGATGGTTTTGAGCTATTTTTTCCCACACTCTTTAAATTAGTCAAGATCACATATGAAGATGAGAGATTTTTCTCTCACAGTTTTAACAGAGCCCTCCTGTATATACAGCTGTGAACAGAATTGATGGCACCCCAGTAAATATGATCAAAAATGGCTGTAAAAAATAAATCTCCATTGTTTATTCTTTTGATCTTTCATTAAAAAATGTGCAAAAATCTAACCTTTCATTGAAGTAAAAGAATTGAAAGTGGGGGAATCTCATTATGAAATAAATGTTTTTCTCCAAAACACGTCGGCCACAATTCTTGGCACCCCTAGATTTTTTTTATGAGTAAAATATCTCTGAAATATATTCCCATAAATATTTAGCTTTTTTTTTTTAGCACACCAGGGTGACTAGAAACATGAAATTGTCCAGCTATGACTTCTTGTTCCACAGGAGTTTAAATATGAGGAAACACAAAGGCCAAATTATCTTAATCATCACAATGAGTAAAACCAAAGAATATAGTTCTGATGTGCAGCAAAAGATTGTTGAGCATCACAAAATAGAAAGTGGCTGTAAGAAAACAGCTAAAGCACTGAAAATCCCCATTTTGAACATCAGGGCAATAATTAAGAAGTTCCAATCAACTAAAGATGTTACAAATCTGCTAAGAAGAGGACATGTGTCTATACTGTCTTAATGCACGTTGATGAGGAGAGTTAGGGTTAGGGTTAGGGTTAGGCCAAAGACTCTTCAAGGATCACAGATGGAGAATTGCAGAGATTAGTTGAGTCTTGGGGTCAGAAGCCTACCCTGGATTGTGACGGAATCTAGAACAAAAATCCAGAAAATCACATTGTATGATTTTTAAGTAATTCATTTGCATTTTATTGCATGACATAAGTATTTGATACATCAGAAAAACAGAACTTAATATTTGGTACAGAAACCTTTGTTTGCAGTTACAGAGATCATATGTTTCCTGTAGTTCTTGACCAGGTGTGCACACACTGCAGGATTCTGGCCCACTCCTCCATACAGACCTTCTCCAGATCCTTCAGGTTTCGGGGCTGTCGCTGGGCAATACGAACTTTCAGCTCCTCCAAAGATGTTCTATTGGGTTCAGGTCTGGAGACTGGCTAGGCCACTCGAGGACCTTGAGATGCTTCTTACGGAGCCACTCCTTAGTTGCCCTGGCTGTGTGTTTCGGGTCGCTGTCATGCTGGAAGACCCAGCCACGACCCATCTTCAATGCTCTTACTGAGGGAAGGAGGTTGTTGGCCAAGATCTCGCGATACATGGCCCCATCCATCCTCCCTTCAATACGGTGCAGTCATCCTTTCCCCTTTGCAGAACAGCATCCCCAAAGAATGATGTTTTCACCTCCATGCTTCACGGTTGGGATAGTGTTCTTGGGGTTGTACTCGTCCTTCTTCTTCCTCCAAACACGGCGAGTGGAGTTTAGACCAAAAAGCTCTATTTCTGTCTCATCAGACCACATGGCCTTCTCCCATTCCTCCTCTGGCTCATCCAGATGGTCATTGGCAAACTCCAGACGGGCCTGGACATGCGCTGGTTTGAGCAGGGGGACCTTGCGTGCGCTGCAGGATTTTAATCCATGACGGCGTAGTGTGTTACTAATGGTTTTCTTTGAGACTGTGGTCCCAGCTCTCTTCAGGTCATTGACCAGGTCCTGCCGTGTAGTTCTGGGCTGATCCCTCACCTTCCTCATGATCATTGATGCCCCACGAGGTGAGATCTTGCATGGTGCCCCAGATCGAGGGAGATTGACCGTCATCTTGAACTTCTTTCATTTTCTAATAATTGCACCAACAGTTGTTGCCTTCTCACCAAGCTGCTTGCCTATTGTCCTGTAGCCCATCCCAGCCTTGTGCAGGTCTACAGTTTTATCCCTGATGTCCTTACACAGCTCTCTGGTCTTGGCCATTGTGGAGAGGTTGGAGTCTGTTTGATTGAGTGTGTAGACAGGTGTCTTTTATACAGGTAACGAGTTCAAACAGGTGCAGTTAATACAGGTAATGAGTGGAGAACAGGAGGGTTTCTTAAAGAAAAACTAACAGGCCTGTGAGAGCCAGAATTCTTACTGGTTGGTAGGTGATCAAATACTTATGTCATGCAATAAAATGCAAATTAATTATTTAAAAATCATACAATGTGATTTTCTGGATTTTTGTTTTAGATTCCGTCTCTCACAGTTGACTTCTACATGCTTTGTAAGTAGGAAAACCTGCAAAATCGGCAGTGTATCAAATACTTGTTCTCCCCACTGTATACAGTGATAATGGGGTTATGGTCTAAGTCTTGGCAGGACGGGGGGTGGTTAGGTGCACTCAGACTAGCGGTTCAGAAGTCTGACTACTTGCAGGAAGAAAAAGCACTATACTGTATCGCAGAAGTCTTTTTTTTAATAGTTATGGTTTCCCTTTCAAGGGAACGAGACGCTGCACCGAAATGCTGTGGGAATGCCTCTGCATGATTCGTCATGAAGCACGTATGGAATCAGTCCAATGGCGTGAAGGAACGTCATGTGATGTCATCGACCAGGAAACTATAAAGCACTATAAAGTGAATCTCTGTCCCTGGTGTCCCTGGTGTTTTTTGTCTGTCTATATAAATTGCTAGACAGGAGTTTTCACACACACACACACACAAAACAAATGGCGAGCGAACGGCACTTTAGGAGGCATGTTCATCCCTGCACTCTTTTCCTTACGGGTGGGGATACACACCTACTAGTCAAGTCACCTTCATTTATACGCTTTTAACAATATAGATGTTTCAAAGCAGCTTTACAAATAGGAGATTACAGTAACAGAGATTGTTTAGGCTTTACAACAGCTCTAGAATAAAGTCCAGCTAAAGTTAGTTTTGATTGATTCACTTCCATTGCAAAGATCGGTAACACACAGAAAACTCTTAATGTGCTCTGACTCATTCACACAACAACAGTGTTTGGAGCTTGAGAACGCAAACTTTGAAATAGGTTCCAAGGTGCAAGCGTTTAAAATTTTTGAAAACATTTTATCATCTCCACGCAATCCTCAAAAACACGAACATGCGAAAACGCTGACGGCGCACCACGTGTTCTGTCCATTCGCATTGGAATATATATGTATGCAGGCATGTAGTCCTTTAAGAAACCGTCATTGTTTCGAAGGGATATTATGGTGTGTTCACACCAAAAGCGAAGTGAAAATTAAAATCAAGTTACTCACTCTAGATTACTCGCGGGATGTTTCTTGTTTTTGCGTCACTCACGCCAATAAAAACATTGTGTGATTAGGAGTGTCACGCAAATCAACAAGATTTCTTTCTGACATTTTTTTCGTCATCAACCATGTTGGAGATGATTACTCTTGCTGCACTGTACCTGTTGTGGAACTCCGAAACGCTGAGGTGTCTGGGTTCACAGCAACATCCAGAGGCACACACACACATCTCGGTGAATTTCACTCACTCACTCTTAGACACACACACACACACACACACATCTCAGTGATTTTCACTCACACACGAACACACACCTCAGTGAATTTCACTGTCTACTCCAGGAACTGGACCGGGATGACAGCTGTTTCCAGCACTACTGGAGGATGACGAGTGCCCAGTGCAAGGACTTATCAAAAAGCTGTAAACTGATTGGCTTGCGCGACAACGAGTCATACAAATTATATGCTCGAGTTGAAATTTTTCAACTTGTGTGGAAGACGTGATTAAGGCGAATATCGAGCGTTCGCAGCAACCACGTTACCCCCGCGTCATTCATGCCCATTCGCGTCTTTGCATTGACTTTGTATGTAATCTACTCGCGCAAATAATTAAAACGACACCAGCGCCAGGCTTCTGAGGATACAGAAGACGGGTACAATTTCCTCTTCATTATACAGTGCCCGTCTCCCCTCTGTGCCCTCAGAGGGCCGTTCTGCCAACCCCGCTGTTCTGCCAATCTCCAGGGTGTAGAGGGTCCCAGCGAGCGTTTATCCGAGGGGCACTCGCTCCCTTCAAGGAGGGTTTTAGAACAGCCAAGCCTGTGCCCAGCAAAGATTCCAGAATCAATCCGGAGTTGAATGGTGAGTATAATGAACACTGTTGCACAACATAACTCTGAGAAGTTAGTCTATGTTAAACGCTGTAGCGTTTCCATTACAGATTCGCACAAAACTTTTGAGATTTTTTTCTAAATATCGATAAAAAACTATTGCGAAATGACAGTGTTTCCATTAACCAATGTTATGTGACTAAAACATAATTTTTCCTCTCGCGTTTAGTCATTCCAAAAATTATGGCAACGGATGTTGGTAGGTTTATATATATCACAGCCACCGCACTAGACATTACTATTATTATTAATGTAAAGAGACGTAGGCCTAAGCGTGTTATCCAAGCATTAGGCAAGGAAAGACCCTTATAGTGTGAGCGGCACATATGAGGTGTTTTCTCACTCATTTCTGCTCCGAGCTCTTGATTGTGGCATTTCTTTGAGGTTTAGAATCCAGTATTCCTGTAATTTGTCTTTTATGAATTTAATACAGAACTCTGTCTCGTATTCTGTCCAAACACACCGCGTCACGTCAGGTGACTGTAAATGCACAAAAACTGTTTCCATTGCAGTTTTGCGAAATATTTCTTTTTCGAATTGCCTGAAAAACCACCTCACGCGAGCGTAAAACCTTTTTGGCGATAAATGGGAGTTTTTGCGAAATTGACGTGTTTCCGTTGAGCGTATTTTCAATTCGCGTGATTTGAAGGGTAATGGAAACGCGGCTCGGAGACCTACCTTAGTTATTAGCAAGCATGTAAGGAGCCTAGCTAATAATTAGCTATGTTAACATGAGAATAACAGTTACAGCATGTAATACATAATGTTAACACGCCGTAAATAGCTGCTAGTTAATATCGACTGCCCGTACAAGTAGATAACGTTAAAGTTAAGTATTTAATCATGACGCCGACTGTTTGCTCCCTCAATCCAGATGAATATTGAAAAATATTTTCAAAGATTTAAAAGGGCTCGTCCTGAGGACCAAAGACAGTCTGGACCAGAGGTAATAGCAAAGCAGAGAAACACATGTGGAAGCTTAACATTCCGACCATTGTGATAAGCTATCAATTAATTTATTTTGAATATTTCCAGGTTTCAATCAGCGCTGCTGTGGCAGCTGAAGCAGCAAGAGAGGGTCAGGAAGAGCTGTAGAGAGAGATGTAGGGGAGGAGGAGGACTGCAGCCAACATGCTGCTGTGGGAGAGCCAGCTAGGGCTGAAGCAACAGGTGAGATTAACAGCAAACACAGAGAGGTGTAGAAGCAGGGCAGGTCAGAAAAGTAGATTTTTCAGGAAAAGCGGTCCAATTTCTATTTCTCTATGACTTTTAGACAGGACATCAGCAAGCAACAAGCACAGAGGCACTGGATTTGATCCAGAGTGGCTAAAGATGCCTCAATTTAAGACTCACACAGCATGATAAATTTAATATCTGCATAATTTGTGCAATCATTAAACAATAATCAAAATGAATATATTTTTTTATTTTTTATTTTTTTTATTTCCTTTGATTGCTCTGTTTTTTAGGAATGTTTTGTCGACTATGCAGACACCACAAGCCTGCGCCTAAGAAAGGCCACGCAAACAGGGCTTTTGTTGAGGTTGGAGCCGTTGTATACAGAAAAGATTACTTGGAACGTCACATCACTACGGAGCACCACCAGGACAGCATCAGATGCCAGGCATCTCTTGCCTCTGGTAGGTTCCAATTTAAAAAACAAGTATATAATATAACTTTTACTTTTCAAATAGTTTTATAATAATTTTGTCACAGGCATCTCAGTCATAGACTCATTTGAGCCCACGGTTGTTTTGGAGCATGAGGCAGTCATTGGTGGGTTCAAGTGCCTTTACTGGCTCGTAAGAAATGAACTAGCCCACCACACAAACTATCCAAAACTTTTGAGCCTGGCTGAGCTTCTAGGGTGCAACTACTTCAGGAAATTAAAGGTAAAGGTCACCTAGGCATTACTTAAGATTACATTTAATCTTTACATTATAGTCCTTTTTTCCCTTTTCCCAATGTCAAGAGAGCACAGATGTGTCGATCAGCAGGCAACTTGATTTGCATGTCCGGTATGGGAACATTTATTTTGTTTGATGTTAATCCCATAAATTCTGAGTGCTGTTAATGAACTTTGAATTCTACTTGCCAATGCTTTCTCTCAGCTTCATAGATAAAGAGGGACATGTGTTCAGCCTACCAACAGAGAAACTCTATGTACTCGGGACTGACAGGGCAGCCGTTATGACAGGTGATTATTTTATGCTCATGTGAGATAGTTTTATTTTTTTGTATCCCATGATTGTCACTAAATCCTTTTATTTATATTCAGGGCGTGTGAATGGAGTTGCAAAGCAACTTACAGACAGTTTTCCAAAGTTTTCCAGTTTTGTGTCTGTAGCTCGTGCTGCCCACAGATTGGCCCTTGCCCGCAAGGACTCATCGAATGATGTAAGGTACATGGCCACTTTCAGGGACCACCTTCAAGTACTTCATTTATATTTTAGAAACAGTGCAAATCGTACTGCAACACTCAAAGCAGCATCCACCACCCTGGGTGTCAGTGATGTGAAAATAAAGGTAATAGTAATTTGATACCATTGTAGTCATCTTCTGTCTATTAATAACCAATAATCAGTCTTTAATTGCAACGTTTCCAGGAAGTGAAGGACACACGCTGGCTCTCTCAGCACAAAGCCATCGAGACCCTACAGAGGAACCTGAGCGCAGTCCTTGGAGCATTGGCAGAGGAGGCAGAGGTGAGAAGATGTCCAGGGGCAAAGGGCTTTTACACATTCTCTGCTACATACAGATTTGTGGCAGCAGTTTACCTCCAGGCTGATGTTTTGCCCCACCTCGCATGCCTGTCCAAAATCTTTCAAAAAGCACGTCAACTTTCTACATATCAAGGAGCAGGTATGTTTTTTTTAATCAGTTTGATTTGATATATTGAAATGAGGGTTGTTTGCAGGTCTACTAAACAGCAGCTACTCTTTTTTAAATGTAGGTTCCTGTTACAATTCAGACTCTCAGGAGCATCAAAGAGGCAAGACAGACTGATCCACTGCCTGGATCATTCCTGTCTCGCCTTCACCAGGACCTTGATGATCCACAAGGACTTGGAGCCTTCAATATACAGCATGAGGAGGAGTGGAAAAGGAGAGGGTGAGATGTCCACGAAGTGTCGAGGGAGGAGCTGTGGGCCAGATTCCAGCGAGAGTTAAATGCCTATGTTTAAAACTAATGAATTTTCCTTTTCCTCTTCAAAGAAAATATTATTTGTACTCCTGAACAGACTTTATGGCCTGGCCCTTAATGACTTTAGTAAAGGTGGGTGTAGGCTCTTCCTAAAAAGATGTTGATGGTCTGTTCATTGTAGGTCATCCACCCTTACATTACTGGCCTGGAAACACACCTGGACAGGCGGTTCCATGACCTGGACATCCTTGGGGCCTTCAGTGTTTTGGGACCGCTTGGTAGAGCTAATCCAGAAGATGATATAATCAAGATCTCTCAGCTGCAGACTCTTGCCAGGAAATTTTGCCCTCAACATGAAAATGAGGTACTGCAGGAGTGGTTCTCGTTCAAGAATCATGTTCTCACTGGGGCATTCAAGGTGGGTGTTGAGAATTCCTATGGATCACATGACGTAGCGAGTAATGGGAGGAGCTAAGTCTTCTCAGGTGCACTTAATGATTGATAAATCACTATTGTTTGGTGTGTTGGTGTGTGCCATATGCAATGGAAGCAGACTGTCCTTTCTTTCTCTTCTAATGAGAACCTTTGTAGAGTTGATGTGTTCCTGACAATGTAAGTTTGTGCCCTTTTGATTGTTTCATAATGTTAACCCCCTGAAGTCGGCGGTCTCGCCGGCGATACCAGCTCGCTTTTTTTTATCAGTGTAAAAGAAACTCATAAATACTCTGTTGACTTTGATTTTCCATAGGAGTTTCATACATCAATCGATTCTGTTAAATGTGTATTATTTTTGTGTATACTCACAATAAAAACAAAGTGTGGTGCTTTTCGCCAAATAAAGAAAAATAAACACGAAGCGAGTTCTGCCTTCTCTCTGTCCGTGTAGTCCATTCTGAAACGCGTCCGAAAATGAATCATAACTCAGCGAATACTTCTCACACAGGCACGTGAGATATGTCTTTATGAAGCTTGAAATCTCTTCTTTTAAATGAAGTAATTTATATAAAAAACAAATGTTTTCAACTCATGTAATCCGTTTGAAAGCAAGGAGAGGTACCGTTTTTCCTTCTGCCTCATTATCTTTATAATCAGCTGAGGCTGCCCCGCCCCCGGCGCTATTCAAATGGTAAATAGTTTAGGTGATCTAGTATGCATCGCATACGCCCCCCGATCAATGCCATAAAAACACAGTTTCTTCATAAGACTTACTGATAGTTCATCGCGTTTTGAGTATGGCACGCTTCTCCGGTAATAAAGACGCCCTTCAGATGATTCTGGACAGCGAGGAAGAATGCACGATACCGGGTTGTTTCCTCAGAGGAAGATTGTAACAGCTGACGAACGGCAGCATATTGAAGAGCGAATTCCGCCGAGGACACAATTTCGGAGTAAGTTTTACTTAAAAGTCTTTTGTCTTTTATTTTTCGTGTTCGCATTTATGAGGAAAAAACAATATTACGTGACCGTTCTCCATTATGGACGCGTGAAATAAAATGTAGGCTATTTGTATAAGCAACGTATTAAACTGCAAATTAACAATATGCCCTAATATTTCATGAAAACAACGTTACAGTCAGGCGAAATATAAAAGACAACATCTTGTTGACTAGATTTGGGTACAGTTTTTACTGTAGAATATACTGCCATGTCAAATAAGCTTTTGTTTAGCAATTTCTATATATAAAATACTATTTTTTTTGTCAAAAATAAAGTCAGCAACTAAGATGTTAGCTGTTCCAATGTTGACTAAATTCAAACTAATGAATACATAGATAAAATGTAGGCCTATAATCTTTTTTTTTTTACAAAGAAAGAGTACACTTGAAATATTGTTGAAATTGTAATTATTGTTGTAATTGTAACCTTTTTAATAAAATAGCAAAACATATTTCCAAGATAGATGTAAGCAAAATCTTAAATGGTCAATATAAGTCTTCTTCTAAATATATCTTTTGTCCTTGCATTGTGGCTCAGTGTCACACCTGAGTGAATGGCTCATCATTATGCAGAGTGGGTGGGACATTGTATTCTCAGGTGTAAACCACTCCTCGTTCACGCCCCCCTGTATATTGGCTTATTTCAAAGCAAA
This sequence comes from Rutilus rutilus, assembly GCF_951802725.1. Classification (NCBI taxonomy): domain Eukaryota; kingdom Metazoa; phylum Chordata; class Actinopteri; order Cypriniformes; family Leuciscidae; genus Rutilus; species Rutilus rutilus. The sequence goes on along the minus strand of NC_140219.1, from coordinate 554,338 downwards.
ACCTGTTTTACATCAATTTAAATCAATGTATGGTTTTATGTGAACGATAAAGCAAGACTATTTTCACATAATTTTGAAGAAAAAACTCTAGGCGAGGACATCCATTAGTCAAAAGTCTTATTGACACATATTTACTATGTGTTTTGTGGCCTTATTTCAGAAATTTTAGTTTTTAGTTTTTTCAATAACCATGCATAAACATTATTCTCTCAAAAATGAAAACATGTACATAGACGTGGCTCACATATTATGGTAGGCCTGTTTGTGCTTTATAGAGTGAATTTACACCTTTGCCATTAATATGTTTATAAGCAACTGAAAAAAGCACAAATGTCAGGGCATGTCAGAACATCTCAAGGGCCCAGAAAACCGCTCAGACTCCAGAGGGTTAATTCTTGAGATTCTGTTTGGGTCTAATTCTGAAATGTTCTATTTGATTGTTTAAGATTGTTTGTTTATTTGTTTATAGAAAACATACAACTCTATATCTGATTCCCATTCTATTGTATGGCCTGATTCACGATCTGTTACAATAAATGAGTATGGACTGAGTACTGGACCCCTGTGTTTTAATGGACACACCATCCTGGTAGCACATTTCCTGAACCAAACATTCCCAATAATTTACAGTGGGTGTATTAAAATTATTACTTAAGTCAACTATGGTTCACAACACACTAATGCCATAATGGTAAACCAAATGTTGTTTCAAGAACAAGGACCAGGGGGAGATCATAAGCCTGCTGACAAGTGAGTTTGATGAGTGGGAATATTTTTTCAGAAAGGCCCATAAAATAAAATGTTCAAACAAAGGGTGCAAAATTTGCAACAAGAGGTCTGTGGAGCAGTGATAGAAAGTGTAGCAATGGCATAGCAATGTAGCAATAGCAATGTGCCCAAACACTGCACCGCCGCAAATAGAATCTAATTCTGTGGCAAACACTGTAATGGAACAAGTAAAAGCTCCTCCGCCCAGCAGGGAGTCCGGTTATTACAGCTGGTACTTCATTGTCCCAAAGAAGGATGGGGGGTTGCGTCCAATTTTAGATTTGCGCCTGTTAAATCGCTCAGTAGGGAAGCTCACTCTCAAGCAGATCGTGTCACACATCAGGTCCCAGGACTGGTTTGTCACGATAGATCTAAAAGACTCATACTTACATGTTTCCATCCTTCCACAACACCGGAAGTTCCCGAGGTTCGCTTTCAGAGGCGAAGTGTACCAATATCGTGTTTTCTTCTGTTCGGACTAGTTTTATCACCCCGCACTTTCACAAAGTGTGTGGATGCAGCTCTGGCTCCGCTGCCACTCCAGGGCATCCGCATACTATATCGATTGGTTGATTCTAGCTCAGTCGGAGCATTAGGCGGTTTGACTTTGAGATGACGTTCTCGTCCACCTGAGCAAGTTGGGGTTTAGGGTTAAATGCCAAGAAGAGTGTGCTTTCTCCATTACAGAATACCAGTTTTCTGGGTGTGGTTTGGGATTAGACAGCGATGCAGGCACGCCTGTCTTCTGCTAGTAGCCCCGTTCTGGCCGGGCCGAGTATGGGTCCCGGACCTAGGGTCTCTCCTCTGGAGATTGTGATCAGGAGGGACCTACTCTCTCAGGTCGAGTGGGTTGATCCTTCACCCCCACCCAGAGTTGTGGAAACTGTGGGCTTGGCCTCTAAAGGGGCCCAACTCATATTTTCTGGTCTCTCAACTGAGGTTGTTGAAACCATCCTCCACTCCAGAGCTCAGTCCACGAGGAAACTCTTCGCCTTTAGGTGGAGATTATTCACTTCTTGGTGTGTAGAGCACCAGCTTGACCCGGTTATCTGCCCGGTGGGTGCAGTGCTGGAGTTCCCGCAGGGTTATCCCCCTCCACACCTAAGGTGTAACTGCTTACCACGTCACTTTGAGTGGAGTATCTTGTAAGGAAACTCCTGACAATAAAGCTTTATAAGCAGCCATACTCCTAGTGGAGTGAGCTCGTATAGCCAAAGGTGAGGGCTGACCGGACGATAAAATAATTCATGTTTTTAGTGGTTAATTTTAAATTGTTTTAATTTTTAACTCACCATACTTTACAGTTGATTAATCAAAGTACATTGTCAATTGTTTTGTGAAATAAAGCTCTTTGAAATGTCATGTTTAAATATGTATACGAGAGACATTGTCTAATTAAATATGAATAAATTTGCATAAATTTCAAGCATATAAATCTGAACATTGGATAAAGCATATAAATGCCATTGAACTGATTCCATATGTGCTTCACGACGAATCACACAGAGGCATTCCCACAGAGTTTCGACGCAGCGTCTCGTTCCCTCAGGGATACATATGTAACTGAGACGTTTTCTTCAGCACTTTTATGGAAGTATGTGGATAGCAATATTCAATTTGAAATGTAATATGCAAAATAGCAATGCATTTCTGTATTTAAATGTACATTTTCTATACCATATGAAATGTTTGGAGTAAAATGATAATTCAAATTCAGTAACATAATTTACATTTGCTATTCCCTACACTTCTTTTAACATTTAATTTAAACATATATTTTAACGTTTTATAAGTTTTGAAAATGTAGGCTATTACAGAAATTAGTTGTTATGCTTAACATGATCAAGCTAAAATTGTAGCAAAATGATAATGTAAATCTTATTTTTCCTTATTTCCATTTACACTCACAGTTAAAGGGATAGTTCACTTTGAAATAAAATTTTGGTATGTTTTAGCTTTGGACTTTGTGCATGCTCTTTTAGACAGTGACCATAGACCTGCATTATATGACTGACAGACAAGAACGGTTTGACCTAAAAATATCAAAATTGAAACTACTGCGGAAAAAAAGACACCTACATCTTGGATGCCCTTCAAGTAAGCTAAAACATACCAAAATTTTATTTCAAAGTGAACTATCCCTTTAAGACACTTGCGATTGCTTTTCATTAAACATCCCGGAATGAATGTAGCAGAATTCAATGTGGAATTGAAAATCCAATCTGAAACACACACAACCACACTGACAAAGCAAGAGATAATCTCGGACGGCTTGTGTAAGATTATTTCTATGAGTAAAAGAACATGCTGAGAAGCACCACTCACGAGACGAGAGAGAGATAACATAATACAGTATAGTGTTATAAATATACATACTTTACAGGATTTACGATGCTGATGACCATTAAAACACGGGGTCCACTACTACCCAGCAAACACAGAACGTCGGCGCAACGTACCCAACCTTCTAACAACGTTTTAACAACATGGCCAAAAGGTTGCTATAACTTCGTTGTGTGGTGAAGGTTGTTACAGCGTTGTCACAATGTTGACATTAAACCACCGTTCAGGGCCATTGCTTAAGGTTGTGACTAGGTTGTCTGGAAAACCACTGGACAACATATGTACTCGTCACTGCCCTGAAGCGAGAAAATCAGCCTTTTAAATTTCAACCTGATCGTTGGGCAGTCTCATTCTTCATCGAGCAAGGATACGTGAGAATTGCGTTTAATTTACCTCAGCTAAATAAGATATGTATTTATCCAAACACAACCTACAACTTCCTTATCTGATGTGACATTTTTTGAACATCATCTGGTCAGGTAGGACAAATATTTAACTTTATGCCAAAACTAAAGTATGAAGCCAAAATGACTTTAATGATGAGTAATTGATTTCTGCACTCATTGAACAGGCAGCGAAGCGTAGCCTACTTGTTGCACGTTAATGTTTTTTACCTTTTCTTTTTCGGAAACGCACAGAGAAAAAAAAATTTTGTAACTGGTCGCACACCTGTTTATATTTTCCTTTGATTTGTCGTCTCATTCGTTTCTTTGCCAGATTTTCGCATGTTTGCTCATGCTAGTTGGTCCTCTCCCTGTTTGTTTGTTTGTTTTCATCTCACAAATGTATGACTTTTGGAAGTGCAATTTGATTACCATATGCAGTTTTAATAAAGTTGAATTAGCTAACCTTCTATGTCGTTTTTACTCTTCAAAGTGTACACTTGCAGGTGTTGATTATGTATAATGAATTTACTGTTAGGCCCATAAATAATAATAAGGATAAACAATATTTAAAATATATATATAATTATATAACATATGACTAATTAAAACTGAATCACAAAACATAACATGCTACATGGGGGATATCTATAGATCCATCTAGCATAAAAAAATGAATTGTCAGAATGTCGTCTCTCAGTTGCTGAATGTCGCATAGCAACGTCACGTCTTACAATTCTATGTTGTTACAATAGGCTTGTTTGAGATGAGCAAAATCTGCGCAAAACCGATTGAGATAGGTCTGACTGCAGAACCGTAGAACCATAGCCTACGTCATAGCAGTGTGAGGACGACAGCGCCAGCCTAACAGTCTGGTGCCGGAAGTGGATACCATACATATCCACCTTACATATACCATATACCTAACCCTAACTCATCTCCACCCCCTGACCCCTAAACCCACCCCTAAACCTACCCATCTCCACCCCCTGACCCCTAAACCCACCCCTAAACCTACTCATCTCCACCGCCTGACCCCTAAACCTACTCATCTCCACCGCCTGACCCCTAGACCCACCCCTAAACCTACTCATCTCCACCCCCTGACCCATAAACCTACTCATCTCCACCCCCTGACCCCTAAACCTACTCATCTCCACCCCCTGACCCCTAAACCTACTCATCTCCAACCCCTGACCCCTAAACCTACCCATCTCCACCCCCTGACCCCTAAACCTACCCATCTCCACCCCCTGACCCCTAAACCCACCCTTAAACCTACTCATCTCCACCCCCTGACCCCATCCAAAGGATGGACGCGGGCGCGTGCACTGGTGAGCATGTGACTTTGCTAACACAAACAACTGTCGCTGACTCTTGCAATGTTAATCAACAGACTCCTCCAACAAAACAAATTAGGAATCCAGTCTTCAAACGTCACAGAACTAATAAAATTTTTCGCACATTAAATCAGGCAAAGGTAGTTTGGGATCCGTTATCGAAAGTAAAGGGACTATTTGGCGGACACTTGAATATACGCAGTATGAAACCAAAACGTGAACAACTGGAACATTTGCTGTGCAGTTCCAATATTGACTTTTTAGGACTTTCAGAGACGTGGTTAACCCATTCTTCCCCTGAGGCTATTGTAAATATGCCCGGGTATAATGTATTTAGAAAGGACAGAAAAAACGGGAGGGGTGGGGGAGTAATAATGTATGTTAGAAATACTCTGAAATGCACAATGATTGAATGGCCAAATGAAGTTGTATTGGAATGTGTAGGTGTTGACATATCACTTTCTGCAACAATGTCTTTTGTTATAGTGTGTATAGAAAGCCCACAGCAAAAAACGATTTTTATGAACAACTTAAACTTGTCCTCAATCACTGTGATAAAACCAAGGAAATTATTTTAATGGGTGATTTTAATATTAACTGGAATGTAAAGAGGGAACGAACAACTCTTAAACAAATTACTGACTATTTTAATTTAACACAAATGATAAAAACACCAACCAGAATAACAAGCCACTCAGAAACTCTAATAGATCTGTTATTCACAAATCATGCTGAGAGGATTGGTAAAACATACAACCTCATTACCAGGCTTTCTGACCAAAATATTGTATTTGTGTCCCGAAAATTAAGTAAAAAGCGATTTAACTCATTTAAATGTAATAACCATTTTAATTTTATCCCAAAACATCTTAATATTCTTCTAAATGAAGTAAATTGGTCTGAATTGTTTTCTGATAATGATATTGAAAACAATTCCCAGATGCTTAATGCTAAAATTGCGGATGTTATGGAACCTTTTATAAAAAGAGGAAAAGGTAAAAAAAAGGGAAATTATTTACCCTGGCTTAATAATCAATGCAAAATACTTATTAAAGAAAGAGACATATTACTTAAAGTGTTCTTAAAATCTGGTCTTACTACTGGTAGGCAAAGATTTACTTCAATGAGAAATAAAACAACTCATACCTTACGTAAAGCCAAGGCAAATTTCTTCATGGATGTTATTAAAAGTGCTAATGGCAATGGTAAACTAATATGGCAAAATATTAATAAACTAACTGGAAAGCAAAATAAAATAGATAATGATAGATTGGAAATAAAAGTTAACAGCAAGCTTATAAATAATCCAAAAGAATTAGCAACTGAATTTAATAATTTCTTTATTAATTCGGTCAATGAAATAACACAAATGTTTAGTTCCTCAGAGATAGCTCGTAAGCCTATTGATCCTGGACAGCCGGTTTTTAGGTTAGAGCAGATAACTGATGTGGAAGTATCTAACATTATTAAGTCTATGAAACCCTCAAAGGCCAAAGATGCATATGGCCTTGACACACATTTTTTAAAATTACACAGGGATGCGCTAGTGTGCCCAATAACACATTTGATCAATCTATCAATTAAAATGGCAGTTGTTCCATCAGGATGGAAGGTGGCTATAGTCTCACCCATTTTTAAATCAGGCGACAAAACAAATATTTCAAATTATCGCCCCATCAGCATCCTCCCTGTCGTATCTAAGGTTGCAGAAAAGTGGATCGCCAAGCTGCTGAATAACCATCTCAGCCGTGGTCCTTCTCTTCTGCATCCCATGCAATTTGGGTTTCGCAAAAATCACTCCACTGAGACGGCAAACTGTGTCTTTATAGAAACAGTGAAATCGTTGCTTGATAAAACCACATGTGTTGGTGCAGTCTTTTTGGATTTAAAGAAGGCGTTCGATACTGTAGATCATCGAGCCCTTCTGTCTAAACTGACTCACTTCAACTTTGCAGAAGATGCTTTAGTTTGGTTTCAATCTTACTTGTCCAACAGAAGACAATCTGTGAGTGTTGGTAGCACTAAGTCACCTCACCTTGAATGTTCAGCAGGGGTCCCACAAGGTTCAATTTTGGGACCAGTATTGTTCTCTGTTTATATAAATGACCTGCCAAACATTTGTGAAAAAGTCCATTTTCAAATGTATGCTGATGATGCGGTCATTTTTACATCTGCTAAAAGCACACAGGAAGCATCATATATCCTCACATCAGCATTGGAGAATATACAGCAATGGCTGCTTAAATCTTGCCTACTACTGAACAAAAAGAAAACTGTTGCTATGTTCTTTACAAAAAAACCCATAAAACTAGAGCGGTCCAATGTGTTCCTGGGGGAAGTGGAACTTGATATTGTAGAGGAGTTCAAGTACCTCGGGGTAACACTGCAACACTTTCATTTAAAAAACACATCAAACTTACAGCGAACAGAATTAAATTCAATCTACATAATTTTAAACAAATTAGACCATCAATGACAATTAATATATATAACATTAAAAATGTTCTTACATTCAATGATATTTTCGCACATAGATTATTGCATCACTACCTGGTCACTTACTGGAAACACAATTTTAAAACCCATAGAAAAGTTATTTAAAAAATCTATAAAAATACTTGATCAAAAACCTCTGTCATACCATCAGTGTAATATTTTAGAAAAATATAATTTGCTTAATTTTGAAAATTTTATTAATTTTAAATATAGCTGTTTAATTTATAAAGTTTTTCATGGATTAGCCCCACCTTCACTATCTCTATTTATCAAACCAAGGTCTGACAGAGGTCGTTGTACCAGAGCTTCATTTAGAGGAGACATAGAAATCCCACATAGAAAAACTAACTTTGGTCAAACTGTTTTATCTGTCAAAGGGGGTCATTTTTGGAATAGCATTCCAACATTTACTAGAGAATGTCCCACTTACTGCACATTCAAAAAGCATCTTAAACAATTTATTAAAATTTCACAATTATGTACTCATTTTAAATAATTGTATTGATATAACGTAATCTGCCTGATTGTGTGCTAATGTGTTTTGTGCTTGATATTGTACTGTCATTCTTTTATGTTGTATTATCTTGTATAATGTTATTTTCCTGCCTCGGGACTACAGGTGAAAATTAGCATTTATGCTATAACCTGGCTCATTTACAGTCTACAGAAATGTTTGATTGTCCATTAATGTGCACTGTCCCGAATAAATAAATAAATAAATAAATAAATAAATAAATAAAAATAAATAAACCTACCCATCTCCACCCCCTGACCCCTAGACCCCTAGTAATTTAGAAATTACTAAATTAGTGATTGTTATGTCTACACTTGAACGAATCTATTTCTTTCGTTCTCCATAAATGAATGAGAACATTTCATTTAATTGAGCGGCGGGTTTCATTTGTGTGTCCAAAATAATAATTTGGGCACTGCACAGGCTACGTCACAGGCAAGTTAAGAAACAATTGTATATTGTTTTGTTTAATTCTTTTATTTTATTTGTTTTTTTTTATTAATTATTTTATTACATTAACTGTTAAGCTGACTGAATTCCAACTAAATAAATAAATAAGTGGGACCCTCCTTTCAATTAAATTAAATGTTCTCATTAATTTATGGAGAACGAAAGAAATAGATTCGTTCAAGTGTAGACATAATCACTAATTTAGTAATTTCGCATGAGTCCGATGCAGAAAAAAATTACAAAAAGCAACATGATGGCAGAGCGTTCAGCTTATAGATTCCCCGATCCTAGAGAGAGTGAAGTGCTACTAAGTGCTAATGTGGATTTCTGTCTAGATATGCAATAAACATTTTGCAAGAGAAAACCTCAAAAAGGTTAATTATAAATCAAATAAGACAGAAACACACCCGTTCACCGGTCATTTTCCTCAAAGGCAAGTTTCAAATCAGTGCTTCTCCTGGGAGACTAACGCTAAATTAGCCTCTAGTTTAGCGCCATCTACTGTTTTAGAAGAGGAAGTTGCTCAACTGCATTTGTGAGAAAATCTGCCTGGACACATTTGTGAGAAAATCGAGCCGAGAGATCTCATAAGCGAAGTGTCACACAATCATAACAGACAGATATGCATTTGTATGCACTAGATTTGGTATTTGTTCAAAGGTTACATGCAATTTGAAGGATGGTTTGTATTTGTGAAGTATTATCTTGGCTCATTTATTTATATTTGTAAAACACAATACATATTTGTTACTCCACTGCATTTTCACTCAAACTGACCTTTGTGCTTGCACATTGCTTTCTGTTTGTTTGCGAGTCGAGATTTCCTTTGCAAAGCGGATCGAGTTTGTTTGCGAGTCGAGTTTTCCTTTGCGAAGTAGATTGAGTTTGTTTGCAAAATGCTGGATTTGTTTGTTAAATTATGGCACATAATTCGCTCCATATGCCTGCGCTATTTTCATTCCTCCTCTCCCTGCAGCCGCCTACTCTCGCAAACATTCCAGGCGAGGCAAGGGCAAGGGGCATCTCAAACAAGCCTAATGTTGCGAGCACGTTGACAGCGACGTTGCCATAGCAGAAATGCAACGTGCCACAGACGTTGCCACAATGTAAATGTGTTTGCTGGGTAGTTAGTTACTACATTAATATGTCTGCATACATATTTAGGCTGTCCTGTCTACTCCATGCTTATAAAGTTACACAAGTACATATCTATTTAAAAAAGTATGGTAACAAAATGGCTTGTAATATTTCTGAGTACACTACATTAGAAGGCTTGTTTTTTTAATGAAGTATTCTTAAATCATGTACAATAACGGTGACCATGTGTATCCAGCAGTGGATCTGACGGGCAGCTTCTCTGAGTCACAGCACTTTCCCTGGGCGTGTAATGCAGCTCTCACAGCTATGAAATAGTAAAGGGATAGTTCACACAAAAGTTAGCCCATGATTTACTCACCCTCACAGGCGCACAGCCACATACACTCGAAGCAGAGAGAGAGAGAGAGAGAGAGAGAGGCATGTGTCAGACAGCGGTCGAATGCAGAATTGATTCCTCTTTCGCGTTTCCTTGCCCTTGAATGGACACACACACAAATTTGTCAAAATACCGTCTCGACAATATGTGAATAGCTGAGAAAGAAACGGATATTTGTCAGTTTTTTTCGGTCCGTGCAGTCGGTCTTAAAGTGACAGCACACACTTAATATTATATACTGTTTTCTGTATCATTGATATAAATAAAACAAAATACAGCTTTAACAAAGATTAAGCTATATTTAATTTATACAGTGACAAATATTGTTATTTTACATTTAAGTTTAATTATTCATTTCTGTACCTGAATATAGCCTACTGTTAGACTTTGTAAACTTTGTTATTTAGTATCCATCTCTGCTTGTAATTTGCGTATTTGTTCTTATTTTATTACTGACTGTTCACTTGTTTTAAATAATGTGTGAAATTTATCAGTTAGGCTAATAGTTTTTAATGTAGTAGCTATCGAAAAACTTCAACTGAGCTTTAAGTAATAAATGAAAAGCAAAGTTATTATAAACTTATCTCAATTAAACACTTATCTTAAACTACAGTATGAGATGGTTAAAAACAAAACTGTTCAATCACAAAGTACCAGCGTCCAGACGAAACAAACGTCTGTAAAAGCAACACTATTCAAGCAGCTTTACAGAGATAACAGAAAAATAATGCAACAAAGTTTGTTTCAAGAGGAAAATAGCGTCACAGTCCAGCTCAAGTAAGTGCAGTGATGGTTCATTTCTTTTGTAGAAAAGTTATTAATTTAGTTCTGTTATATAGGCTATAGCCTATATATATATATATAATATATATCTGCTCTGGAGTAAACCGTGATGTCATCGTCCAGCTCAGTTCATTTCTCATATAATGCTGTCAGTGCAGGAGATCAATAATATTGTGGAATATCTATCTATAAATTACAGAAACGTCTGTCTGTCTGTGTGTGTGTGTGTGTGTGTGTGTGTGTGTGTCTGTTAACCACATATCTCTCGAACCGTTAGTCCGATGGATTTCAAACTCGACATGTGTCTCGCTACGGGCACGAGTAAGTGCAGTGGCAAGTTTGATGTTGTTTGGATGAGAAATGCTAAAGATATCGTTAAATATATCATTTTTAGAAGGTTGTGGTTTAAAAATCAGTCAGCTACACTGTTTACTTCTGAATATTATAGTTTGGTTCCAGAACGTGATAAATCCATTTTGATTAATTTGAGTAAAAATGTGTTTTGTGGCAAGATGAAAACCACTATTTTCTGTTTCAAACTTTTCAAACTTTAGGTTATAATATCATAAAAATTCAAATTCAAATCCAGATTTTGATTTTCAAAGATTTATTATAAAAACGGATTATTTTGTCCCAAAAATGCAATAAATTCATGACACTTTTTTTCCAAAATGCAATTAATCCATTGAATCAATATAAAAGTTATTTTTTATCATATTGAAATTGTTGAAATCAGCCATCGCTAAGAAATATCTCCTGAACTTTTTTGACGGCGATCAGCTCACAAAAACTGATTTTGCACGGGCACTTTGCACTGCTCCCTGAATCGACACGCTTGTTCATTTGTGGTTGTAAACTGAATCTGTAAGTCAGCTTTGCTGTTTACTTCTGAATATTATATTTCATTCTGGTGCGCTTAAAGTTATCGCTGCTGTGTAATAGTAGCCTATGCTATTCACCAGCTAAACATATCCTATTCAATGCGTTCACAGTCTCTTTCATTGTGATTAGAACGATCCGTGCATTTCACACATTTAAATACACATAAACCAAAAAAAAATACATTTATAGTTTGTAAAATACACACTGATGTCTATGGAAGCGGTAATAACAATTCTTTCGATTATACACAACGTGTTTTATTTCATATCACACACACACTTTGTAAGTAACTATAAAGTTTACTCTATTCTTCTCCCACTTAACCAAGGCCTCTTACTTTCACATATTTCAGGAGAAGTGGATGAACTTACATGTTGTAGATCCCACAAGATCCTCGTCTCTGAGCTCTGTGGCCAGCAGAGGGAGACACCGACTCACACTGACACCGGTAACCATAGCAACAGCAGTTACACTGGTAACCATAGAAACAGCCGTTACACTGGTAACCATAGCAACAGCAGCTACACTGGTAAACATATCAACAGCGTTACACTGGTAACCATTGCAACAGCAACTACACTGGTAACCATAGCAACAGCAGCTACATTGGTAAACATAGCAACAGCGTTACATTGGTAACCATAGCAACAGCAACTACACTGGTAACCATAGCAACAGCAGTTACACTGGTAACCATAGCAACAGCAGTTACACTGTATCAGCATGAGAGGAATGACACAAATATTCTGAAGCATCTTAAACAGGTTGAAGGACCCTTTATTATGATTTTACAAAAGTAACTTTATAAAACTTTTACTGTGTGTGTGTGTGTGTGTGTGTGTGTGTGTGTGTGTGAGAGAGAGAGAGACAGTGTGTGTGTGTGTGTGTGTGTGTGTGTGTGTGTGTGTGTGAGAGAGAGAGAGAGAGAGAGAGAGAGAGAAAGAGAGCGTGTGTGTGTGTGTGTGTGTGTGTGTGTGTGAGAGAGAGAGAGAGACAGTGTGTGTGTGTGTGTGTGTGAGAGAGAGAGAGAGAGAGAGAGAGAGAGAGAGAGAGAGAGAAGAGAGCATGTGTGTGTGTGTGTGTGTGTGTGTGTGTGTGTGTGAGAGAGAGAGAGAGACAGTGTGTGTGTGTGTGTGTGTGTGTGTGTGTGTGTGTGTGTGTGTGTGTGTGTGTGTGAGAGAGAGAGAGAGATAGAGAGAGAGAGAGAGAGAGAGAGAGAAAGAGAGCGTGTGTGTGTGTGTGTGTGTGTGTGTGTGTGAGAGAGAGAGAGAGAGACAGTGTGTGTGTGTGTGTGTGTGTGTGAGAGAGAGAGAGAGAGAGAGAGAGAGAGAGAGAGAGAGAGAGAGAGAGAGAGAGAGAGAGAGAGAGAGAGAGAAGAGAGCATGTGTGTGTGTGTGTGTGTGTGTGAGACAGTTGTTCGCTGCTCGTCGATGGTTTAGTCCATGTCTACTAAAGCAGGAGCTCAGGTGTCTCAGGTTAGTCAGGTGAAAGCCCTGCGTCTGTGAACAACATCTGTGTGATTATACACTTCTTCATTGGTTTGGTAAGTTATTTGCCCTACTTTTGTGTTTGTATAGAACCTCTAGAGTAATGGTGTGTTGTTTTTGTTATTTTTGAATGTTCTGATTTAGCTTGATAAATATCACGAGTCAGTCAGTATATATATATTGCCAGCTGTAAATCCTTGCTCTTTTTCTGACTAGTTTAATACAGGCATTGTTTAATTCACACTAGTTGGCAATGTGGAGATTTCTTATATAGATTTTTAACAATATTGGTAAAACTGCACGTTGATGTTGGAGGCTATCTCTTCTAACTTGTGAAATCTTATATATTTTACTGTAATTTGAGCTTTAATATCCCACAACTATTATACAATATTCCTCAACTATGTACAGCCTAACTGTTCATCCATATGGCAGACCAGAGACCAACACATCACTGCTATTGTCCATTTAATTAGGACAGAATATTTCATTTCCATGATTTTTTTTAAAAACATCTTTTATTTTGTGATGTCTGTATTCCCGGGATGTGTTGCTCCTTTGGGTATAAATCCACTGAAACAAGAATGCTTATTTCATTTCAGCCAAATCTGTAAAACCTTTATTCTCTCATAACTTAAACTAAATATTACTTGTATAATTCTGTTGACCTTTAGGTATAATGCCTATTTATGTATATATGATGTTTATTATGCACATTTCTAGGGCTTATACATTATAAATATTTTCTGTGCTCTACTTCATGCCTTCAGATTCATACTTTTATCAACTTTTTTTGTTCAGAAATCTGTAATGATTTTTATAAAGTAAATATAAGAAACATTTTCTGAGCTGAGCAACTTGTTTACTTGATTAATCATACATTATTTTTTAATGTTAAAAATTAAAACTTTTTAAAAATGTTAAGCTTTTATTGGTAAAATAAAGTTATTTAACGTTATGTAATGTAAATACAAAGCTTTACATTGCTTGTGTTTCCACATGCTAGTATTTGAGCAGAACGAGTGTTTAGTGTGTGAGTTGATGCTGTAAGAGTAAAGAAGATCAGAAATATATTTGAAATATATTTTCAGGATATATTTTAGAATATATGCAAATATTTGAAATTGGCCGAATAAATACACTTAGCATCATATATTTTTGTTATATTTCAGAATATATTTCAATGTATTTTTTTCTGTATGGGTCCCCAAAAGTGTCAAAATATATGTGGCATATATTCCAAATACATTGAAATATATTCTGAAATATAACAAAAATATATGATGTTAAGTGTGAAATATATTTATTCGGCCAATTTCAAATATATTTCTTTTGTGTGAAAAAAATATGATTACCAGATTACTGAGTGCCCCGTCACAGTGTTTACTTCCTTTTATTCACATATTCGTGTATATTTAAACAATTACTTTATTTGTGAAAAATACTGTAATAGGATTGCAGATTCAAGACGTTGCCATCTAAAGTATAAGCATGTTTATTTAAAAAATGTTTTATAATTTATTTCTAATTTATAAATAAATATTTATAACCCTGTTTTCTAAGATATCGGCATCGGCCATCAAATCCCCAATATCAATATTCTATAAGATCAACTTGCATTTTTTAATAACCGTTTAATATCCAGCTTAAAGTTGTTGGTATGTCTCCTGATGACATCTCTTCATGAGTGAACTCTTCCAGAGGTCATGGATCTTAATATCAGTAGTTCATCTCTCGATAGCTCGGTCGATTAGGCTCTATCGTGTTGCTTTAGATGATTTAACAGCAGAGGAAGAATTGTCTGAGTTTCAGTTAATGGAGTTTTTCCTCACGGACACTACAGTGCCCTGTCCGCCGCGATACTGCAGTAGATGCGCCTGAGAATGGAGAAAACAGAATAAAAGTGTACATGTGGAAAAGGAATAAATAGGCTTATACATGAAATATATTTCACTTAAATGAACAGATTAACAAAATGAAGAAAAAACTCACAAAAAGGAACAGATTCATTGTTGATCAGACGTTACAAACGAGTTCATGTAAAGGAAACAGACGGCAGAAAGCGTGCCCGTTATTCTTTATTTTACAAAAGCACAATGTTTAGTTTGTATTGTGTGTGTGTGTGTGTGTGTGTGTGTGTGTGTGTACAAGAGACCTCTGATAGAGATCTTGAAATGTCTACTTTATATGAAGTCAGTAACACTGAAAGTGTTCTCATGTCTCTGATATACACTGAGCTCCTGGAGAACATGGAGACGGCAGAAGGTGCTTTCCTCAGTGTAAAGGGTCAGTGTATACTCAACAGTCAGATTATAGATGACCAGGAATGAGCATATCAAGAAAATGAAAGAAATGACAGAACATTAGTGTGTAAGGAGGAAACATCAGACTGCAGATGCAGACGCTCGACCCCAGAGGGTTACAGCGGGATATCACCAACTCCCTGTACGGAGAATTATACAATGTTATTTTAGAGCGATGAATTCAGAATGATAAACACACTGACTTTGTCTTTTCTTGATCTATTTCAGTGCACAGCCTCTCCTTCACCCAGACTCCTGCCACTCCTCCTCGGCTACACACACTAACACCGAGCCTCAGGGAGCAAACCTTAACACCACAGCAGGAGCAGGTACGTTTAATTTAAGCATTAGAAATGCATATGAAAATAATGTCCATTTATGAAAATAATAAATAATGTCCATTTATGAAAATAATAAATAATGTCCATTTATGAAAATAATAAATAATGTCCATTTATGAAAATAATAAATGATGGCCATTTATGAAAATAATAAATAATGGCCATTTAAATAAAAATAATGGCCATTTTCATATGGTTTTCAAATGGATTCTCTATCTTTATAATAACTAAAGCTGTGTGTTCACCAGGGGCGTAATTTGTGGGGGGGTTGGGGGGGAGATAACCCCCCCAATATTTATACCATGATCATATGAAAAATATGCAGAACAATTTTTTTTAACTATATTAAACATTACAACCCCCCCAATGTTCAAACCAAATCTACGCCCTTGGTGTTCACCCTCTGGGGTCTGAGGGGTTTCGGGGATTGTCACTGCGATAAGGCCATATAACACACACTGAATAGTTATCCATACTTTAGAGTTCCTATTCTTGTAGGATTTTTACTACAGAATGATGTGGAAATCACTCTTTCATAAACAACAATATTTGTGATTTAAATTGTGCATGTCAGTTTCTGTGTCAGCGCTGCTGTATGCTTGGGTGTGTTGATGATCATGAATATTAATGTGATTCACACCAGGTGAGACAGAAGACACGCCCCCACTGGCTGATGAGGACACATGAGCAGAGAATGAGGAGATTCAGAGGCTTTACTGGAGTTACTCTGTGGAGGAGCTAATGTGCCTTCAGTGCAGCTCTCTCACTAACGTCCCTGAGCCTCCTTAACACACCACCAAAACAAACACTCTGTCACTCACACACACACTCGGATCTCAGTGTGTGTGTGTGTGTGTGTGTGTGTGTGTGTGTGTGTGTGTGTTCCGGATCAGTTGCTCGGACACACATTACCTCACTCTCTCTCTTCCAGGAGCAGATATTACTGTAGTTGATCTGAGCTCAGTCGAACACGCTGATGGATTTAAACCCTGCTGATCGTGTGTGTGGTCGCTTTACACAGAGAGACAAACCAGTTACTGCCTTCAACATCATCTTTGTTTGTAATGTCTTCATATAATGGTATGCATATATACACACACACACACACACACACACATTAGGTGAAAAGTTTGTAATTAAGATGTTTTAATGTTTCTGAAAGTCTCTTTTGCTCACCAAAGCTGCATTTATTTGATCATAAATACAGTAAAACAGTGAAATATTATTCTAATGTAAATCAGCTGTTTTCTATGTGAATATACAGTAAAGTGTAATTTATTCCTGTGATCAAAGCTGAATGTTCAGCATCATTACTCCAGTCTTCAGTGTCACATGATCCTTCAGAGATCACTCTAATATGAGGATTTGATGATCAAGAAACATTTATGATTATTATCAGTGTTGAAAACAGTTGTGCTGCTTCATATGTTATTTTATTTTTCATGATCCTTTGTTGAATAGAACAGCATTTATTTGAAATAGAATCTTTTGTAACATTATAAATGTCTTTACTGCCACTTTTGATCAGTTTAAAAGGTCCTCAATGTTTAAAGATGTTTATCTTGATCAGCAGGATTCTCCAGTTTATTATAGCAGTGCTTGAAGCTGTTAGTGTGAGCCCTGCTGGTCACTGTCAGAACTACATCATCCTGTGAACATTACTGATGGAATAACATTTATTTCCTAATGTTTTAGTCGATGTTTTCTGGAGGCTCTTAAAGTGTATGAAGTTATAGGGCCCTATCTTGCACCCAGCGCAATTGACTTTGTACACTGACGCATGTATCATTCCTATTTTGCACCCGCGCAAAGTGGACTTTTCCCTCCACAGATGCACGTCGGTTAACTAAGAAATACACTTGCGCTCCCGGGGGCGGTTCAGCGCAAAGAGGAGGCGTGTTCCGGCGCAAACGTTCCCTCATGCTATTTTACAGGTTTAGAAAACAATTGCGCCACAGACCGAAAAAAAACAGTTTAAAGTCAGTGGCGCGTTGCGCATGTTATTCATATGCTATTTTAAGGGTGCATGCTTGGCCATAATCAATGTAGCGTGTGCACAACATACACTTTGATTCTCTCATCTACACAGAAGCAGCAGTTATCATTTTTGCAAATCATACATTATTACGATAGATAGATAGATAGATAGATAGACAGTTTATTATAAAAGCATACATCTAGCTTACACATTTACCCAAATGATCATACGCCTGTTTAATGTTTAACCGAAGCTAATTTGTGTGTGTTTCTCCATCCCCAATGTCACTTCTCTGTGTTTTACGGCCCTGACGAGAACGTCGTCTCCTCGACTGTGAACCGCTCCTGGCAAATCCGCCGTTATAATAGCAATCCGCCATGGAACAAGCGCTCCTGCTCTTAAAGGGAATGTGAGATGTCGCTCTGATTGGTTTATTTCACGTTACGCCCAAACCACACCTATGAGTAATGAAGCTCTTTAGACCAACACATTTTAGATTTGCGTCGGGAGAGTAATTTATCCCGCCGGTATAATAGCAACAGCGCCCGAGATCCGCCCACAGAGTTACTTGCGTTTCAGATCGTTTAAATAGAGCCAAGTCTGTTCATCCTTAAAGTCATTCAGTCTCTCTAAATGTTTCAATCTAATGTTAATTTAGTTGAATTTTATAAAGTTAATTTAATTTTAATGTTAATATTTATTGTATATTATTAATATAGTTAATATATCCTGAATGTTAGATGCGGTGGTTTAAGGGCGTTTTCACACCTGAAAGTCCGCACCAAGGTCCGAACCAAAGGTCATGTTTTGATACATTGTATACATTTGGTTAGTTTTGGTTTGGTTTCACATTGCAATTATGCGAGCGCACTAAAGAACTTTACATTACGCGTCCTGTCGTCATCATCTATATGGGCTGTATCTTGACATTGATTGGTTTGTAAACGGACGTGCGTCTGACGTCAGTGTGTTGTCAATTCGGCGGGTAACTTTGACAAGAATGAATGAACAGACGCATATCGTTGCCACTATACTGTTATTATTACGGCATTACTTCCTGCAGCACCGACTATACTCGAGGCGAGTTCAAATTCGCCAAATGAACGTCCTCGTTTTGCGAACATTTTATCGTCGCCGGCAGGACGCAGGAAAAATGTGTGTGTGTGTGTGTGTGTACGTGCGCGCGTTTGAATCAGCTGGAAGAAATGCGGTGGGCAGGAGTGACAGATCTGCACATAAATATTCTTCTTCAGTTGTTTAGGCTACGCGGGAACCACCGGACTTCCTGTAAATAGTCTGAAAGTGCGAACCATACAGAAAATGCTTTCACACTAGAAACGAACCAAACCGTTGCTCAGTTTGATCCGGAACGAGACTACCTCTTTTTGTCGGACCAAATTTCGTCTGTTTGGTCCGGACCGTTGTCCGAGGGAGGTTTCACACCTGTAATTTTGATTCGGACCAAACTGAAAAGTCCGAAAGTCCGGACCAAACAAGGTAGGTTTGAAAGGGCCCTAGTCTCAGACTGAAATGATTCAGTAATGTGAATAACTCTCTGTGACCAGCAGAGGGTGACACTGACTGAAGGCTGCCATGGTAACTATAGCAACAGCAGTTACACTTGTAACCATAGCAACAGCAGTTACACTGTTAACCATAGCAACAGCAGTTACACTGTATCAGCAGGAGAGGAATGACACAAAGATTCTGAAGCATCTTAAACAGGTTGAAGCTATATTATGATTTTACAAAAGTAACTTTATAAAACTGTTACAGTGTGTGTGTGTGTGTGTGTGTGTGTGAGAGAGAGAGAGAGAGAGAGAGAGTGTGTGTCAGACAGAGTGAGAGTGTGTATGTGTGACGCAGGGCAGGACTTAGGGTGGGGGCCCCTGGGCTTGAGTCACTTTCGGGCCCTACCTTCTATACATTACTTTAAATAGAACAAAATGATACATACACAAGCTTTGTATTAGAGCTACACAATTCTGGATAAACTGAGAATAAAAATAGAGATCACGATTCTGAACAAACAACTAAACAAAATAACATAATTTATGTTAATTACTGAAGTCTATTAAAAATGTTTAATTAATCTGAATTATAAAAAAAAAAAAAAAAAAACTTGGGTTTGAATGAATGATTCAATTCCTCAATCAAATGCACTTGTTTCAATAGATGAATCAGCATTTTTGAACGAATCTCCTGAATGAACGATTCAATGACAAATGTTTTTTAAAAGTCATTTGTCGCCATCTGGTGGCATAACAATATAATCGATCCAAACGTTATTTGAAGTGCAAAGCTATTCAAAAGGTGACTGGTACCATAGACAGTGTTACATGTTAAAAAATAATAATAATTTAAGTAATAATTTATTTATATGACCACCGATTGAAGCTTGAAAAAGTTATTTTCCAATAAATAAATAATGATTAAAAAAGTTCAAAGTGATCATAAGTTTATTGCAATGCAGAAATGTCTTGGTCAGAATGAGAATAAAACACTTATTTACCTGGAAAACATATGTTTTGATCGTGGCATTTCTTTGAGATTTAGAATCCAGAATTCCTATAGGCTAATTATTTTTCTTTTATGAATTTAATAAAGAACTCTGTCTCGTATTCTGTCCAAACGATCCATGTAGGCTACTTTGTGTCCATTCGTTTTTCCTTTTTTAACCCGTAATTGAAAAACGAAAAATGAACGGTTGTTTTTTTTTAAAACGCAAAGTTGAACACCAACATTTTAATTTGAACTGGCTACACCAACTGCTGCGCAAAAAAAGTAAATATCGACGAATTTTCAGATTTTTGTTTATGACTTTTTGCCCCTTTATAAAACATTTAAAATATCCACAAATTAATATGGAAAACATGTCGATTTTACTGGTTTTCAAAGGCCAAATTAGAACCTGGAATTTATGTTTTTCCCGCAGTGCTGAATGAGAAGAGCCATAAATCACATCTCCATCTCCGCTGTTAAGCAGATGCGCTTTTAGAGAGAAATGCACATTTCATACGGATTAATCAGAAGGTATTAGCTTTCGATTCGAATTTGTTCGTTTTAAAGTGGACATTTCAAGCTTTAGCCTACATAGGCCATATTTTGTTTCAGTTGTCGTGCTCCAGTTTACGGAGATCATGAAAGTGCGTCTGATTGTTTTCTTTTATTTTACAAAACGTTTTCTTGTTATTGTGAGTTTACACAAATAAAAGTAGTTGGGAATAATGTATTATTATTTTCTGTATGACCAGAAATGATAGAGTATTTTAAGTTGTTTCCACTGTTGATAGGAAAATGCAAGTGTTCGCGGCCGCGCCTCCGTGCCATGCAGTGCGCGCTCCACACATTCAGCTTTGTTCCTTTCTTGCATAAAAGCGTCTTCTAAATATAGCCTATTAAATGTTATAATTTAATAATATAAAATTATTATTATTTGCGTAGCTTGGACCTCGAACACACCGCGTCTTCTAACTGTGGTGACTGTAAATGCGCAAAAACCATTTCCATTGCAGTTTTGCGAAATATTCCTTTTTCGAATTGCCTGAAAAACCACCTCATGTGAGCGTAAAACCTCAAGATGACTGACATTTAATTTAGCTAATTAAATTACATTTTTTTCATTGCAGGGCAGCCGGGCCAGGTAACAATGCTAGACCAATCAACAAACTTTAAATGAAAAATTAAATGACTGACATATTATTGAAAAAATCAAACGTAAACGGGCGGGGCCCCCTATTGGGCGGGGCCCATGGGCTTGAGCCCAGTCAAGCCCAATGGTAAGTCCGGCCTTGTGTGTGAGAGAGAGAGAGAGAGAGTGTGTGTGTGTGTGTGTGTGTGTGTGTGTGTGTGTGTGTGTGTGTGTGTGTCTGTCATCTAGATACTGGAGTGCCTCAGGGCTTCGTCATGTTTTGATGAACATTAACAACTTTAATACATGGTTTAAAATACATCAGATATGTGTATTTATCAAGTTGTTAAAGGATGATAAAAATATATAAAATTACATATGAGCTGAATAAAAAATAATGTGTTAATTACAGTGACAACGAATGAAGAACTCACTACTGGTATATAGACTGTTAATGCTTCAACTATACTATTAATAAACTATGAATTAGCTGATGTGTTACCATGGAAGGGTGTGTGACACAAAGTAATGGATAAAACACTTCAATTCATCTAAAAGATGAATACACAATGATTAATATAATGATTTAATGCAGATTATTAACAGTAGATTATAAGATATGCTGATACAGGTCAAGCCCATGTTTTACACAGACAGCAAATCAAACACTATTAGAATTCGACTGCACATCTATAAGGACAACTAATATACTATACTATATAACATATATATAACTACTATATTATATAACGTAGCCTTTTTTTGATAAATGACATGCAGCAGATCTGTCAGCAGTTGTTAAAGCAGCATTTTGTAACTTTGTATTTTATACTTTATGTGCTGTAATTAAAGCAATGATATATGAGATATATCAGAAAACAGATAAATAAACAATTTCTTAAGAAGTCAGAGGCATTCTCTTGTAGCCGGTGTTTAGGCTCACGCAGCAGCGGGACTTCAGTCGGACGGTTCGGCTGATCTGTAATCTTCAAATCCCGGCAGAACAACACCGGTTCTGATCCGAGACCCAGCTGGTACTGCCACACATACAGACGCTCGTGCGGCTTCAGATCACATGATAGTTGCTCTTCCATCACAGTCTCTTCATTCCTGTTCTCTGTCTCAGTGTTCACACTTGCACCTCCATATTCTGCTGAAAAGGAGAACTGACCCTGTGCAATTAACGCTGCAAGATTTCCAGCTGAGATCGAGAGTGACGCTGCTATCTTCCAGTTGTGTGTGATCTGGGACATCTTCTCCTTATTGTATCCAACCCTTTTGGTAATTTTCCTTTGCCATGTCACTGGTGTGGGACTGTCATTACTAACAGTTTTAATGTTCACCCACTTGCCGAATGCGGGGCCGTTGGTTATGGACAGCCCGCCTGGCAGGAAGTTCAGAACATCGGGGTGAATGGATGAGACAGTGCACTCATCTTTGCTGAGGTTGGTCCCTTTGTAGTACTGAACTGCCCACTTCGAGGCTGGCTTGAGGAAGTAGACGCATTGTGGATCACCCCAGTAATAGAGACCATTTCTGCAATTGGGATGCAGGGTAAATTCATCAGAATTGTAGTCATTACTCAGGTCTGCTGTTCTTCTGTAAGTGCCCTTCTCCTGGAAGATGATGTAAAACCAGCCAAAGGCTGACAGGTAATGGTCTCCGCCCCGACAGTTGGGATGAAGGGTGAAGACTGAGGAATCAGTGTCTTCTGTCAGGTCAGTGACTCTGCGGCATTCATCACCCTTAATGATGTAAAACCGGCCTTTTTTGTCAACAATGTTAGCTAAGTAATGGTCTCCATGTTGGCAGCAGGGGTGCAGAGCATGAACACTGAGGTCTGACCCTTTGTTGAAATCACTTGACCTCATATAGCAGCCGAGATCAGAGCGGATGATGTAATGGTAGTTGTACCTTGATCCACAGAAATCAACTCCTTTTATTTTGCTCTTGGGAATAATGCCTGCCATTTTGCCTTAACCTGCAACACAGGATAACAAAAAATTGTAAAAAAAAATTAGATGGTTTTGAGCTATTTTTTCCCACAGTCTTTAAATTAGTTAAGGTCACATGTGAAGATGAGAGATTTTTCTCTCACAGTTTTAACAGAGCCCTCCTGTGTATATATAGCACTACGTCAAAGTCAATTTTTTTGTAATTTTTGGCATTTGTTAAAAACGAAATACAGTTTCTTCAGGGAACAACCGTAACACACATTCACAAGAACTAAGAAAAGACAACAGTAAATGTAGACAGAGAAAGGTGGACAATTACATAATACAAACAAATGATATATATATATATGTGGCCACCAGGGGTCTACACACCCTCTAGTCTAAACTACTAATTAAATATATCCAAAACCAATGATTATACCATTAAATAGTTAGCTCAAAAGGCTTACCTAGTTTCATGCAACCGACCCTAATTAAAGGATGCAGATGGAAGCTGGTGTATCAAAACTATGCCTAATATGGTCTTATCCAGATTGCTCTTTTTCAGGAGGGGCTTGACAACTGCAGTTTTCAGGGAGTTTGGAAAACTCCCAGAGAGAAGTGAGGCATTTACCACTTCTAGAAGATCTGCTTCTAAACTGTTTAACACACTTTTGAAAAACGATGTGGGAAGTGTGTCGAGAGCGCAGGTTGATGTTTTAAGGTGCTGTACGGTTTCTTCCAAAATTTTGCCATCAATTTCTTTGAAATCAGACATAGTAACTACTTTCTCCATCAGCACAACAGAAGACCAGTATGATAATGATGTGCTGAGTGTTGTGTTCATTGTTGTGCATGAAATAAACTGCATCTTTCTTCAATATTTCTCTGCCTCTTTATCTCTCATGCTGGCTAACGACCACTACTGCCCCCCCTCTGTTACACTGTGCAATTACAACTAACCATCACATCCCCCTTTCTTTAAGGCAAATATTTCAACAATAAACCAAACAAACTACCGGTGTCTTACCCAATTTCTTACTTTAACATTGTATTACTGTTAATCACTATTATTTTTATTTATTTATTTTACTTTCTATTGTCCCTTTAGTCACAGGTTCAGTCTCTCAGGCTTTCTACTTCTTCTGGTAGATCTTCCCAGCACAGGTTCTCCTGGAGCATGTGACAGGTGGAGAAGTGGATCAGACCCGTTCTGGGACAGTCTCTTGTG